>NC_081306.1:46013934-46313934 GCF_030435805.1 Mustela lutreola
TACAAGAGCTTAGTAATCATCACTTAATATCAGAGTCCTTCCAGGGGAGATGTAATCGTGGGGGAGAATATTTATAAAAGCCTTGGCCAAGTGTTTCTTGTATTTGATGAGAGCGCCCTTTCCATTACTTAAAGCTTCTATAAAACTTTTCTAAGTAATTACACTTGGTCACCCACCGTGGGTGTGGAGAAGTGGGGTGGCGTGGCTTTAGACTGTTGGGAACACAGGTTCTTCTTTCCCTGTGTGGTGGTTTTGAAACCGGGGCTTGCACACGGTCACTCCCCCGTAGCTTGTTAACCATACAGATCCTGGGCCCCGTTCCCGATCTTCTGAAATTTAATCCCTGCTGTGTGGCGCTGACACAGGGTTTTAACAGCACCCCCCGCCTCCCAGTTCTTTTACAGCAAGCCCCCTGCACAGAAGTTTTGGAATCTCTGTTTTAGAAAATATTTTTGAGTGTCATCTTGGGGCATTGGTAGTAGTAGTAGTGGTTTAAGATAATTTCTGTGCTACCAGACGTCTTCTGAAAATAAAACACTCAAGCCTGTTTGGTTTTAAAACCTTATATATTATGAAGTAGAGCACATTTTGAAATAAGTATAGTGTTCAGCTCAGTGAATTATCACAAAGTGAACAAACACCCAAGTAACAAAAACACTTGATTTTTATTACGTTCTTCAAATTGACACTCTACCGCTTCTCTTCACATCTCCGCAGTAAGGCATGGAAGTAAAGGTTGATGGAACGCTGTAATAAGGTACTAGTACAGCTGTACTAGTTTGTTCTGAACCGTTCTCATTTCCGTCAGTTTTGGTAATACTAACTGGATGGTGTTGGTCCTTGTTATGATTCAGCCTTTAACTCAGTTCCTGACAGTGACTGCTAACACTCTCAGGGTGTATCAGGATTAAACCTTAAGGTCTATCTTTCTTGAAATCTAATTCACTGAAAATATTCTCATGATAGTTTTGAAAAATGTCTAAAGATCGATTTCCAGCTTGGCAGCTACTACTCTAGTAAACAAATGGGTCTCGCCAGTACTACCCGGGTAGCCGGGTAAACACGTTTCAGGAGCAAGATGTCTTTATCTTGGTACAAGAGGAAAGGTGGCTTCTTCGTTAACCAAAAATAAAAGAAGTCACACCCTCCTCTCTCTCCACCCTAGCATAATCTGTCCTCCAGACCCTTTCCATTCGGAGCATTTAAAACCAAAGTTAATGAAGTTTGCTGAGGGCTCTTTTTCCTGTTTCCTTTCCTTTTTTTTTTTTTTTTTTTTTTTTAAAGATTTTATTATTTATTTATTTGCCAGAGAGAGAGCGAGAGAGAGCGAGCACAAGCAGCGGAGCAGGCAGAGAAGCAGGCTCCTCGCTGAGCGAAGAACCGGATGCGGGACTGGATCCCAGGACCCCGGGATCATGACCTGAGCCAAAGGCAGACTCTTAGTGACTGAGCCGCCCAGTTGTCCCTCCTGTTTCTGTTTTCTTTTGATACTTAAGAATCATTAGATTCTTAGTGGGCCAAGTCCTAGGTGTCGTAAACAGCAAGCTTGCTGGATTTCTTTGGAAGGGGATGCTTAATGGTGAAGGGACCTGCGGCAAGCCCCGTCCCTGAGTTGTGCTGGTGTGAAGGGGGGGAGCTGTCCTCGGCTGCAGGTCTAGTGACTCATCATTACGTGCCAGCGGCTGCACATCTGTGCTTCCCTGGCGGGCACGTGGGTTCTGTGCATGGAAGAGCCGCCCCGCCCCCCAACCTCACACTCCCCCATCCTGGTTATCTCTCGTATCAACTGAGCAGGTGACAAGACTCCAGTCACCCTGCCTGAATGGCTTTCCATCTTTCCAAAAGTACACCAGAGGCTTGTTTTGTTCCAGTACATTGATTAAATAAATATTCCTGGGCGCACAAAGGGGCGGGAATCTGTTGCGGCTCTGGGCGGTCAGCTGTCCGTCCAACGGCACCGCGGCCCGTCTCCTCCCTCCTCCTCCTCTTGATTCTCTTCCCCAGCCAGAGGCTCCGAGGGGCCAGTAACGTAAGTTCTGTGACCTCTGCTTTCGGGCGTGTGTGACGAGGGAGGGGTGGCGTCATGTCCTTCGGTGCCGCGTGCCGTTGGGGCAGGGCCCCGGGTGTGTGGATGGCAGGAGCGCTCGGGTGATTTAAACGAGAAGGTTCTTCCTTGCTTTGGGGTTGTGGGACCTTTGTCTGCCCCCTTGAGCTCTGGCAGAAGTAGATTCAGGAAGGTCTTTCAAATTAGCTTGACTAATTTTTACAGGAAAGGGCGCTTCTGGTGTTGAAGTTGCTCTGGAGTGTGGTGTCAGATGGGGACCACAGAGCCTCCGTGACACTGGGTCCCGGTGTGCTCGTTTATGTGCAAGTATCCGTCACAGGGCAGGGACTGGAGAGATGGTCACCATTGGGGCAGATGGCTGTCGTGGGCAGTGCAGGGGCAGCCGTTGTACTCGTGGTGTGGTCTGCTGGGCTCCCTTTCATTCTTCGGCCGGGGGTAGGACTCGTCAAGGTGAACACATGTAGATGAAAACCACGACTGAGTTAGTGTTACCCAAGCTGTCAAGCACCTCGGTAACAGGGAGTGACTAGTACACCAAGTGTGAAGTGACCGGTGTTTTCCTGTTGCACGCAGGGCATTCCAGAAGGGTCTGAACAGGGACGAGAGGGAGGGTAGGAGGAGAAAGCGTGACACTGGAGCGTAGGGAAGTGGGCCGTGGAGAAGACGCTGTGGGCGTGATTTTGGTGTGAACGGAGCGCCCTGTGGAGAGACGTGTGACGGCCGGGAAGTGTTGACATGTCAGCAGCTCCTGATGTCTGCTGCGAAGCGGTGACCCCGTTGACCGAAGGGACACTGTGGAGCTGTGACATTAAAGAGATGGCGGGGAACCTTGTCGCTGTGTGGCTGGCAGAGACCCCTCAGTAGGGAGGACCGTGAGAGGAGGCACAGGAGATCTCTCAGTGTGTGTCTCTTCCAACTGACTGTGGGTAATTAGTTGGAAATGACATTAACCTGAGCGTCATTGTAATTTTGCGTAGTAACAACATACCAGCTGTTCACTGTGTTCTGTCCTGGTGGTGTGATTTAATTATTTTTTGCTATCTTTTAAGCTCTAATTGTATGTTGCGTTTCCCTTTGACCCCTCCTTGCTGCCATGTCCACAGCGCCCACAGTTTGGCAGTAAATGTCGTTTCAGCTGCTTTGGTGCCCGCTCCGTGCTGAGGGCTCGGACTGCTCTTGGTTGTGCAAATCGGTGGGCTGCTTAGAAGGCCACGTTGGGAAGTTACCAAGATGGAGGTGGGTGACTGGAGACCTTGCTGTGTTTTCGGGATCCTCCAAAAGGTTTTAGCTTATGAAATAAGTAATGTGGATGATTCCAGGCCTGTCAAAGGTGCTGAAAATATCAAGTGAACAGACCGAAAGAGAAGTTAATTACTGAACAGTGATTGCTCGGATATAACCAATTATTGGATCATTAAATGTTTATTACCTGTTATATGCTCCTTTCCCCCATAAGGGCAGTTTCTTTTTTAAGTCATTAAAACAGAAATGGGATTTTAAAAAAAATTCTGCTTAAAAAATTTCCACAAGACTGAAGTATTAAAAAGGTCTTGTGTGATCTGACAGTTGAATAGCCTGTTTTTCTTTGGTCTGTTGAATTAGTAATTAATGCAATGTATCGCCTAAGCAGAGAAAATAAGATTAGTTTTGCTTAGAAAGAAAACAAAACAAAACATTAACCCCTGAATGCGGGTTAATATTAAAGTGTAATATAAAAAAGTGTAAGAAGAGTCGAGTCTCCTTGAATGGTAAGATGCTCGGTGGTAACACTCATTTAATTAATTCATTCATCACTTTCTTGAGCACCAACATTGTGTTTACAAGGGATGGGTTATGTAAATGCAGGGGAGCGGGGGTGGGGGGGCCCTCTGTCCTCCTGGAGACTCCGGGCTCACAGAGCCGTTAACCAGATGCTTCGTTGTTCCTGAAATGTCCTGGCAGTTGTGTGAATGGGCACAGGTGCGTTCTGTGGGGCCGGGGCGGTGGTTACGGAGACTGGACTTTTGGTGTCTTGTGGATTCACAGCAGGTTCTCCGCAGTCCCATCCCGTGGTTCACATCCCAGCTTTGCCGCGTATCGGGTTCGTGTCCTTTTACCTCGCCGTGTTCATCTGTGAAGTGGAGAAATAGTAATGCGGGGTTGTCGTGGGGATGACACGAGTTCTTAGGTGCTGTGACCACGTGCAGCGGATCTTGGCGGGAGGCGGTGGTGACAGTGCCGGTGTCATTTTCATGGGCTCATGCAACAGAATTCTTTCTTGGGGGAAATGGCAATTTAATTGGATGCTAAGGAACAGAACGATGGTTCAGGCATTTCTTGTATTGTCATGTGTAACCACATGCTTAATTCACAATGCCTGCAATAATGTGTGCTCATGTAGCACCGCTGTCAGAAGATTACAAAGGGCATTTATAACAGTTTATTCTCGGAACAGCCCTCCGAAGCAGGGAGACTGTTTATGCACATTCTCTGGAGGTGCGAAAGGCGGCAGAGAGCAGGGCCCTGCCAGAGACTGTCCTTCCATTGAGGTGTGCTTGGAGCCTGGGTCTCTTGTGGGTAAATTAGACCAGTAGAGAGAGGCAGCTTTTCAGTCTCCTAGATTTTATTTGTAATTCTCAGTTAAAAAAATTGTATTTGTGAGCAAGTATGTTCTGATCAATAAATTACCAAGATGTCTTCTGTGGGCTTTAGCAGTAGTGAAACTTGCTCGTTCCTCAGGTAGCAGCTCACGGGCCGTCGAGTGTCCAAGTTGATCACGGGGATAGTGAACATTAGTTGGGCGCTTCCTGTGTTCTCGGCACCATTAATTGTCAGACGCAGAAGTTCTCGCTCTTGCTATCGCCGTTGTACAGACGAGGGAGTGAGGCTGTGAGGGGCTCCGCGACCTGCCCGTGGTGGCCGATCTTGGTCGGGCCTGAGCTCTTTTAACGTTTGCTTTAGATCTATGTAACCATTTCATTTGGATTTATGTTTTACAACAGCCCTTTGAGAAAGGTAGCTAATCTCCATTTTGTAGGGGGAGAGGGACGTGTGTGTGAGAAGCTGATGGAGTGTCTTGGTGAGCTTTGTTGGGACCAGACAGGTGGAGGTGCCTGTTTCGTCCAAGATGGACCGCCCCCAGCCAGGCTCCGCTGGGCCTCCAGCCGCGGAAGACGAGACCTCCTGTCCCATGGACTCTCGCAACGGCATCTTTCGGAGGAAACTTGGAATCTGAACAGTTCTTTGAGCCTCTGTAATTCTCGGGTAGTTTGGACTCAGACAGACGTAGATGTCTTGGGCCCGCTCCAGGCACGTTGCCGAACCTGACTTGTCTCGGCATCTTCTATCTGGCGTCCTGGTTCCTCCGTTCTTCAGGGTTGTTCCGAAGATGATGCACGTAAAGTACTTAGCGCTAAACCAAGGGTAGGTGGAATTCTCTTTAACTGGTTCAAGCCAGGCGTCACCCGGGGAAGCTGGGCCGGGGCTAGAAGGCCGGCCTGACTCCCCTGAGCCCAGGTTCCCCCCAGCGCTCTGGCCATGTTACTGGGATGCAGAAGATCTTATCACAGTGAGATGTCCTGACTCCCCGGAGAAACTGTCAGACCTGATTCTTTCTCTTGCTCATCACACTGTCTTCTGTATGACATATAGTGGCTCTAGTAAGGAGTTTGTTTTCATGAAGTAATTTCCTAAAATAACTGTGGACGGTAGACTGTGAGCAACCCCGGGGGCAGTTTTCTCCCTGTGCTGTTGGGGGGTGCGGGGGGCTAGGACACCGGGCACATCGTTTGTTGTGGGGAGGGAGGAGGGAAGGAGCAGTCCCACTGAGCTGTAGGAACTGCGAATGAGAAAGGGAACAGGACTTGTGAATTTTCAGTTTTGTAGGGAAGCGGAAACTGAGGCTCCTGTTCAGGTAGGTTAAGCCCAGTCTCTTAATCACGAGATTGGGCTTAATTTACACCCTTGAAGGTGTTGGCATATGTTCTTCTGTTAAGAACATATTTTTATTGTAAAAGAGAATTTTATCCAGGTCAAGAATTTCCTCTAAATTAGAGCATACTCATTCCTTTTTTGTGGTTTGAATCTGTGGTGTCAAAACTTGTCAGGAGGGTTTAGCAAAGCTGGGCTTCTGACTTTGTGGCGTTCTCACTGGCAGCTGTAAACTAGCCACGGGTAAACGTCTGGTTGTGAATCACAGCGTGACCTTTCAGGGAAAACAAAACCAACCACCCAACACACTGATCAGATTTTTCTTTTTCTTTTTTCTAAAGTATCAGGATTGTAAACTGTGGCACTTAACAACTTGTCTGGCCCACTTGGGGTGGTTCAGACAGTTTCCAAAATTTTTCTGTTTCTGTTTGTGCAACACATGGATGCATATATTCTTTTAAAATAACATATTGTTTTATTTACACAAGTAGGCAGAGAGGCTGGCAGAGAGAGGGTAGCAGGCTCCCCACTGAGCAGAGAGCCCGATCCAGGACTCGATCCCAGGACCCTGAGATCATGACCTGAGCCGAAGGCAGAGGCTTAACCCTCTGAGCCACCCAGGCGCCCCTGTAATATTGTTCTTTAAATTCATCCATTCATTCTTATCTATTTGTCCCTTGAGTGGATGACGATTAGTTACTCATGAGGCAATGATTTTCCTAAGAACCGGTGCATAGAAACCAGAATTAACACAATCTTTGCCTACTCGCGCCCCCCCCCCCCTCCCCCACGAGTTCACAGTCTTTTTTTAACTTCTGGTGGGGCTTGAAAGGATCCACAAACTTCCCAAAAGTCATGGGCAGGAGATTTTGTGTACACACGTTTTTCCAGCTTTCATCAGACTCTCTGAGGGGTCAGTGACCCATAAAAGGTTAAGAACCCAGGTCTAGCGCTTGTACAGCTGTTCTGGAAGCGGTGGAAGGAGGCACCGTTTCTGTGCCACCTCCAATGTTTTTGACCTTTTGAGAGGCGGTAGCGGTTTGAGAATTGCACCTGTTTTCTGCCCCAATAAAAATATTTAAAGAGAAGAAAACATAATGTAACCTGGGCATGGTCAGAGCAAGACCAAGGGGTCTGGGAGATAGCTGGGCGGCGACCCAAATCCAAGTGAAGGTGAAGGCGCCGCTCGCGGTCTGGCAGCCCTGTGGCCTGTCGCTCGGAGGCACTTCTTAGCCAGGATAGGTAGGGCGGGTCCAGCCCACTCTTCTTATGATATATAATTAGCTGGGGGGTCGGTAATAGCTTTCACCCCGTGGGTGTACGGAAAGACTGACTTATTTATGTTGCATTTTGTCCCCAGCATGTCCATTGAATTGCTTAATTCCAAAACATCTTGACCAGCTATACTGCTGGCTCATCCTTCCTTAGCTCCGAAAACCTCCAGGTAACACTGTTCATCACAGAACAGAATTAGATATTAGAGACGTCCATCTTGAACTGCTGTGGAAGGTTTACTTAGCAAAATACTAGAACCCCTTATGTATAATATTCTTATCCCTAAGGATAACTTTGTAATTCAATTTTAATTAAGGTTCTGCTCTTCTCTTCCTGCGACTTCATATGTTTCTTTGGGGAACAAAAATTCTTTAAATATTACAGCTCTGGTAATGCTGCATTTTAGGGTTGGGTAGATTTGGACGAAGAGGGCAGTCAGTGGATTTAAGTGTTATTAATGGGTAAAATTCTTTGTTCATTTATTTGCATATTGTTCTTCTGGGGCTGGGAGGGAGTTAGAGGCCATTATCGTCACTAAAGTCTTTCGACGTTTTTGTAGGTGGTTCAAGTGTCAGTATCACCTGTTTTGAACTTTTATATATACTGCATTATTCATTATGTTTCAAAAAGTGAATATTTTATCTAAGTAGATTTTTAACTTCCGGGACAGGGAGAATGTGTTGTAGGCCTTCGTAGTCTTGCCGTGGTTTACCATCCTGAGCACGTAACAGGAAACTCCAGATTAATAGCACGTGCCGAATACCTTTGAGTCCGGGACTCCCCAAACACCAGAAGACAGACTAGATCTGAAGTAAGAACTCATCCATGCTTAGAAAGATAGGGACGTGGAAATGGCTTGGCACGTCTGCCCCGTAGGCTCCTGCTGTACTCATTATTTTTTCAGTGTCCGTAGAGCGGGGCCAGCTTACATCCTGTACTTCTTTCAAATCTTAAGCATTCAGAATTCCAGTAACACAATTGTATATACACACAACAGTTAATATTCATTTGGCAGATGCTTAAATCGGGTGAGACTTGAGAGATTTTTTTTACTATTTTTTAAAGATTTTATTTATTTGAGAGAGAGAGTGAGCCCAGGAACAGGGGGTTGGAAGATCACAGAGAGAGAGGGACAAGCAGGCTCCCCGCCCAGCACAGAGCCCAGAGCGGGGCTCCACACGGAGCCTGATCTCATGACCCTGAGACCATGACCTGAGCCGAAATTAAGAGTCAGATGTTTAGCAGACTGAGCCATCCAGGTGCCCCTATTATTTCTTTTAAAAAGAAAGGAGATCTTTTCTTTTTTGTGTTAAAGCCTGTGCCTTTGGCTCAGGGTCCTGGGATCCAGCCCCAAATCAGGCTCTAGGCTCAGCGGGGAGCCTGCTTCCTCCTCTCTCTTTCTGCCTGGCTCTCTGCCTACTTGTGATCTGTTTGTCAAATAAATGGATAAAATCTTAAAAAAAAAAAAAAAAAAAAAAAAGGAGATCTCACAACAGACTTGATCACTACAAGATACCTGCTTATAGATAAATGGGTGTTAAAGCCTTAACCTGTCCTAATCGGATACACTCCTACCAGCTATTTGGGCGGAGGGAATTTTAGAGTCTTTTAATGAATGGATGGCTGTCATCAGTTACCTCGAAACGTAGGATGTGTAGGTTTGAGGGAGAGGGATCAGAGTGGCGAAGGGGTTCATCCCAAACCCTGCTGTGCAAGCGGACCTGGGCACGTTTCTCCTGTAGACGAGGTAGTTCAGGGGGTACCAGAACTGCCTTCAAGTACTTGTAGGGTTTTTCATGAAAAGGGATTTTGATCCAGGTGGTCATTCCTACACCCGTTGGAGGCACAATTAGGCATTCTATAGAAAAAGAATAGATTTCTGGGTACCTGGGTGGCTCAGTGGTTGGGTATCTGCCTTCGGCTCGGGTCATGGTCCTGGGATCCAGCCCTGGGTGTGGGGCGTCCCTGCTCAGCAGGGAGCCTGCTTCTCCCTCTCCTATTCCCTCTGCTTGTGTTCCTTCTCTCTGTCACTTGGATAAATACAGTCTTAAAAAAACAGACACGCTGTTTGTGGGTCTCCGCATTCCGACACACTGATCCCTCACCTGGATTGTTGGGATGGGGTCAGCACCAGGAATGAGTGAGCTTTGAGGTCTCTCCATCCCAAAGAGACTCTGATCATGTGATTTTCAAGGCAGAGTGTTCTGAGTAAATCTACTCATGGTTCAGAGTCCGTATCTGCTCCTTCTTCATCCTTATTCCTGTTACAGAACTGTTGTAGGTGCTGTTTACTTACCTTCATGGTCATCATGTGTGTTGAATTGGAGCAAAACTAAGTTTATCCAGTCCCCCAGGTTGGTAGGTCTCTGCTCACTGTCTGAGCTCTTACAAGGCGAGGTCATCTGAAAGCAGCGTCTTGGCAAGTTCCTTATTGCCTGTTGTGCCTACAGACCCAAATGGGAATTGAGTTCACTCGTTTGGTATATGCATGTTTTCATCTCAAGTCACCTCAGTGCCATCTTTAAGGAAGACATTCATGCTTTATTTACCATAGGACACCCCCTCCCCCACCTCTCTCCTTGGAGGCAAAAAATGGCAGCGAGTTTTAAGGCTAGGAAGGACCGTGACCTTTTGTGATGGCTGCGTGTCTGCCCGCCGGTGATCATGTGGTCTCCGGTTACCGGCCGCCATTGATCTAGACTGGAGGCGTGCTGCTGGCGTGAATGGGTATTTTGTAAGATGAGGGTTTTATCTGGGTGGGGGGTGGTGCTGAGGGGAGAAGGCAGGGGTAGAGTTGTGCGCGCGCGGGGTCAGTCTCACTAGGAACACGGAGAGGAATTCTTCGGCCCGAGCACCAGAGGGGCCCTGTGGATGATGCCCTGGCTCTGCCTCCGCGTCCCGTCTCTTCAAATACTTGGCCCTGATGGGTTCATCTCAGAGCTGAAGTTTTAAGGATTAAGAGGAGAGAGAATAGAAATGCATCATTTTCTCTGCCAAAGGAGGTACTTAAACTAGGAAAGGAGGCGGGGACGTTAACAAATCAAGCCTTGGCAAGGAAATCTGTCATGAATCAGCAATGTCTTGGAAAGCCTCTGCAGCTTTATTTTACAGAACTAAACATTTGCCACTACCAACACTTGTCTCTCGCTTACCTTTAGGATCGGCCTCAGGTCGCTCTGTGGAGGGAATGAATGCTTTTTTTGCCCATTCTGACAACATTAGGTAATTAATTTACAACTAGCTCAATTAGACTTACGCCCATACAGAGTGTGCGTGGCCTTTTAAAGAGCCTTTGTTTTGATGCTAATTGAACTGGTTGTAGCAGAGACAGCCAAACAGTGTACATTTATCTTGGGCAGGACACTAGGGCTCTCCCTTGGTACGGACAGCTGCATTTTCTTTTTTCCTTCTGCCAAATTTGGTACTGAAATGTTGTGTGCTTATCTTAATTTTCTAATTTAAAAAGCTTTGAAAATGACACAAGCCACATATTTTATTACAAACAAATGGGAAGATTTAGATACATAAGAAAGGAAATAAGATCATGGATAATCTTGGGGCACCTGGGTGGCTCAGTCGTTAAGCGTCTGACCCACTGGCTCAGGTCATGCTCCCAGCGTCCTGGGATTGAGCCCCGCATGGGGCTCCCTGCTTGGAGGGAAGCCGGCTTCTCCCTCTGCCACTCCCCCTGCCTGTGTTCCCTTTCTTGCTGTGTCTCTCTCTGTCAAAGAAATAAATGAAATCTTAAAAAAAAAAAAAAAGGTCATGGATGTTCTTATTATTAAGAGAAAACCATTCACAACCTGGGATTTGTCTTTTTCTACTTTGCCCCCATATAAGGGATTGCGTGCATCTCTGTACGTTAATGTTTTATATGTTTATTTATTTTTTTATAAAAATGGGGTCACACCATGTAAGCCTCTTCTACTTTTTTTCTACTTAGTAGGTTGGAAACCCCTTGACATTTCATAAAAGATTGTTTTGCATTTAAAATAGCTGCAGAGTAGCCCGTTTTGTGCACTTACCAAAACATACTTAACCAGTCTCTTATTATTGGATACTTAAGCTCATTCTAGATTTTGGTGTTATGACCAGCATTTGATATACATTCTTTTTACTAAATCTTTGTTAAATTCTTTAATTATTAGTAGCAAATTACTAGATACTGAGTTACTCGGATAGGGTCATGCATGTTTTTAAAGATTTTGGTGTATGCTTCCAAATTGTACTTCTCAGAGAGTGTACCAGTTTGCACCTTGACATGTGGTGAAAGTGAGCTGGATGTTTATTCTTGATACAGAGTACAGTATGGAAAAACTTGACTCAGAGATGAGTTAAATCCTGATCAGTAATTTTGCTCTTGCTCCTAAAATTTATAGCAGTCTTCTAAATCTTTTTCTAGCATTAGGTGAACAGTACCGTAGAGTTATGCTTATTTTAATAGTGGTGTGTTCTCTTGTTTTGAAAAGGTATAGAATAGGGGCGCCTGGGTGGCTCAGTGGGTTAAGCCTCTGCCTTCGGCTCAGGTCATGATCTCAGGGTCCTGGGATCGAGCCCCGCATCGGGCTCTCTGCTCAGCAGGGAGCCTGCTTCCTCCCCTCTCTGCCTGCCTGTCTGCCTACTTGTGATCTGTGTCAAATAAACAAATAAAATCTTAAAAAACAAAAACAAAACGGTATAGAGTAAAAAAGCAAGTGGCTGCTTCATTAACACAGAGTGGTTTTTCCCCAGGGAAGATTCTGAAGCAACTTTTTTCATATGACTGAGAACCAACCTGAAAAAATAGACTGGAGTCAAAACAGGAAGTGGGGTAGCTATGCCTCGTGTATGAAAAAGATGTTTGTGCCTTCCAGAGGTGACAAAGCCCAGGCCTAGAGGAGCAGGATTGTAAACCCTGGCGTCGTCTCCCCGAAGGGTGGCCTCGGAGAAGCCCTCACAACACCTTGTCTGAAGTTCAGAGTATCTGCTGCCTTGTTCTGTAGCTTCCTTGCTTGTCGAAACGGCTGGGCTACAATTCTCCAGAGCTGCTGTGGAATCTTATTTGCTGTATTTGCAGTGTCTGAATTTGGACGAGCAGTCAGATGAATATCACGTGCTCATTGTTCGCAGAATGAATGCAAGGACGGATACGTGGCAGAAAGATTGACGTTTGGCTCAGGAGCAAGTTAACGATCCGAGCGGAAGTTAGACTTTTCTCATCATGTCTTTCCCAGAACCTTAGAGCACTCGGATCGCGCGGAGTGTGGCCTCCCTGACCCCTCTTTTTCTTCTCTGGTAGCATTAGCCCCAGTTTCTGCTACAATTCAGCACAATCTTTACTTCGCGTTTCTGTTTCCCTTTCTCTCTCTCTTTCCTATTTCCATCTCTCCCATTTCGTTCTCAGTTGATGTTTTAATTTACTCCAAGCAGTATTGCCATCTGGATATCAAAATGCAGCGAACCGACCTCTTATCTCGGGGTCCAAGCCAAGGTCTCACCTGCCCAGGAAATGAGGGATTTAGCCAGGAGTTGAGGCAGGTAAACCAAGTCTTCTTCCCAAGGCCCAGGTGCTGTTGCTTTGCCAGCCTGTACTTTGATTCACGGAGGGGTGCAGATGTGCCTTGTTTGCCCACAGAAAGCAGCTTCTGAGTACAGTTTCTGTTTGGATCTTTTCATTTTGCCAGTGCTGGGTAATGTCTGCAGCAGACGTTGGTCTCAGGGCAAACCAGGAGAAAGAGGAATTAACAAGAAGTTTTAACATTCCTGTATTTTAATTTTTTTCCTGTGACTACAGCCTTTTCCCCGTCCTAGTGAATTATTACAGGGTTTTATTAAAATTGTAAGTTCTGGAAATTAGACACCATGGTAGTTAGGCCAGCATGGGATACTGTACTCTTAGGTTCCATAATATTTCATAGTACATCTCTTTATTGTATGTTAAATGATAGGGAAGTATAATAAAATGTACCTAGAGAGTACTTATCTATTTTATGTCCTGTAACATTCAGTACTTGATGCAAATGTAGCAGATCTTGACTGGAAAAGGAACAAAACTGGTTATAGCTCAAGAAAAGGATGGCAAGTTCTCTTTGTTGATAGCATTACGTTCACCCGCATCGTGGACTTTGAGACCCTAAGGGACCATTTTAACATCTAGTTCAAATGTTGCTTTCACAGATGGGGAAAGAATTAGCCACTGGTCCAGGTCATTCGGCAGGTGAGAGGGAGAGCTGTGGGCTAAACCTGGAATGAAACGGGCAGTCTGCTGTGTTTTTCATTTTCTGACCACAGTCGATGCCTTTCGTCTAATCTCTCTCATTTATTTTTATTTTTCTAAGCTTTTATTTTTAAGTTATCTCTGCATCCAACATGGGGCTTGAACTTACAACCCCGAGATCAAGAGTCGACGCTCCACTGCCAGAGCCGGCCAGGCGCCCCTAGTCTGATAAAGATCCTACGATTCAATGTTTTGTTGGCTTGAGACCTGTTGTGCCCAAGGGCCCCATACGCCACCTTGCTGCTCGTTTTTCCTGGCAGCTCAGGTCATTCCGTGCTGCGTGGAGGGTGGCTCGGCCAAGAGGGCCACAAAAGCTGTGCTGTGATGGTGCTTAGAGCGCTCTCTCTGATGAAGCGGCTTCCTAGCTTTTAAAGACAGCAGTGAGAAGACCAGGAATCGTCATATCAGAGCACTGTTGATTCTGGACGCAGAGAAACCCCAGGTGGCAGACGATCTCGGCAGCGCTTTCTTGGCACCTCTTGCAGCCTTACAGAACCGGGGGTCCTTGGTGCTCAGTCTTAATCTGTATTCCTGGATTCACAGTAGGGTCTTGGGCAACGCCTCAGCCTCAGTTTCCTTTTAGGCAGTTCAAGGGGGTTTCAGTGAGTGAATTCTTGCATAACCATCCTGTGAAAAATGAGTGCCTTTATAGAAGCTTATCCACTGATCCAGTAACCAAACACGGGCTTCTAGAGGTCCATTTTATTGCTGTTTTGATTGGTTTTCATGGGAATTTGGAAAACATCTCCAGACTTTGCTGTGATCAAGCTGCTAGCAGTTAGGCACAGAACACGCACCCAGTGCCTGTGGCCTTAAAAGAAATAGTGTCCGGCCTGAGGGAGACCAGAAAGAGTTCTTTATCTCTGAGCTGGAGGTGGAGGCATTCTCCCCTGCTCCTGGATGTGAGCTCTTGTGAGCGCAGGGCCTTTGTCTCTCTTTGATAGTGCAGGGCTCAGGAAATACTGGTTTCATGAGTGAAACAATGAATCCACTTGTCAGTCTTGCTTGTCTTTGCTGAAGATGTCCCACTGAGATTTATTGTTTTCCTCAACTTTTAAATGCTGTTGACTTGAATAAATCTTTCAGAAAGTATTTCTTAACCTTCCATAGAAGAATGAGACCAAGCAATGCTGAGGCTAAATGAAAAAGCCGTTAAGTGCTACATTCCTTTCTTGGAAATTCACTTTAATATGAGCTTATTGGAGGCCCTGAGATGTCTGCCGTAAAATGACTTCATTTGACCCAACGTTTCCCAAACTGATTCGAACTCGGAATCCTGTCCTTTCCACTGCCCCGAGGACCAGTTGTAAGTAGCCTGCAGAGCTCTGAGTGGTGCAAGAGAAAAGTTGGATGAGGGAGTCGTAATATGGGATAGAGGTAGCAGCAGCATTGGTTAAGAAGAATTAAACTGGCGCTGACGGAGCATGGATGTGAAGTGTGGCTTGTGGCAGCCCCTGCGAGACCGTGGTAGACCTGTTTTGTGTGTTTGTTTTCCTTCTGGTTCTTTAAAAAGTGACAGTCTGTACTTCATTGGAGATTGAAGGTTACATGCCAGAGAGAAGGAAGGACGCTGCCAGTGTCCTGATCAGCATGTGACAGTTACGGCAGTTGAAGGGTCAAGTCTGAAGTTGTGTCCGGGGCTGCCCTGCCAGGTAGTGCGGGCATACTGATGAGAGGGGCCTGTGTCTCTTCCTTCAGGAGCCGGCCGACCAGTGCAGACAGACAGACACATAAACCGATGACAGCAGTAACGTACTCAGATGTGGAACAAGCAGAAATAGGGCAGAGGAAGGAATGGTATTTTCCCCCAAATTTAAAACAGAGTTGCTGTTTATACAATAAGCCAAAACCAAATTAACTGGAACCCCTCTAGATCTTCCAGACAAAAATTCTACTTACACATCCAGACTCAAATGACGAGGCTTCCTGATGCTTTCCCGGCTCCAGAATGAATTGCACCAGCTGTAAACCCTCCGAGCCCTGCTTACACACCGCATCGTGGGCTTGCCTGTACCGCATTCGACATGCCTGTCTGCTGTTTTGCTTAGACCTGGGGCAAGGCTTTGGAGCTGGGAAAGTTACTCACCCTCCGTAAATCTGTAAATACAAGCAGGTTTTATACAAACCGTAGCTTGAGAAGGTGGTAACGTTACTGAGAGCGCGGCTCTTTTCCATAGCTTTTTCCCCCAGAACGCGCCGCGGGACTTAAGTCTCAAGAAGGCAATTACATTTGTGTAGGAGCGCGGCCATTCTACGTCCTGAAGCGTCGTCACTTCACGTACACATTTTGTTGTCACCAGTTTTGCAGGACCTTCCTCTTACGTCCTGTGTTTCACCTGGACTGTCCTAAGAATAGATTCGGTTCGGTACACTGTTCCCCGCTGGTGGTTGTGTTTGATGCCCAAGGTCAAGGCGTTGATTGATGACATTTCCTGTTAAAGTATTTGAGCCATATGCAATTTGGGGCAGCGCGGTTCCCGATACGGCGCCATGGAAATGAGGAGACGTTCAGCCTGATGCGCTCTCCTAGTTCATTTTCTTCTGTGACCTTGGGCAAGTTTCTTAGCCATCTAGTACCTGAGGGGGATGCACCAGAAGTAGCACAGCCTCTTCTAAGGCTGACAGTCCGTGATTCTCCGGGGAGGAGTCAGTTCCAGGAGGTTTAAAAGTGGATACATTTTTAGGTTAAAAAGCTTTGTTCATTTACTGCCACCCCCACCCCATTTTGGAGCAGTAAGACTGCAAGCCATGGAGTAAAACCAAATTACCTAGAATTCTCAAAAGACCCCAGTTCTTATCCTATTTTTTATTTTGAGGGGAAGAATAAAAGGACAACAAAACAAGCTTGTCTGTATCCATGAATCAACACAAATTCCTCCTGTTTTTTGGCATGTCCAGCGTGCGCACATGTTCCCTGAGGGGCTGCACGGGCTTTCTGGAAGAAGAGCTGCTTATCAGGTTGCGGCCGCCCTAAATCCAGGAAGGACCGTACGTGGTGTGTTCTGAGTGTTCTCATCGAGTTAGGACGAAAAGTTGTCTTGGTGGGGAGGCCTTGTTGTGGGAAGTTGGCGTCCGGCCGTATGATGAATGTACGGCCAACCCCTGCACATGTCACTGAGCCTTTCTGAACTTCAGTGTCCTCCGTGGACAGAACGCCATCGTTCTGATTATAAATAGCTCTGTAATTAGACATTTCCTAGGCTTTTATTTCAGGCTCCTTCCTGTTCTTTTCCTTGAAGGATTAACATCCCCACTTCCACTCCCACATGAGCCCAGGCAGTTGTTGATTTGTGAGAGGGAAGAATTTTAAAACACTACAAATGGGACATTCAAGCAAATTGTCCCATGTTGGTTATCTGTTGCTGTGTCACAGTATTACCACAGACAGCATTTTTGTGGCTTAAAAGCACCTCTGTTTATTATCTCACCATTCCTGTGGGTCCGGAGCTCGGACACAGCCGCTGTCAAGATGTTGCCCAGGGCTGGAGACTCATCCAAGTGCTTGCCTGGGGAAGGAGATGCTGCCCGGCTTGTTGGGGTGATCGGTGGGATGCACTCCTTGCAGCGGAAAGCCCGAGGGCCTTGCTTGCTGGCTGCCTAGGGGCTCCCTCTGCCCCTTGAGGCCGCCCGTGTTTCCTTGTGACGTGAACTTCCCCCGCGTGGCCGCTCACTTCTCTTAGCCGACAAAGGAGAGTGAGTCCGACGCAGGTACTACAGTGTTTGTTTTTTGACATTTATTTTTTTATTTTAGAGAGCATGGGGGTGGGGTGGGTGGTGAAGGGTTAAAGGGAGAGGGAAAGCGAGAATCTCAAGCTGACTCCATGCTGAGCACCGAGTCCACTGTAGGGCTCAGTCTCATGACCCTGAGATCATGACCTGAGCTGAAACCAGGAGTTGGACACTTAACCAATTGTGCCCCCCAGGTGCCCCATCATTGCCTTTGGGTGTTTTATTTTTTATCTTTTTTTTTTTTTATTAACATATAATATATTATTTGCCCCAGGGGTACAGGTCTGTGACTCATCAGGCTTCTACATTTCCCAGCACTCACCCTATTCCTACCTAGGGATATCCTTACTCTCTACCCCCGGCAACCCTCAGTTTGTTTTGTGAGATTAAGAGTCACTTATGGTTTGTCTCCCTCCTGATCCCATCTTGTTTCATTTTTTTCCTTTCCTACCCCCATCACTCCCTGCCCGGCCTCTCAAATTCCTCACATCAGAGAGATCATATGATAATTGTCTTTCTCTGATTGACTTATTTCGCTCAGCATAATACCCTCTAGTTCCATCCGTGTCATTGCAAATGGCAAGATTTCATTTCTTTTGATGGCTGCATAGTATTCCATTGTGTATATATACCACATCTTCTTTGCCCATTCATCTGTTGATGGACATCTAGGTTCTTTCCATAGTTTGGCTATTGTGGACGTTGCTGCTATAAACATACGGGTGCCCGTGCCCCTTCGGATCACTACATTTGTATCTTCAGGGTAAATACCCAGTAGTGCTGGGTCATAGGGTAGCTCTATTTTCAACTTTCTGAGGAACCTCCATGCTGTTTTCCAGAGTGGCTGCACCAGCTTGCATTCCCACCAACAGTGTAGGAGGGTTCCCCTTTCTCCACATCCTCACCAATATCTGTTGTTTCCTGACTTGTTAATTTTAGCTATTCTGACTGGTGTGAGGTGGTATCTCATTGTGGTTTTGATTTGTATTTCCCTGATGCCGAGTGATATGGAGCACTTTTTCATGTGTCTGTTGTTCCATTTGGATGTCTTCTTTGCAGAAATGTCTGTTCATGTCCTCTGCGCATTTCTTGATTGGGTTATCTGTTCTCTGGGTGTTGAGTTTGCTAAGTTCTTTAGAGATTTTGGACACTAGCCCTTTATCTGCTATGTCGTCGTTTGCAAATATGTCCTCCCTTTCTGTCAGTTGTCTTTTGGTTTTGTTGCCTGTTTCCTTTGCTGTGCAGAAGCTTTTGATCTTGATGAAATCCCAGTAGTTCCTTTTTGCCCTTGCTTCCCTTGCCTTTGACTATGATTCTAGAAAGAAGTTGCCGCTTGCCTTTGGTTTTTAAGTGTTGTGCTGCCAAACAGGAACACCCAATAGAAACAGTGTTGCTTGAGCAAAGCCTTGATGGTGGGGACTTACATAGTGAATTCTTAATTTCTTCCTGAGGTTTATTTACCTTTCCCTTACTTTTCTTTCTTTCTTTTTTTTTTTTTTCTTTTAAAATTCATTTGTTCATTCTTCATTCCTTCATTCATAGGTTGTGATGCAGAGGGGTCAGTACCGTTCTGACATTCTGACTTTATCTCTCTAGGTCCTCCCTGGGTACCAGGGGGATATTCATGTGTCTTTGAAAAGAAGGAAGTAGTTAAGAAAAGCTCTCCGCACGTGATAGGAGCTCACTGAATGACAGTTTGACTAACTGTAGAAGAATGACTAACATGTTACATCTATTTTTCAGTTTCGTTCGTCATACGGGCGGTGGCATGGTATAATACATTATTGATCTCAGGGAGCAAAAGAATTGGGGAAAGGAACCAAGAAAATCTCACCATCTTCCTTCTGCTTGAAAACAAATTTTGAATTCTTGAACAGGGATTAAAAAAATTTTTAATAATTGCCATCAATATTATCAAGCAGTGAGGGTCATTTTTTGACCTGGCACTTCATGGGAAGGGTTCACAAGTGACTCAGAGGAGGGGTTTAGGGTGTGAGAACACCATCCCTTTCATGTCACCCATGAGGAGGCTGAAGGCATCACACAGTGATGTACAGTCATGTGGAAGACAGGGAGCAGGAGTCATAAATCTTTTATACAAACTCAGCATTTTCAGTGATTTCATTGAAACAAACACTAAACTAATTTAGAACTGTGAAATCCGTCTTGGGGTGAGGCTGACCCCTGGGGCATGTGGCATCTCTCTGCGTGTTAAGGATTAGGAGTCAGGTGTCAGGCCCTCCGTGTTCCAAACTCAGCTCGTGAATTGAAGGAGGAGGGCGTGGGTTTGGGGGGCTGACAGAAGGAAGGAGTGGAAAAGAGACTTCTGGTCTGGGGCCCTGCTGTTCCCTCAGGGGTTTAGGGCCTGTAAAAACACAGTTCGGCTTCTGAATGGCAACCTACACATAGCAGTGACCTTAACTGAAGGGGAGGAGGCTAGATGGACCAGAGGTCAGGGCTTTACCGTGATGACCCGTTGCCTGGAGGTGTGAGCCGCAGCGCGGTACTCATGTGTATACAGAGGGTCCCCCACCCTTCCCCTTCTTGCCTTCCCTCTTTCCGGGCTTGGAAATCCTGGAAGGAAGCAGGAGGCACCACTAAGTAAGTTGTGATAAGGAGGGGTCCTGGGTGGACTGGGAATTCAGGGGGCGGGGAGCGCCCTCCAAGCCTCTTTGAGAGTAGTGAATTACACCCTGACTGCTACCTGCAGTTTGCCAATTACCCAGTTATGACACGAATTTGTACATTTTTAAAAAAGTAGACTGCTACCATTCTTCCTCGTACAAGGATTTTAGTCACTGTACATCTTGTGTCTTTAAATAATGTATTAGGAACATTTTCGAGTCTGTAAGTGCTTTTTTAATGAGAGTGTGAAGATTTTAATGGGACTAGATTGCTTTTCATGACATTTCAGAGTGACTTAATTGTAACAATGTTGAGAGGCTGTATTTTAAAGTTTGCTAAGTATGTCTGCTGTGGGTTACAGTCAGACACTTAAAAGGATGGATGGATGGATAGTGGAACCAGATAGCTTTCTCCTCACTACTTTCCTCCAATTATTAGCTCTTTGCAAATATTGTTGCACCAAAGCAGGCACAGGTCAGGGTTCTCGTGAACCCTGTAGTTTTAAAATAGGAACAGAGGCCAGTAACTGAGACTGTGGGGGCGAGTTTCAGAGACAAGTTCTTTAAAAGCTTCTTGGGTCCTGGTGTTTGTCCCAGGACCGTTCCGGTCTCCTTTTACAGGCCAGGAGGCCAGGCCGTCTTCCGTTGCCTACACTCCCGCTTGGTTCCCGGAGCGTTCTTGTCTGTCTGCATAAAAACACGTACCTGTCCTGTGTCTCAGATGTTTGAGTGAGTATTCCTAAAATATGGTCACTGCGGATAACAGCCAGTTACTTTTTTAATGATGGGAACATCAGACTCTTTGTGAAACTCAGTGTTTTCTTGTCTTCAAAACATTGGCATAATTCAGAGGTCTTGTCCTGCACAAATGGAATTTGTGGGTTCTGGAACCTGTGTCCGACTTCCCCGTGCGATCAGTGGTCAGAGACTTCCAGCACCGCTCTTAGGAGTTTCGATTGTGTGCCAGGACTGGGGCTGTGGCAGCAGAGCTCCACGCACCAGGTGGCTTTAAGCCATCGCAGTACATTCTCTCAGAGTGCCGGAGGCTGCGTGTCTGGAATCAAGGTGTGCGTGGGCCCTGCTCCTTCTGAAACCTGCAGGGGACTCATTGCCTTTTCCCAGCTTCCCGTGGTTTGGGCGGTCTCCGGCAGTCCTTGGCTTGCGGCTGCCCGACTCCAGTCCCAGTCTCTGGGGTCACATGCTCGTCTCCCTAAGTGGGCCTGTCTTCCCGTGGCCATCTGCTTAGGACGTGAGGCATGTCAGACTAAGGGTGCTCCCTGCCCCACCATGACCCCATCTTAACTAATTATGCCTGCAACCGCCCTGGTCCCAAATAAGGTCACATTGTGAGGTACTGAGAATCAGGATTTCAATGTATGTTTTTTGAAGGGACAGAATTCAACCAATGACCGCATTCTCCTGGGAAGAGCATACGGGAGAGCCTGATGCAGTGTGCGTTCTCAAAGCAGGGATCCTGGCCTGCCGCACATCAGGAGCCTATACAAACGCGGTACTCATGTGTATACAGAGGGTTGAAAGCAGAAAAAACCAAAACTCCTGTGCTCACCACCCAGCTTAAAAAATAAAACATACTCAGTACCTCCAGATGCCCTGGAAACTGGAGGTGTTTAATCTGTAGATTCTCCTCCGAGGGGGCAGGTCACAGAGATTTAGCACAGCAAGAACTCTCAGAATTCAGGAGTTTTTCTTTTTTTCGCCTTGTTCTTTCCTTTAAGTTGGCTTTCGAAACGTTGGAGTGGAATGGTATTTTTTTTCTACTGTAGAATAGAGAAGATGCAAGAAAAGGTTTGTGACTTTTTCCACAATGTGGTGAAGCAGTTATTAGCTCCTCTTCTGTTTGGGATGACCAAAAACGTCTCACCTATAATTTTCGGAGTTAGTTTAGACCTGCAGCTTGGAGAGACTTAGAGTGCGCACACTCGGATTTGTGGGAGGAAGAGGTGGGCGGGTGACGGTTCGGGGCCTGGTATTGATTATTCTCCTTATAGTCTTGTCTTTCTCCTGGGAATTTTCTGAAGATTCATTTCTGCTGGATAATTTTAAGTTTGTAAAATGCCTTGAGTTCCTTGGGGGAGGCTGCTACAGAAATGTGAATAAATTATGCAGCACCTGGATTTGGTGGCTCATCATTTTTTATGGTGTGTTTTAATTAGGAACGTAGCACTGTTTAAGTTGGATGGCTGGGGAGCGGCTCTAATCACTCACCCATGGTTAAATAAGTAGGCAGCAGCAGCATTGAGGCTGGAACCTGTGAAGGAATAAATGAACAGGACCTTTTCTGGAAATCCGTCATTTTCCAGGATGCTCACTGAGCTACGCTGTGGGTTAATGTCTCCTCCATTGTGTTTATATGCTGCTGTTAGAGGATCAGCCTTTTTTTTTTTTTTTTAAGCCTATTTACAGACTTTCAGATACCTTGGTGCAAAAAAGAAAGGAGTGTGTCTCGCTGTCCTTAGATGTCTAGGGACTCGAGGAGCAGGAAGGCATCTGACGAACTACTTTGACTTCTGCTGTGCTGCGTTTCTAAAACCAACCCAAGGAGCGGGGCGCCAGGCCACCTCCTTTTAGTTGTTCCACTGAGCTTTTTTCCAGGGGGTGACGCCAGTCCAGGACTCCTGAAGACTGCAACTAGGAAACAGTTGCCCACACCTTATGGTTCCCTCGGTTTGCTGTGTTGTCAGAGGCTTATCTCTCGGCTTGTTCTTGCCTTGCTGCTTTGTGAGCAGTCAGCTTACCCTCTTTCTGATGGCTGACTCAAACCTGTACCTTTCTCAGTTCCTTTGCTGTTATCTACTGAGCTCCCTGTAGATGCTGATTGGAGGTGCTTGTGAATCACACACCCTTCTCGATGCTGTGGGGCTGTATGGTGGAGGACAGACGTTTAAAAATCAAAAAGTCAAAACCAGTAGCCACATGGCTGTAATTGGATGGAGGGTGTAACGGGTGGCCAGGCCCTTTAAGAGTCCTGCAGAGTGACACTGGAGCAAAGTCTGGAAGGATCCCTGAGAACTAGCAAGCAATCAGGAAGGGAAGGGGGCATTGTCTTCTAAGAAGCATATTGTGTAACTATGGTTTCTTTTCTCTGTCCCTTTTCTTCCCCTCATAGTTTTATGTAGTAGCACAATTTCAGCCATCCGGAGTGGGCCAGTATGTAGTCCTTTGTCAGGATGATTAACTCCTTAAATGGGGCTCTTGACATGCTGTTGCCGTAAATTGTGCTCTAGTAACCTTATTGAAGCCTGGTGCTATCTACAGACCCTTGTTGTGTGGCTGGAGTGGGTTAAGGGCTTGGGAAGGATACACTTGCTAAAGGAGGTCCTTCTGTGCACCTTTTCTATCTGTAAGAGATAAAGTGTTCCCATATCTTACTTCCTAGATAGAAATTCTCAAACGTCGGACATCAGAATCACCAGGAGCCTGTTAAAAATGCACTTTTCGTAGTCTTTTTATCCCAGACCTGCTGACTTAGAATCTTAGCAGTAGGACTCCTGGCCATTGTCACAGACTCTATAGAGAGCCACTGCCATGACGGCGCGATTGCCAGTGGGTCATTCCGAGGTGAGCGAGGAGCTTTTCATCACGTTGGCCCCACCTGGCCCTGTGTGGTGACCCCCCATCTCTCACCAGCAGTTTCCGCGATATAGTTGGTGGGGCCCCGGGCAAGATGAATGTGTGGAGCCTCTTATAGAAAAATTATTAAGAACTTCAAGAGGATGACAGCAGAGCATTAAGCCAAGTGTGGGGCCCTCTGGAGTCATGACCTTGGGAGACTGCCCAGCTTATGAGCTCAGGAAGCCGGCCCCGCCTCCTCTCCTCTGCCCTTCTAACTCCAGCTGCTCCTTGCTGCGCGCTACGCTGTCCTTCGCCTCTGACCCTGGCTCGCGCGGCGTGAAGTGCTGTTTCTCCTCTCTTCGCCTCTCCTGGGCTTCTGCTGCTGCGGAATCAGACCCCTGTGCAGGCTGCCGCCCCAGGACCATGGCCGTGACCTCTTCATCCTCGAGCCCCTCGCGCTTGGCGGAGGCTCTGCTGCTGTTCCTCCTGAGCTTGCTGAGTAAAAGACTTTCCCCCGGAAGCTTTTCTTAAAGCCTCATTAGGTTGTGGGGCGCAGGGAGTCGGGGTGCGGTTGAGCGAGGGCTGGAGGCAGTGTCGGCCCTGGCGGTATGATGCAGAGGCCCGACACTGCCGACGGGGCGCGGAGCAGACTCAGGACGCATCTGGCGACGCGTGCGTCCTCCGCATTTGACATCTGTGTAGCTGCCATCCTCCTCCTGAGAACCAGGGTTTCCTGTTTGGATCTCTCAGCGGGAACGACAGCCTTTTCTATGCCTCTTCGGTTCCAGTGTGCTGGTAGCAGAGCCTGAGGGAATGGTCCTGTGGTGGGAGGGCGACCGTTTGGCTCAGTGGTTAGGACTTGAAACCGGACTTCCGGTGCTCGAGTTCTTGTGTTCTGGAGAACTCCCCAAAGCTGGCTGCCCACGTGCATGGAGGCTTGACTCTCCTGTTGGCCAGGAACCAGGAGCCGCCTGGTGCGTGTGAAAACACGGAGTGGTCCTCCCGAGATAACCAGAGGTGACGGTGAACGTGGACAGGAGGTGTGTGACGGCTCTGCACATCGCATGTGGACAAGCCCCGGGAAGTTCTGAGAACCTACACAGCGTGGTCAGGCTTGATTCAGATAACGTAGTGTGGGAGCCGGCACTGGGGTCCACGGATCCCGCTCCTTCTGAGGCCTCAGTCCGTAATTGTTCAAAGATTGTTCCAGTCTTACTTTGAGGATTATCACCTGGCCCTGATCTGATGGGGTTAATGGGGTGAAGTATGTACTTCCCTCTGGGGTTGTTTTGAGGCGTTAAAGTGAATGGATGGCGGGAAATCGTGCTGTCCGACGGAGCATGTGAGGTACCGACGTGATTGAAAAGTCCCCAGGGGCCACATTAGAAAAAGGAAACAACTGAAATTTTTAGTAATTTAACCCATTATGTCAGAAGTTTTAGATCATTTCAACATAAACATACAGGTACTTATTGAGATAGTGTATGTGAATGCTGAGAGATTCGCTTCATTTTTCCCCACTGTAGGTACCGGACTGCGTGCTGTAGGTCTGAAATGCACAAGCCTGTACAGTTTTTATTTTCTCCTCCTCCTCACACCACTTGAAGCCCTAGGAGTTCACGTAGGAGCTTGTGATCGCTGTTGCGATAGCTCTGGAGGCTGGAGGGTCTGGGGTGCAAGCTGCCGGCTGAGGGAGTCTGGCGCACTCGGAACGCTCCGGTGGTCATCTGGGCCAGACCCTCATCTCCTCCTGGGCATCGGAGCCAGCGTTTCCAGCCTCGTAGGGGACAGATACCACCTTCTGTGGAGACACGTGCTGTCAGCGGAGGAGAAGCTGTGTGCTGTTGAGTCAGCCTCGGCTTTGACCTCCTGTGGGTCGAGCGCTTGCTGCTAAGTTAGACCCTTGCTCCTCTTAGAATGGAGAAGAAAGGTGTGGGTTTTGAGTAAGATTAGTAATCAACATGTGGAATCTTCTTTGTGCCATTGAATTAAAATCTAAGCCTAGGTAGCTCATAGAAACTAGCAAATTGAGTCTGTCAGTCTGCCTTATTTCTAGGCGAAAGCTAGCCTGTGTTTGGTCTGCAGGGTCTGATTTGAATGGAGGTTTCTCCTTCATTTTTTAGATCACTGCTCAAAGTCCACTGACAGAATACAGGAGACAGCCTTGATTAGATTAGGCCAGATTGGATTAAATCGAATGGTTAAAGCCTTTGGAGCCTCCAGCTTGTAGGAGACACCATAATGGCCTTCATAGCATCCCTAAATCCTATTAGGTACGTTAATCTTATTGAAGAATTTAGGTCTGCATGAAGCCGAGTGGCCCTTACACTCTGCATGGTGGTCTCTGGCCCTTACGGTGAGCTGACAGATAATTAACCTTCTTGGAATAGGTTGGTTTTCTTGGTTTGGGACAAGTTATCCTAAACACTTTGAAAGTAATGCCTGTGCTTGGTAGAGGGTACATTCTGTGTAGAAAAACAGTCTTTTGGCCCGGTGGCTGGCAGTGTGTGTGTCTGGGATGTTTTTAGCCCTGGTTGGGGGCAAGAGCATCAGGAGAGAGGCATCAGAATGGGTGTAGAACTGGCTGCCGTGTCCTTACGGCAGGTGTGGGGGTGGACGGACAGGCGGGAGCTTCATTTCTTAGCTTTGCGAAGGCGTCCCTTATAGACCAGATCCATTTTAAAGGTCATTAAGAACCATGTGCTACAGTCTACAGGATGGCGTCAGTCTACAGTATGGAGTCTACAGGATGGCGTCAGTCTACACTATGGAGTCTACAGGATGGCGTCAGTCTACACTATGGAGTCTACAGGATGGCGTCAGTCTACAGTATGGAGTCTACAGGATGGCGGAGACGCTGGGCTCGATGTTGGGGATAAAATATGGAATCTTGGAGCTTGGTTGCTGGAGGCATCTTTATCTGGGACTTTCTGGGTGTGTTCGTGGTTTATTACAAGGGCAGTGGGAGTCGCTCCTGCCTGTGCTGACGCAGTGACCGGATTTTCCTGAAGCAAGACATCCTTTTTTCCCCACAGGGTCCTTGCCAATTTGTGCATTTATGGACAAGCAAAGCTTTAAGAAGGCATTTACATTATGTCTAATTTTGGTAATGAATATTATTTTTTGGAAAAATAAAAAAAAAAGCAGGAAATGGGGAGTGTCCCGCCCTGAGCGTGTGTTTACTGTGTCCGCAGTGAGGCCTGGGGAGGGACTACAGGGGAGAAGAGGCACATCTGACTTGGGTCTTCGCTGAAGGTAGTTTGGTTAGACCCGGGAGCTTCAGCCGTGATGACCGCGTACTGAATCGCCCTTCACAGATGCAGGAAGCTTTTCCCCAGGTACCTTTAGAAATAGGTGGCATAGTGCCTCAGCTCGGGCCCCGCGTCCACCGTTAAGATCCCGTGAGCTCGTTAATGCCCGGGGCGAGGCCTGGCGAGGCATCTGCTAGTGCATCTGGCTGGGTGAGCGACCGGGGGAGGCTGCCTGCATGCCCGGGGCTGAGGAGGCACTGTGACCCGGGGACTTGCAGCGCTGTCGTGGAAGTGGGGACTTCCTTCTTGATAGAGCCTAGGGGACTTGTTAGCTTTTAATTATTCCCCCGTCTGGGCTCTGCCTCTTCTGAGGCCAAGAAATGAGTTAAGCTTGTTCCTTTGTTTCAGCTTTTCTGGTGGGGCAGCCCTGCATCTGTGTCCTGTCCCCAAAGACTAAAGAAAACGTCGGGGTGGGCCAGACGTGCAGTCTGGAGCACAGTTGTGATACATGAATGGTTTGGATTTGTTTCTAGGAAGGAAAGTGCAGCTCGCCCTTTAGTTGAAGATAATGTCTCTCTCCAGCCCTCGTCCGTCCGCATCGAGTGGCCGGCGCCCTCTCCCTGCACAGCTCTTGTGTTTTCGAGAGCGAGGGTCATTGACAGAACACTTCTCGCTCTTGAGTTTCAGAGCACAGCAGAGCACACACATCGGAGGGCAGGCGTGCGAAGACGGACTCGGATGCTGTGTGTGCGCGCACGCCCCTGCGAGTGTCCGTTTTGTTTCCGTGCTCCTGGAGTGGGAATAGCCTCCTTTTTACTGCTGCTGGTTCCTGATCTCACACTTCTCGGGGTCACCTTTGTTAGGAAGCGGCTGGAAGCGTGTGTGCTCGTTTTGTTCTCGCGACCTCTCCTCCGGCGCCTCTCTGACCCGAGGCTCACCCTGCCCAGCCTCTCCTCTGCACCAGCCCAGCTTTGTTCTTTTGGGTCTCCTGTTCCCCGCAGTGAGGGGCGACATCCTTGCTTCTCTCGTTCTCCGCTTCCTCTCCGTTCCGGCTGCGGCCGTTCAGACGGGAAGAGGTTAGGGAGGGATTTTGAATGAGAACAATCGCATCTGGTTAGGAGAGATTCGTAAAACTTCTGTGCTCTGTGCTAATAGTGCTCAGATGCTTCGGGATTACAACATGAGCTGTCGGCCTGGAGACCTCCCAGCCGGCACCCGGCCCTTCTTGCGTTTTCTTCCTGGCCCAGCTCTGTTCTTTCTGCCGAGTTGCCCGAAAGAGCTCGCTGATTCCTGGTGACCCCGCTCGGCGTCTCTCTGCGTCTCTCTGCGTCTCTCTCGAGGTCTTCTCCATTCGCCCCCACCCCAGCCGCTTCCGTTTCGCCGAGTCCCTTCGGGACAGAGGAGAAGCCGACCTCCTCCCCGTAGTTTGTTGACATCCCCAAGGGGAAGGAGGGCCCGGGGCCCTTCCCCGTCCTGCCCCGGGGCGTCACAGGTCACAGGGAGCCGTATTCATAGCGACAGCTGCCCGTCTTCCTAAAATGCGCCCGGCTCTGTGACGAGCACTCCACACGGGCCATCCCTTACTTAGACCCAAGCCAGCCCGAGCGAGCGTGTGCGCTGCCTCTGTTTTCATTTCACAGATGGGAACTTGAGGCCCCGAGAGGCCCGGGACCTGCCGCTCTGGAGGCGGCTGGAGGCGGGAGGTGGAGGCAGGGTGGGCGGCAGGAAGCCGGGTTCCAGGGCTCTGGTTCAGCAGCTCAGGGGAGCTCCTCCTCGTCGGTACCGGCTCCCCTTACCTGGAGCACCTCCCCTTTTACACGGTCCTGTGCGGTCTCTGTAGGGTCCTTGTCTCTTCAGTTTACTCACTCCATGCTCCGGGTGGCTTTTGGGTGACGGCAGCTGTGCGTGTTAGAGACCCAGACACGAAAAATGTTGGCGGGGGCTTTTCTAGCCGCAGTCCCCTCTTCTGCGTAGTCAGGTAACAGGACCCCTGGTGAGGAAGGGCGGCCGCCAGGCGCTCGTGCCTCGGAAGGATGCGCTGCTCGGTGCAGGCTGTGTTTCTGTGGCTGATCCGTGTTCCCGTCGCAGCGCTACGTGTGCATCGCGGGCCTGGAGCGGGCCGTCCAGCAGCCCCGTAAAACAGGGCCCTCTTCATCGCGGGCACCAGCCGGCGCACCTGAATAACAATAGGGAAGCTTGTTGACCATTTGGCACTTCACAGCCCAGTAATTAGAAACTGTAAAACAATAATACAGACGCGAAGCAAATCCTCCAGTTAATGAAAAAAAATCTACAATCCTGCTTTGTGGCTGAGTGCAGAATCACAACCGGCTGCTTATACAACAAAGCAAACACTTCAGGATTTTGGCAGCTGTTTTACACATATAAAAAGCTCTAGGCTCTCTATTAATTTGGGGGCTGTCATATTTTTTTTAAAAGCCGAAAACAACAATTGCCTGACTTTCTTGTTTCTTAGTAATTTACTGCAGTGGTTCTCAAATTATGGTCCCTAAACGGGGAGTACTGACATCATCTGGGAACTTGTTAGAAAAGCAGTTTTGGAGGGGGAAGGGGGGACACACCCACTGCAGGCCTCTTGAATCAGAAATTCTGGGGGTGGGCTCAGTAATTTGTGTTTTAACAGGTCATCCGGGTGATTCTGATGGTACTCGAGTTTGAGAAACACTGCGGGGCAGGCGGGGTGGAGGAATTCGGGGGATGAGGAGTGGAGGCCCCTTTCGGCCCTACCCAGAGGTGAGCACTTGGCTTCTCTGACCAGAGGGGAGACAGCTGTGCCCAGAATGTGTGAGGTCTCCCTGCCGCCCGGAGGAAGCCGGGAGAAGCGTCTCAAGGAAGGAACTGCATCTCGGTGGGGGTCTGGCTGGGAGAGGGGCTTGGACGGCGGCTTGTCACCCGCTTGTAAGGAGCTGTCTCAGTGTCCCCGTCACTATCGGGGTGCTGACGTCAGCTCTGAAAGGCCCGGACTGCACTGGACGGAGGAGCAGAGACGCGGGGCCGAAACCAAACACCGTCTTATCTCGCAGGCCAGGCCTTCATGAGGGGAGCTGGACAGATTTCTTCTGGTCTCCGTAGGTTCCCCTGCCTGCCCCATCTCACATGTCTGCCTCCAGCTCTCTTGGTGGACGGAATTTGTGTCATGTTCTTGGGGCTTCCGACACACGGCCCCTCGGCCCCTCCCCGCCGTGTGGTGACCGCAGCCAGCTCGAGATGAGTTCCCTACTGGGTCACCGGGCAGGCTCAGGTGCCCAGCGCTCCTTGAAGAGCGTGGTTGACTGTGCTGGGGACAAGACCCGACACAAACAGAAACACCCATCCTGCAGTTGCTTGGTTTTTATCCAGATTGTTGATTTTGCTCAATTTTAGAAGGTGTTTTGCTCACAATATTTCTGCCTTTCAGATCATTGAATTTTCTTGTTCCCTTGGGAAGAAAAGGCGGCTTGGTGGGGGGGGGATAGGACCTGTTGGTCATTTAGTGTATCCTATTCTTTGATTTAATCACCCCGTGTAGCACAGGAAGGTGCCAGGGATTCCTCTAGAACAGACCAAGAAAAGAACCACCCAGATTTTGGGTCCACTTTATTCCCTGTATTTTCAGATGGGAGAGCTTGCTTGAAAACCTGAATTTGATGTTGCATCACAAGCCCAGTGTTAGGCTTTTGTTTTGTTTTGTTTTGGTGAGGCCAGGGGTGGAGGGGGTTGGGTTTATAATGACAGGTGCTTCCAATAAGGGACGCCTCAGAGTCTGATGCAACCAGATGTTAGGATACCAGCACACGGAAGCCTACTGTCCCGTTAAAGACAAGGTGTTGAAGTCTTGGGTCCCTCAGACATCCAAGGAAGGAAAGCTAGTTGCCAGCACACCTGAGATTCTGGTGTAAATGTCAGGTGTTTGGACCACTCCTTACTGCCAAGGCTTATTTTGTGTTTTATCGTATTCTAAAGTGTCTGTGGCCTGTGGGCGCTTAGGAGGTGGTCGTTGCTGATTCTCTTTCCAGGTGACATTCAGGACTCCTGGAGAAGCCAGAAGCTCACAGTGGGTCATTTGCTTCGTGGTCGTTAGGAAAGACAGCCCTTCTCTCAGACTGGGAGCGGGACAAGGGGACTGAGGGAGCTAAGCCTTGAGCCCCGTGGACTTTCCTGAGCGGCGCAGCCACTGGGACGGAAAGGCTGACCCAGGGTCCTCTCCAGCCCGCCCGCCCTTCGTCTTGTTTTAATCAAATACGCAGCTGCTGATGTCAGCCTGGCTCCCGGCTCCCTCAGCTTCCCCTCGGAGCAAAACATCCGGGCGGTCAGTTGTGACCATTAAAGTCTGAAGACCCAAGCTTCGTTTGTTCTGAGGGAATTAAAATAAATCTGCCTAAACATCTCCAAATGCAGATGAAACCTAGTATGATTAGAGGTGACCCTCTCATAAACCTGCCCTGATTCGGGGCACCACGGGGTGCAGGCAGATGCTTGAGACTCCGGCCAAAGCTCGTTTGTTCCGCTGACCTTTCACTTGGGGGGACCCGTTGGATTCTTTCCGTCCCGGAGTACTTGAAACTATTACCCGTGACAACTGAAGGGTTTAGGTGAAATAAACAGGCGAGACCTGTGGACTTGGCCCTGAGAGTCTCAGCCGGCTGCCACCTGGGACGCGCTTGGGTCTTGGCAGATCAATGGAGAATGGATTTTGCCGGAGGTTCTGGCTTGGATGCTAATTAAAAAGGACGTTCTAAAATGCACCCAGGCATGTTCTGAGAAAGTCTTAGCAGATGGGGGTGGTGGAGGTTGTTTTTTAAAGTCACAGGTGTTTTTATTTATTTATTTATTTATTAAGGTGACTTGTAACAATGTTCTGTCTAGAAAAGCCCCACTAAGACTGCTCTAGTGTTAATATCAAGACCCCATTGTCAGTTCAGGGGAGGTTTGTTCCGTTGCTTCCTCTTCTTGTTCCCAGACGCTGGGCGCCCTCGTCTCAGTGTTTGTCACATTTTACCGTGATTTCTGCTTTACGTCTCTTGTTCTGTGTTTGAAAGCAGGGGCATTGTCAAATTCTTCTCGACGTCTGCCCAAATGCCCATCACATTGCGCAAGTACAGGGCTTGGCAGACCGTATACAGCCCGCGGGCCAGACCAGGCCACTGCCTGTTTCCGTGTGGCTATGAACTGAGAATGAGTTTTACATCCTTGAAGGGTTGAGAAGCAATCAAAGGGAGACTGTTTAGTCATGACACATGAAAACTGTGTGAAATTAAAATTTCAGTTTCCATAAATAAAGTTTGCCAGGAATGCAGCCACGTTCATTCATTTAGGTTACGTCGTTGGCTGCTTTGGTGCCACAACAGCAGAACCGAGTGTTTGCAGCAGAGGTCACGTAGCTTGAAAAGCCTGAAGTATTTACTGTCTGGTACCTTACAAACGTTTGCTGACCCCTTTCCCATTCTGTAGTCGGTGTTACTGTAAGTGCTCATTGTTTGTGTTACTTCCCATGTAAACCCGAGTTCTCGGAGTTACTCCAGTCCTGACAGTGTTCCGTGAATGCTAAATGGTGACTGACTCACCTATTTCTCTTGTTATTGTTCTGTAACCTTACGCTAACATGTTAGTGGGGCCGTTCACGTCTGAGCGCGACAGGGGGCCCTTGAGTAATGCCGGGCTTACGGCTGACCCCAGTGCAGCTTAACAATCCCCGTTTAGGGGCGCCTGGGTGGCTCAGTGGGTTACAGCCTCTGCCTTTGGCTCGGATCATGATCCCAGGGTCCTGGGATCGAGTCCCGTATCGGGCTCTCTGCTCACCAGGGAGCCTGCTTTCTCCTCTCTCTCTCTGCCTACTTGTGCTCTCTGTCTGTCAAATAAATAAATAAAAATCTTAAAAAAAAACAAAAAAACAAAAAAACTCCGTATAACTTTTAACTCCTAAAAGGCTATTGTTGACCGAAAGCCTTACTGATAATGTAAATAGCTGATTACCACATAGTTGTATATGCGTCATGTAGTGTATGTTTGCAGTGAAGCAGGCTAGAGAAAAGATTTTATTAAGAAAGTCATAAGGAGGAGGAACTACATGGAAAGCATTGGACCGTGTTACAAAAAAGGCCACGTGTAAGTGGACCTGTGCAATTCGAACACAGCTTGATCAAGGGTTAGAAGAGTTTTGTTAATCCTTATTAATTTAGCAGGTTCCGAACCTGGTGTATGAGATAAAGAGACGGCGTGAGGCACACAGAAGTTACACTGACCGGGTCGTGCAGCGAAGAAGTGGCATGTCTAGTCCCGTATTCATCCTTTCGTCTCTTTGCTGAGGCCGTCCTCTGTGCTGAAAGAAAATTCATACAAACCTGGGAATGTTCATGAGCAGATTACTGCCCAGTACTATATAATGCATTAGTTCCTGTAGACATCAGAGTCTTTCCGTGTGGGTTCTTGAGTTCATTAGCAGGGAAACTCATTTAAAAAATAGTAAGTTCCTGGTTTGAAAAGTACACACTGCGGAGAATGATAGCAATTATCAAATGTAAACAGTGTGGCCTTGGAGAGCCTCTGTGAAATCATTTAGTGAATTAAATGATTCTGCTTTTGGTGTTCGTATACATTCGTACTTTCATGGACTGTCAAGGAAAGTGCTTCAGGGGGGACAGATGAGACACAGGTGAAGTTCATTAAGTCAGTGATGTTCTTACGTGAAGCAAAGCACAACGACAGCTAACACATACACAGTGACTTGGAATCTGGCTTCTGTTTTCAGACACTGTCTTTCAAATGACCGGTGCCACAAATTTAAACCCACTCGTAAGCAGTGGAGCTGGAGGGTGTTGGAATATTCCAGAATAAAGTGAGAAACCAGTAACTTCCGGAAAATTTCGTCATTGAAATAGTGTGTAGTCTGCTGGAGTTTGAGGGAGAAAGTGAATTCGGCAGGACGGAGAAGGAAGGTTAGAAGATACGTGAAGAAATGGAGGCCTGGACTTTCCTAGGATCCTGGGGAAGTGAGGTTTTCCTCAGAAGGACACCAGTGTACTCAGCGTCGCCTGCCCGCCGGGTGGCAGGTCTCTTCAGACATCGGTGGCCACCTCCGCGAATGCCTTGCCGAGTCCGCTGCAGCCTCGGTTAATTGGCTTGCTGGGGGTTTACAGTGAGTAGCCAGCAGAGCCAAGTTGCAAACCCAGATCTGTCTGACTCCATCCCTTAATGTCATTTCTTCTGACCTCCTTCCTCAGGACTGGATTCCCAGAGATTCCTCCATCGAGATTACGCATGGAGAAGAGCTGTCAATCCAGCCTGAGGCCGTAGTCATCCTGTGAATAAGTCCTTCCCCGTTTCACCTGCTTTCTCTTTCCAGTTTGCACAGGGTCTTTGCTCTGTGGGTTTCGTGTGTCCCCTTCAGCGCTAGCCCTGTGAGCAGTGTCCGTTTGATTTTGCTGTGGAGCGTGGAGAGACTGTAGACGGGGGCGAGAACTATCCCGGCACTCTTGCACGGGCAGTAGTCCCCACCCCGCTGCAGAATTCTTCAGTTCGGTTTGTCTTCGGCAGTGTGTGCCCCGGCCCTTGGCCCCGGCACTCCGGGGGATTCTGAAAGGGAGAATTTGAGAACAACATTCCAGGCTCCGAGCCTCCACATTCCTTGGGTTCTGTTGGAGCACTTCTTGGCAGCATTCAAAGAGGCCTGTGTTTCCCTATTAATTCTCCATCCCAGGCCACCTGCTTCCGCCTTCCTGCTGTTTTCCTTTTGTACCTACGTGGTCGGTGCTCCTAAGGCTTTCGGCACTGGCTTTCATCATTTATACCACCGAGTTTTACAGGAGCTTTTCTTTTTCAGATTTTGATGTTTGACACAGTTACAGATTTTTATTTATTTATTTTTAATATGTTCACTTCTGAACCTTTTTAGACTTTATGGTGACAGCCTCCAGGAGAGAGAGAAAAAAGAGAAGACCAGGCACATTTTGTGTAGAGTCAGGAGGCAGAGGGCAGAGGGCGTATGGTTGATGGGAACAAGTTATTGATTTCTCAGGATGCAGATCCTAACTGTGGGTAAATTTAGAGTTGACCTATTTGGGGGGGTGGTTCTGTAACGTCAGAAGTTGATTCTGGAGAAGACGCTGACTTGGATGTGGCCGGGATGAGCCCCTGTGAAGGAATAGTGGATTTTCGCTCTCTAGCCTCGTTTGTGGAGAGAAAGCAAGCCGCCCGGGTTTCCTGCAGCAGGAAGCCTGCAAATCAAAGCCTTTGAACCAGGAGCAACCCGGGAATGCCCTGTGTCCCACGCGAGTGAGATTGGTGGCAACTCTGTTGCCCCTGCCCGTGGTTAACCCTAGTGGGTTTCCAGATCTCTCTGTGCCTCAGGCTCTCTTTTTGATGCTAAAAAAAAAACCCCAAGGCCCCCCCCCCCCCCAACCACCAAAAAAAACGGAGGTGCCTAAAGAGCTGTGCAGACTGTAAGCCTAGGAGGTTTGCTTTGTGAGTTATGAAGATTCAGGAAAGACCTTTTGTGGAGTGTGAACTCGCCTTATCAAAATATTGTGAAAATTCTGAAGACAAGTGAGTTAAGTTAGCAAGAAATGTTCTCAGGGAAAAATCTTAAAAGTGTTTAACTTGAACATTGAGAAGGTTTGTCCTTTCCACAGTGTTTCCTGTTCCGTGAACCGAGATGGTTAGAGGAGGCGGAACAGCGTACGAAGCCCTTTCTTCCCACTCTAGTTCCCGGTGGCCATTTCCCTCTCTGGCTCCCGTACACACCAGTGCCGTGTAGGACCTCGGCCATCCGGTGTGGGTAGCTTTTGTATACATCGAACCACCTGCGTCTGCAGATGAGTTGTGTATGAGCTTAACCAGGATGGTGACTGCTGTGATAGACACTTAATGACCAAGGGAATAAAAAGGTGCTCCCTTTAGAAACCCTGACACTCTCGTCGTGTTCTCGTGGTGTCTCCAGGCTAGGGCTGTACCGTGTGAGTGTTCTAGGGGAGGGTTGTGCGTTCTCGAATCCTGAACAGAGCTGTCCCTGGGAATGGCAACACCATGCTGCACTGCTCCGTGTGTTTGTGTGTTGGAGGCGCAAAGGTCCTGGGCTGTGTCTGTGTTTGCGGTTTACTCGTCCCGTAACGATGCTGCACAGCCACTCCGCGACGGTGTTACTTGAACGTGAAATAGCACGGGGTTAGGAGAACGCACCTAGTGAATGTCAGGGGGCTCTCCTGGGGGCTGTAATTGCAATGATCTGAAATGCTTTCCCAGATGTGTAGGAGAGGGTCATTTTCCTTCTTCATTTGCTCCTTTTATCTTGCTCCAGAGCCAGTATTACCTCCCTTCCCGCCGCCTCTATATACTTCTTTTTTTTTTTTTCTTCCTCTCTCCCTCTCCTCCTTTAAGAAAACCCTCCTGGGGAGAATCAAAGGCATTTGGAGCTTCTTGTTTCTTACTAACAGTTGATTTGACTTGTCGTTTAGTTCTTTCTAGAGAATGAGAGAAGTCAGGGTGATGTGGTGGTTGCATCCTGGAAGGGCTGGCCCCCCTGTTACAACTGAGAGCCGTTCTGGGGCGTGTTTCCCAGCTGGGCTGTGCTGAATGTTGCTGGGGCGGCAGTCACCCCCGAGAGCAGGGTCTTCAGTACTGTTGGCAGTGGGCGGGATAATTCTTTGTCGTGTATAAAGCGTACAGGGCCTTGTAGGATGTTCAGCGGCGTCCCCTGGCCTCTGTATCAGTAGTTCCGCCATGCCCCAGCTGTGACGGCCACAGTGTCATGGCTGAATGTCTCCCGCGGGCATGGTCTCCTTCGTTGAGAATCCATGCCTTGGAGGAAAGGGGGTCCCTGAAAGCCGGGGGTCGTCATGAACCTCGGAAGGCTGGAGCCTTCATTTTGACGCTTTGGTATATTAAAAGCGACTCTCAAAGATCAGTGATAAGGACATATTTAGATGTGATTTCTGTGTAATTCATAAATACCATTTTAGCTCTTGCCTTCAACTTTCTAGCAGTAGAAGTGTGAATATATTATTTTTCCTTTTTTTTTTTTTTTTAAAGATTTTATTTATTTATTTGTTAGACGGAGATCACAGGTAGGCAGAGAGGCAGGCAGAGAGAGAGGAGGAAGCAGGTTCCCCATTGAGCAGAGAGCCCGATGCGGGGCTCGATCCAAGGACCCTGAGATCATGACCTGAGCCGAACGTAGAGGCTTTAACCCACTGAGCCACCCAGGTGCCCCTGTTTTTCCTAATTTTTAAAATGAGAAGGTTGTTAGTAAAACGCAGTAATCCCTGAGGGTTTTCCCGCCTTCACACTTGATGATGTTAGTCCGCCGACAGAAGTCTTACGCAGTTAGCGAACGTCGGAGCTGAAAATTCATTTGTGACCACCGACTCCGTTCCTCTCGTTCTGTTCCACAAATGGAGAGGCCAGAAAAAAAGAGCTGCTTTTTACAGGTGGAGGTTATTAAGCGTTAGTATTTAGAATTTGTCAGAGCAGGCTTTTATAGAAATCGTTACTTGTGTTACTGATTGGAATTCAGATGATTGCCTGAACTTCAAATATGTCTGTTGTCTAGAATCAGGCCTTTAATATTGGTGTTTATTTTAAGTAGTTGATATTTATATTTAATAAGCTGGCATTCTTATTGCCAAATAGCTTTATGCTCGGCTACCTTGAGGGAAACGGACTCGTCCAGCGCCTTGGCTGACATGTTGGGATTAAATTGGTAAATCTTCTGTTCTCCCTGCTTTTTAAACATAATGAGAGTAGTTTGTGTGTGTGTGTGTGTGTGTGTGTGTGTGTGTGTGTGTGTGTTTGGGGGCCTGAATGAGAGGTGGTTAAAAGGGAAATCTAATACCTTTTATGGGTTTATATGCTTCACATGCGATGTGCCCAACCAGAAATAACGAGATATACACCAGATGTGAAGATACCAGCTAATATAATTATGCTGGGGATCATTTTCACCATTTGAGGGCTGAATTACGGTGAGCTCATTTCTTCATCTCTAAAAGGATTTGGTATAGTTGCTTACATTTGAATCGGGAGCTGAGATGAAGCACGTATGTTCGTGCTTTTAATGAACTGGAAGCGCTGGGTGGTGTGTACCTTTTGTATTTCTGGAGCTTGATAGACAGTAAAGCCTGGCCGGCCTCTGCGGACTCAGGGCAAGGCTTAGATGGGTGGGGAGGCGTGTTCTTGTGGAGGCTAATAGCCGAGGGTGCTTCCTTTGGGCTCTTGCCTGGAAAACCAATCTGAAAGTGTCGTGGTCAGATACAGTGCGGTTCTTAAGCCTTATTGGAAATAATAGGTCTCTTAGCCTGTGCTAAAAGGTAGTTTTGCATACATTAAATATTCAGCAGAGGGCTTGAACTGTGCTTACTTTGGCAAACAAATAGATCCCAAAATGAATTACCCAAATTGTAATGTGGAACAAATTGAAATACTTGAGGATTTGTCTTAGAAAACACTGAACAAATTGGAATACTTGAGGATTTGGCCCACACTTGTATTTTCCCCTCCGCGTCTTCACGGCGCCCTCAGAAAGAAAGACTCTGCAGATGGCAGAGAGGGCGAGAGTATCTGAAACTGCCGTGTGGTTCTGGACGTGGTCCTGGGCCCTGCTCTCCCTTGAGCTCCCAGCTGTGTGATAGCAAGAAGAGAGCACGGAGGGGTTGATCTCACCCTGGAAGATTTTTGTGAAGAACAGTTTTTAATGAAGCGTGGCACATGGCATCATTATCATTTCTAACACTGAGAACTCATTTTCAATTTTGCTATCAAAGAAAAATGACAAATAGAGAATGCAAGGAAAACCAGATGGACTGACTGTATTAGGAGCTTAGTATGCATATTTTGTGTCACATATTAGCATTCATTAAGTCAAAAGGGAAAAAAAATGAGTTTTGCCTACATGCATTAAACCAATAAGGCTGGCAAAGTTCCAAGCTAGCTCTTGTGGATTAATTGTTTTATAACTGTTTTAATTAAAATTGTTCAGTATATGATTAACCTAAAAGTTTTAATTTCCACAAAACTGTTGAACAAATGAGACATTAATATTTTACATTAACCATGGCGATATTGCTGTGGTTTCCAGAGTGGCTGCCTGTGCAAGTGAACTGTGGCAGGCGCTCGGTGAATGCCGCTTCCAAGAGGACCTGCACGTGTAGAGTAGCTTAGCGAGACGGCGGGGGTGGGGGGGCGGGGTTGCCTGGGGTGGGCGGATTCCATAGGTGTGCTCCCCCAGCCTCCTCCTCACACGATCGGTGTAGAGCTGAGCCCCAGGCATAAACTGTCACGTCGAGGAGGTTAACAGTACAACATGGCGAAAATCAGCTTACTCGACTTCGTGCTGGTGTTGATGTACTAGGACGCGAAATCCTTGGGTTTGAAGGGGTTGGCAGGTAGGGCCTGTGATAGTGACACTAAGTTCTGTGGTGCTCATTTAGGAGGTTGGTTCAAGTGTTGGGGAATCAGAGGGCAGGCGGGGAAGTTTGCGCGCTCCAGCACCTTTCCTTGCTTGCTGTTGTTTGGGTTGGCGCCGGGGTGGTGTGGGGAAAACATGGCCCACTCTGCAGACCGTAACACTGAGGCCCAGTCAGAGTGCACCGTGGGTAGCCGTGGCTCCTTAAATCCGTGGATCTGCGCTTCCCTCGCTCAGTCCTTCTCTCCTGTCTACTTAACGCCCCGTCTTCAGGCTCTTCAGCTCGTTACCAGGTTCTCCTCCTTCCCTGGGGCCCTCCCACCGTGCCTTCTGTCCGCGCTCAGGTCAGCATACTCTGTACCTTCAAAGCGGGGGTGGCCGCCGAGGGTCGTGGGAGGGGGTTTTCAAAGAGAAGCTTCACGCTGCTCGTTGGAAATGATGAGGGCAGAACCGAAGCTTCCACACTCCAGGTGGGGATCCGTTCTTTGGGCTTTCCCGCTAGGTTTTAGGTCTGCGGGAGCCCAGGACGCGGCAGGTGCGCGAGGGAAATGCTCCAGCTCCCGCCTCCGCAGTCAGGATCCGGTTTGCCCCGAGTTCAGCGGCCCTGCGCTGGCCTCTCCTCACCTTGCCCTGTTGTGTGTTCCTAGTAGCGCAGGTGCCCTGTGTTCACCTCCTCTCTCTCCTAATTTCCTTCGGTTCAGCTCTCCAGGCACCGGCTTCTGAATAAGTTATTCATGTATTCAGTATTCTTGAAGTGCTTAATAATCATAAATTTTACGGTCGTACAATTGGCCGTACACGTTGCCATATTTGCCGGAAACCGGCTTTACACAAGTGATTTTTGAGATAAACGGTTTATCAGGCATGTTGTTATCTATTCATTTCTTTCGACTCTCTTGAGTTCTGTCACTGCACGAAGGTAGATCATTAGAGATGCGCATACCTGGACCACGTTATTTGATTTTTCAGAGAATCGCCGTCAAGGAGTTGGAGTGCTATGTCCTTGGTAAATGGAGAATAAGAGCACTCAATTTAAGAATTAAATATTCTGCATTCAAAGAATATTTCTGACTTTCGCAAAACCTTAAAAATAATCTGATATCTTAATGTTTCTCTCTCTCCCTCACGTGGATGTGTGCACACACGAACACACACAGGCACCGGAAGCTTCTTTGGGAATTTGGTGCCTGGAGAATACTCCCTACTTCTGACCCGCATATATGCGTTCCTTTAGTTGTCAGATGTTTGTTGAATGACTACATAATCAGGTAAAGGTTCTTCTGCATTTTCCAGGAAATTCCACACTTAATTCAGTAACCAACTTTTAGATAGCCCATGTCCTTAGTAATGGAGTAATATTACTCTTTTGCTTGGTGAGTATCTACTCTTAACTTCTCTGGTTAAAAACTGGGGGTGCCGGGGCGCCTGGGTGGCTCAGTGGGTTAAGCCGCTGCCTTCGGCTCAGGTCATGGTCTCAGGGTCCTGGGATCGAGTCCCGCATCGGGCTCTCTGCTCAGCAGGGAGCCTGCTTCCTTCTCTCTCTCTCTGCCTGCCTCTCAGTGTACTTGTGATTTCTCTCTGTCAAATAAATAAATAAAATATTTAAAAAAAAAAAAACAAAAACAAACTGGGGATGCCTGGGTGGTTAAGCCTCTGCCTTCAGCTCAGGTCGTGATCCCAGGGTCCTGGGATCGAGCCCTGCATCGGGCTCCCTGCTTAGCGGGGAGCCTGCTTCTCCCTCTCTCTGCTCCCTGCTTGTGTTCTGTCTCACATGAATAAATAAAATCCTAAAAAAACAAACAGACTTCCGGACCACAGTATTTCTGACTAGAGATGTGAGTAGGTACCCACCATGTTCCCATGATAAGGGGGACAATAGGAGGAGACAAGCTTATGGCTCCTGCCCTATAAGATTTGATAATTCTTGTTTCTAAGACACACATGTCTAGCAAGACAGAGAAGGGCTGAAAGCAGGATTTTTGACAGTACGACTGTAAGAGTAGGGAGATAGTTGGGGACTTACGATTTCCATTGTATCTCTCTTCTCCATTTCATTACCTTATGAATGTGCTCTTGGGTCCCCTGGGTCCCACATCCTTTCCAGTAGCAGTAATTACTGTTGGGGTAGACCTCCCAGCTGTGCGGCCAGCTCTTTTCTTGACCGGCTCCGCAGCCTGGCTTCCACCTCTAACCCTCCATAAAAATTAGGCTTTTATTGCTCTTCACCAGCTACATGGCTACATTTTTCTCATTTGTTTTTCCGATGGAGCGGCAGCCTTCCAAAAGTACCGCCAAGTGTAATAATCTTTTTGCTCTTCAATACATCTTTTGTGTGAGGCTTAGTTACTGTCACAGTTGATGGTGTGACAGCTGATGGCGGGCAACAAATGAATGTTTAAATAGTGAGTAATTCAGCAGATGTGCCCATCCAGGTGATTCTCCCAGTAGCTGCCGCCCAGCGGGTAGGGGTTCGCAGCAGTGAGTGGTTCCCGACGCTCTCTGGGTTTTGGCTAGCTCCTTCTCGGTCATTACAGTTTGACTTGTTTTGTGTCTGTCCGGTTTTTGTGACTCTGTTTTGTTCCTTTGATACATGTATGCAGGGTGGCTATTTTGGGTTTGTTTAAATTTCAAATAATGGATGTTCTGACTGTAGTGCAACTTTAGTAATATCCAGTGATCATCACAAAGTAATATTTTCAGGGAGTCCCAGGTGTATGAAATTCATCTCCTAAAGTACATGTTTGGTACCCCAGGCCCTCAATCACAGCATAGTAATAATCGTGGCTGGACCACTTCAAGTCTTCCTCCACGACGGAAGGAAACTACCTACCGGCTCTTGCTGTACAGTAGTTAAAATGTCCAGACCAGTACATCTTAGCACATGGCAAGCTTTGTGAAGACACACTCTGTCAATCAACATAAGTAAATATCTCTTCTCTCTTCCATGAACCTAGCAACCAATTTGCTTATAGTTCTCTGCAGAACTGTTGTTAAATTACTTTGTGGCTGGTTATGTCACTTGGCTAGGAAAATGGTACTGGAATTAAGTCAGCTTTAGCCCTATGCTGCCCATCTTTTCTAACTTATGGTCAGCCATATGTTTAGACCAGATGAAGTAGGAAGTTATGAGTGGATACAAGTACATTCCTGGAAAAGATACCAAAATGACGTTCTACTGGAAGTGTTGGTTAATCTTTTTCCCGCCACGTAGGGCTATGTTCATACCTCTACCAAGAACTTGTCGTGTTTATTTGTGATCATATGAGTAATAATAGCTTGTTGGTAGTAATGATTAGTATAAAAGTTGTGTTGTGGGAGGGGGGATTTGATTATTGAGGGATCCATAAGGGGCTGTTGAGGTACCCTGATGTTTTTGTCTCTTAACCATGACTATGTTTACAGTAGTATTCATGTTATTATTTTTCTGGAAAATATACATGTTTCATACCCTTTTTTGGATGTGTCATGTAATTATTCACTGCATATGTGTAGGTGCTGGATAAAACTTTGGAAGATACTCAAAAACACACAATAAAAATGTGATCTGTAATCCTACCACCAAGAGATGATCACTTTTCTTTCTTGGCATATATCTTCCCAGTATTTTGGGGGCATAATAATTTGTCCATTCCCATGGCTTCAGAGCTTAATAAATACACACACACACACACACACACACACACACACACACACGTAGATATACCTAAACCTGACTTTTTAAAAAAAGTGTATTTATTTAAGTAATCTCTACACCCAATGTGGGACTTGAACTCAGGATCATGAGATCAAGAGCTACTTGCTCTTCTGACTAAGCTGGTCAGGTGTCTCTAAACCATTTAATTTATTGTCGTCATTGTAATATTTTGGCATGAGTGTTCAGAGGTACACTTAGTGCTATAGAGTACCATCATTTGGATATATCACAGCCCATTTACCGATTCTGTATTTGACATTTAGGTGTTTTCTAATATTTAAATATTATAAATAATGTGTGGTATCTTGTGGTATTTAAAATTAAATAGGCTAAATTGGAGTCTGTTATTTAGGATATAGACATTTCATAAAAGGCAAATTTTGTTGGATAAGATAACTCTGGCTTCAAAAGCTAATTGAAAGCTGATTTTTTCCCCCTTAAAGAAGATTGAAAAAAAAATCATTTTTTTCCTTTTATAAAGTAGGTGTGTGTGGTGTATAATGTGTGAGTAGGAAATTGCTTCAACGTTTTTATACTCTTTTGTTGGCTGTGAAGTTAATTTATTCATCCACTTATTGAATATTTATTGAACACCATCTGTATGCCAGGTGCTTTGTTCCAGATCTGAGGGTTTAGAGACGGAGACCTGGTTTCTGCTTTCTCGGTGAGGTGACATAATGAGCAGTAGGACTTGGGTGTTGTCAGTCCACACTGTTGAGTTTATAGATCCCAACGTTTCTACTTGGATGACTTTGCTGTGATTTATGTATTAAGCAGGTGACCTAGGAGCTCCTATACCATGGAGGCTGCTGTTTTACCTCCTTCCCTAAACACCCTCATGCACAAACGGTATGTTCTCTAAGGTTGAATCCTGGAATTCAGTGCTTTGTGGGCAAGCCCGAATAGGGCAGAACTGGAAATGTCCTTTTCGTTCACAGAGTGGGCATTACTGAGGGTGGGCTGTCCATTCACTCCTCTCCGGCTCCTCTCCAGCTCTGAAATCCTGTTCCTTTCTGATATCCAGGCCTTTGGAACTGAATCTTTTCTCAAACATTAAATTTTTAGTAGAAAGAAAACGTTAGATTCCATCTTCTTGAACACTAGCTGAACTTTGGAGAATAAATACAGACTTAAGAATGAAAGAAGGAAGAAAAATGCATTTGTCCATTCCAGGAAATCCGATGGGAATTGACAGTATGTCTCTGTTCATCTTCTGGAAACAAAATCAGTAATGAAATGATACTTTTTTTCTTCTTACCTGTGCTTTCAAAAAAAAAAAGAAAGAAAAAGATAGTTTTAAGCCTTCTATTTGGAGAGACGCATCTGTGGCTTGAGACTTCAAGTGAGGAATATGTTGGCATAGGAAAACCTGTGGGGCCGTGGAAACATCTGGCATCATTCATGATCAGACCAAGATGAAAGGAGATTTATTTTGTAGGTGGCGTACTGAGTCCTGGAAGTCTGGTGGCTAGGTTCTTTAGCTGGGGAAACATAGGCGGAAAGGCTTGTGGACAAGTGTGTCTTTCCTTAGACTCTAGAGGGTGATTATGAATTGGGCTCGTCCGTTTCTTATTTTACTTACACTTCGGTTTTACCGTCTTCTGTGTGTGTCCGTGGAAGGGTCTGTCCGTGAGTAGGTTCTGGTGGAGGAAAAACTTTCAGCTTGTAAATGGACAGCCCTGGTCCCGCATTCATTAGCCTTGGACAGATCACTGCAGAAATCTGTGTCTTCTGTAGAACCAGTACTAACACTTGGCCCGGCCTCTTTCCCAGTGTTGCTGCGATCTGCGTTTCCCAGATCAAGTAAGAAAGCCGGCATGACAGTGCTTACTCTAAGGGGATGCTTAGGTGTTAAAAAAAAGAAATGAACAGAATGCTCTATTTTGGGGGTGGGGTTGGGAGTGTCCTTACCACCTAGGATTTGACAGCCTTGTCTCCATGTAGGCAAGTTTGAGAAGGACCTCAGGGTTTTAATTGCTTGGTGATGAGTGATATGGCCATCAGTAAAGTTCTGAAGATGCCATTGGTCTTTTAGGACAATTGGATTTTTCTCCCTCGCTTAAGGTTGCTGGTCATTTGGGTGAAGCACAATTCGTGTAGAAAATAATAGGTGTCACAGTATTTGATTCTCTCTCACTTCATTTTCAGGGTCATCCAGAAAAAGCTTTGAACTAGTTTACGAAAACATATATAATGCAACAGAATTAAGATAAGATGAGGACATGGGACAAAGAGAAAACACGTGTAGAGAAAGTGGGATAAAACCATGTTAAGGCTAAAGGGTGGAGACTTACAGGATCGGCTCTTACACGGCATGTGGGGTGGGCCGAGGACTTCCTCTCTCAGGGAATAGAGCACAGAGGGACCATTTGCAGTTTTCCCGAGAGATTTCCTCAGTGGAGAGGATGAGGTCCTGCACTCCACCTTTCAGAACACAACAGTGATTTGTGAAATAATTGTTTTTATACTGTCTCTCAGTGCAGTTAACGTGGTGAGAGCATGACTCAGGGAGAAAGTGACCTTAAGGGGTTAAGATCACGTGTTCTGCATGGGCAGCTCTGGAGCCCTCACTTGAGCCAAGGACAACATTTAGAACTCATCAAGAAGTGGATAAGCTACTTGTCCTCGGGCAGTCCTGCGCCAATATTCATTGTCCCAGCTGGGAGTTGGCGTCACTCCCTGAATGGTTTCCAGGGATGTTGTGACACAGTTCATTGGTCAGGAGCCCAGAGACCCAGAGGTAGACGTGCCTGTCCTGCCTTGAGAGTTAAGGGTCTTCCTAAGCTCTTGGCATTTTCTTCTCTTTCTTGGTTCTGGTGTGTCTTCTGCAAGGATCAGATCCGTGAATTCCTTCCCCGGACCCGGCAGCTACATGCCAGCTATGGTTTTTGGGTTCAACCTGTGGGAACTCGGGGACTACCCGTAACATGCACTCTTGGGTGACCATTCAGTGGCTGGTACTTCAGTTTGTGCCTCATGGTGACTGAATTCAAACCCATTCCGTCTCTAGAGTTAGGGTTAGGGTTAGATCTGGGTAGGTGCTTGTATTAGAGAATTCAGCTTGAGCCCTTTGCCTACTTCCCTGTGCCCTGTTGTTACTAGCACTAGATACTTGAAAAAAAGTTCCTCTGAAGGACTCTGCGTTTTTAGAAACAGGGAGTATGTTCTGTGCTTTAGTGGGACACAGAAGGAGACTGTCTGGTTAAGGCAGGAGATTGTGGCACTAAAAAGGGAAGCTGGCAGGCCTGTCCCTGGCACTTTGAGTAAGGAAAGAAGGGGAGTGACAGGCTGGCTGTGGATGACATTAAAGGAAGCCCTGAACCTCCCCTGACCTTACATTCCCTGAACCTAGAAGGTTTGGGGTCCCCGTGTGGCAGTCATTTTTGGGAGCTTGAAGACAGACTTGATTTCCTTTCTGCATGTGTCTGGGGTCGGTGAAGAGACAGAGGCCTGTTAAGGAACAAGCATAGCCATCTGGCAGACTGCTTCCTTCTCTTTTAGTCAGAAGCCAGTTCCACCAGTGTCTGTGGCCAAGTGTGTATCCTCATAAGTTTCTTGTGACAAGAAGAAAGATTCTCATTAAGAATTTGGCCCTACAAGGGAAACAAAAGCAAAAGTAAACTATTGGGACTACAACAAAATAAAGAGCTTCTGCACAGCAAACGGTCAATAAAACTAAAAGGCAGCCTGTGGAATGGGGGAAGATACTTGCAAGTGACGTGTGTGATAAACGGTGAGGGCCCAGAATACATAAAGAACTTGTAACTTAACACCCGAAAGACAACGCTATTAAAAAAAAATGGGCAGAAGACATGAACAGACATTTCTCCACAGAAGACATGCAGATGGCCGACAGACATATGACAAGATGCTCGTCGACACTTACCGTCACAGAAATGGAAATCAAAGCCACAATGAGAGATCATCTCACACCTGTCAGAATGGCTAAAATCAACCCCTCGAGAAACAAGCGTTTGCGAATGGAGAGAAAAAGGAGCCCCGTGCACTGTTGGTGGGGATGCGAACTGGTGCAGCCACATGGCGCTTCCTCAGAAAGTTAGAACGACCCTGTGACCCCGCAGTCGCACTCCTGGCTGTTTCCCTGAAGAATACAAAAACACTAATTCAGTACATGCAGCCCTATGTCTACAGCCGCATTATTTACAGTAGCCAAGATGCGGAAACCGCCCAGGGTGCCTGTTGATTGATGAATAGATAAACACGCGGTGTACGGATTTTGTGTGTGTGCGCGCACATGTATATATGCATGGAATGGAATAGTATTCAGCCATGAAAAATGAAATATTGCCATTTGCAGCGATATGGTTGGAGCCAGAAAATATGTGCTAAAAGAAATAAGTCAGTCAGAGAAAGACAAATACCATGTGATTTCTTTCACTTATGTGGAGTTTAAGAAACAAATGAGCAAAGGGAAAGAGAGAGAAAGAGAGAGAGAGACGGATCAAGAAACAGATTCCTGTCTACAAAGAACAAACTGATCGTTCCCCGGGTGGAGAAGGGTGGGGGCTGGGCGAGACAGGTGATGGGCATTAAGAAGTGGCCCCGCCGTCATGGGCACTGGGTAGTACGTGGGGTTACTGAATCCCTGTGTTGCGTACCTGAAACTCCTAGAACATAGTCGGTTAAGTGGAATTAAAATAAAAACCTAAAGAGCCAGAAAAAAAGGGTTTGGCCCTAAAATTGGGTCTGAATAAGGCCATATTGGTGTTTCTGTGTATGATTTACTTTCCGTATAGGTAGAAAGGGGTTATGCAATGGTAGGGTAGCTGCACCAGCTAATGGTACTGGGGTTTGATGGGGGTTAGTCAGCTCAGAGTCACATCAGCGGTTTGACATCAGTTCATCTTTTAGTACATGCTCCTCGGGCAAAAAGGGAATTGGTCATGGACTATTACGGCAAGAATGAGAATCAGAGGTTGAAAGCCTAGAAGCCCACATCCGATGTGTTTAGTGGTATTGACTGATTTAGAATATAGTTTTCTTCATAGATGCTCTCAGTACCAAAGTACGTTCTTATCTTTCCTAAATATGAAAAGTTAACATGCTGAATGTTTTATTTTATACATTTACCACCAGAGCAAACTAGAACTAGTCAGTCTTACATAACTATTTTGTAACTAGAGAACCGAAGGCGTACTTACGGAGTGACAGAGGTCATCCAGTGTATCTGGGACATGGCTTAGAATGGGGCCATTTTAATCAGTTTATTTTTATTTATGGAACAAAAGGAACCAAGTTACCAGCGGAGGGCATCGTGAGGTCAGCTGTATGGGGAAGGCAAGCTGCTTCAGCTGAGTCCGTCTGGTACAGCCCCGGCACTTTGATCGCAGGTCAGTTGGCTGGGGAGGGAGTCCTTAGTCGAGCTGAATTCTCTGTGGCGAAGGTGAGAGGGACAGGAATGGGTGTCAGGACAGAGGGTATCTGTGCGGAGGGACTCCAGTGATTGTGTACAACATCCTCTGCGTCCTGCTCCCACATGCTTTCGTTGGCTGCATGTGTGATTGTGTTCCTCTCCATGTCTTCAACTCTGCGAGTGACACTTGACACAGGTGTGGGACACTAGCAGAGGAGAAACTGGTCTGATTGCAGTTTGATCTTGATAATGCTTTCACTTTTGCAAGAAGACAGAAGGGAGCCCTTGCTTTTCCTGTTCTGGGAACCTACCCAAATCTAGTAAGAGGTCTCTGGAAACTCACCTCTTGTAAGTAGCCCAGGTGGGAGACTCTGACCTTTTCTGTGCCTGTGGCCTACTTCCTGGAGGAGAGGCCAGTTTTAGTGTTGGAACTTGTGCGAATGGAATAAAGCTTGAAATTTGATGTTTGTTTTTATTGCTGCTTTTTAAAAAAAATTAAAGAAACAGAAAATAAGTGAAAGAAAGTCTTCCAGCCATGTATACTCTGCCCCTAGGACTAGTGAAGTTTCTGAAGACTTGACCAGATTCCTCTCTGAACTTCAGTCTCTCTAGGGCTCTATCTTTCTCCTGGCAGAATCTTGTCCTTTGATCATTTCCCAGGGTAGTTTTGGGTTAAGATTTTGACTCTTGGACCCACAGCCCCGTGATACTTATATCTGTGTATCTCAGAGGATTGGCATCGTCTTGGCAGATCTGTAAGAGTTTGAGGAATAAATTTTTATATTTTTGCAAACCATTCTTTTGCCTGGGGAAGGTATATTGGTGAGCTGGAGATGGGTAGGAAGACAGGCAGAGGCTGAAACCTGCATTACCTAAGAAGTTGAATCAGCAACTCCTCAACCTAGGGCTGCAGTACTCAGAAATATCTCCAGTCATTCTGAAGGATGCCACTGCATCCTAAAAATAAGAAACTATTTTCAGTAACATCTGTGTGTAGTGCACTCTACAGCGTATTAGTAGGGATGTGAAGCAGAGGAAGCCAGAGGTACTAGTTTTATACCCTAAGTGTGGTCCTGGGATTGTCCAGGGTGGCTTTTGGAGAAAACGGAGCCCATATCTCGGGATAGTAGCATCTCCGGACAAACTTTCCCTCTCCTTCCTTGAGGTCATGTTCCTCTAATTGTTCATGCGTTTAGAGAGTTGCTGAGGCAAGGCCGTGTTCTCATTTCCACTTTTGAAAGTGCAGATGCTTCTAGAAATGACCACATTATACCACTGAGTCCAGAGCCTTCTCTAGTAACTTTTCAGGCCTTGGTCTGAAGTGATCCGGGTGAAGATACAAAGACGAGGTCTCATACTTCATGGTTTGGTTCAGGTCAGCTGTGTCAAGGTATCTTGACTTAAATAGGTCTTACTGTCTGAATATTAGATCGGTAGAACGTTTGTTTGTCTTTGTTGCCATAGGCACTCCATAAAACCTCCGTGTTGGAGAAAAGCTAAAAACGAAGGAGGGCGCCCGGGTGGCTCAGTGGGTTAAGCCTCTGCCTTCGGCTCAGGTCATTTTCCCAGGGTCCTGGGATCGAGCCCCGCATCGGGCTCTCTGCTCAGCAGGGAGCCTGCTTCCTCCCCTCTCTCTGCCTGCCTCTCTGCCTACTTGTGATCTCTGTCTGTCAAATAAATAAATAAAATCTTTAAAAAACAAACAAAGAAACAACAACAACAAAAAAAACCGAAGGATTTCTTTTAGTATTCTACGAGGCTCTTATTTCTCTTTTTAATTATTTTTTCACTAGGCAGGCTTGGGTTTCTACTTTTTCTTTCTTTCTTTCCTGATCCAAGTTCTTTTTCATTCCTGAAACTCGGTTTTCCTTCTGTGCTTTATGTGTGGTGGCAGATTTTCGCTTAGATAAGAGAAGGAAGTCCATTGGTTTTCATTTGATGCTTTTCAGGAACACATACTTCTCACCATCCATTTTAATAATAAAATTATCACAGTTGACATTTTTGGTGCCTGTTTCTAGAGATTCCTTGAGAATTATCAACTCATAGGAAATTCCCCTATGGGCGCCTGGCTGGCTCAGTCAGTTGAACTTGCAACTCTTGATCTCAGGGTTGTAAGTTGGAGCCCCACATTGGGTGTGGAATTTGCTTAAAAATAAAATCTTAAAAAAAAAATTCCCTTAGAGAGATAGAAAATCTGGTCTATTTGGACATCTTACTAAGTGGAGCTTTCTGCATACAAGAGCTCTGAAGATGGACAGGCTATCAGAGCTGGAAAGTGCACATGGCTTCTGAATGTCACCCTTGCTTTATAAATACAGAGAGCCCAAAGCCCAGAGAATTAAGTTGCCTTGGCTGATGTTGAGAATTAGTCATTCGTCCCCCGTGGGTCTCCAAGCTGCCCATCCCTATGTTGACTGCTAGTGTTAACTGATATTTCTGACCGTGAATCCAAGGCTTAAGTTTTCCAGAGCCTTCTGAATCTTCAAAGGAAAGCTCAGCTGTCCTATTGAAGTTCAGGCCGAGTAGCTTTCACGACATTATGATTGTTTGACAATCGGTCCTTTGGTATTGTTGTAAAGCCAGGGTGCTTAACTAGAACTAGCGTTAACCCAGCCTTTGCCGAGAAGTAGTGATTGTCGATTGTTTCCTACAGAGGTAGCAAGAGGAAGTTATCTTTTTGAAGAGTCAGGAAAGGAGATATTGTCTTGACCTCAGCAAGATGCCCACATGGAGGAAAGAGGCTGAGACGGATTATGGTTAGGGAAGGGTAATGCTCGGACGGCGATTGAATCCAGTTCTGAATTTTGTTTCTCAAAACCATCCATTTTTATTTTGGTGCTTTTCAAATATTCTTTTAGCTTTCCTGGGGAGATTCGCTGTTTGGAGACGTCGCCCACATTGTGAAGTGCACTTGACCATCTGTTGCTAATTCTGTAGTTGTGTGGAACCCCGTTCCTTGCCTAGGCTGTAAGCACCAAAAGGGGACTTAGAAGCGGGATCGTTTGCAAGTCATGTCGCTTCGAGCTTGAATGGTGGCTTTTCTAAGAGTAGTTTTCAAGTGATCTGAGATTCTGTGTGAATCTGGGGATTCGTAATTTAAACCTGGGGGTCTTTGCCACTTCTTTGGGAGAGCCTTCTCTGAGACCCTAGGCAGTTACTCCAGAGCGAGCTCTTGGGGTGTGGCCGACGGTGATATTGATAAATTGCTTTCAGAATACTTAGTGACTTTGTGATACTCCTTCCGGTTCTCAGGCTGGTGTCTGGAATCTGGAAGAGCCCATCCGCAAGGCCAGTATTCTTTAGAGCAGGTGCAAGAAGAGGGCAGGTGCTTGTCCCTTCCTTAATCTGTGTGCAGGCAGTTCCCGGAGCAGGCCTGGCCTGTCGGTCGTGGGCCGGGGGGCCGGGCATTTCCATTCTCCCCTGAGGCCGCACAGAAGGTTGCTCTGGGAGCCAAGAGTTCTCCCTCAGCCGGCCACAGCCTCTTCCGTTGGCTTTTGGGAGTGGTAGATGCGACGGATATGTGCGGAAGTACAATTTATATTTTATTTCGGTCTCAGGAACAAGTTGTCCTTTTTCAAATAATTTCACGGTAAGTGGTGGTTTCTCCGATGTGATTTCCATCGCAGGTGGAACAAACGAGGTGACCGAACGGGGGTATTACCTAACCTGATCGCGTTGTGTACAGACAAGCAGGACTGGTGCTTTGCCTGGAGTTGGCTTGGAGTTCTCAGAAACTCAATTGCTGCCTTTATAAGGCTGTGCCTGGGGTTGTATTTCCAATCTCTCTCAACTTTTGTTCCCGTGGAAGGGAGGAAGTGGAGCTGTGACAGATATATTGCCAGATAGCACACAATAGCGCACAAAACGAGAAAGACATGGCGTGAGCCATTCACGGAGACAGATTTACGCTCTGTGCTGCCCTCAAACCATAGATCCGTCTATTTCAAAGAAACAACCTGCCCACTGTATTATATTTCAGGCAGGGATACAGCCTAGAAGAGAGATGCTGACTCCTTCTGCCTAGCCTTGCCAGTAATGCCACACATTTTGCTGTTGTCGATTACTTGTGTGGGGCTGGGAAAGTTTACTTGGCCAGGGAAAGCCTGTCTTTAGAGGAGAAGTGGCCACGGGGACATATCGGGGAGAGCATTTGGCCACACTGTTGCCTTAGTGAAGTGCATGTGTACGGTGTTGCTTGTTTTTGCCGCCGTCCGACCATCTGTATGATCAGGTATTGGAGGCATCATACCTGTTCCACAACAGGAAAAACCAAGCTGGAGAGGTCACAATTGACCCCAGGCCAGAATGTTTGACACTCGTAGTTTCTTTCTGGTTCTCCAGAGGTATGGCAGGGTGACACTCATTTCTTTGATCGATGTTGCAGGGGAAGCATTGTGCGGGGGGAAACCATAGACAGCACGAGCCACCGCACCTGTCCGCCGTGGCTTGCACCCAGGCGTCACCGTCCTGCTGCACTTTGAGCCTCAGTGATTCTACCAGCGCAGTGGTGATTGCAGGCCTGACCTTGTGAGCTGGGTCTGAGAATTGCATTTACTCAGTGTGCACACAAGGCACTTAGAATTAAGTGTTCAGTAATCTCAGGTGTTAGGTTTTTGAAATGTGTGTTGACTGCATGAAAAACGAGTGCTATGTGCGATCATAGGTTCTGCCGACATCAGATACAAACGGTGACCCTGCTTGCGTTAAAATTTACTTTCCAGAGTAATGGTTTTGAGGAAGGAAGCAATACTTTTGGAAATGGTCTAAATCTGGAAGAAATCAGGAAGAGAAAGGACTGTGTGTGTGTGGGTTTGCAGTTCTACCATGTGTGATTTGTAAAGTAAGGAATTGTGTATCTTCTCTCAGTAATAGCTTGTTCGGGGGGAGAAGAATAAATTTTGGTTATGCACGTTTTCTCCTATGAGGCAGATCTTCTTGTTTTTATTTTTTTATCTATTTTAACTGGATGAGATGGTTAAGTGTTGCCTTAGCTGGGTGAATTTAGCGACATGAGAAAATGTTTTTATTTTAGGGACATGTAAAGACCTTTGAATGAAACCATTCACCTTGTCTCAATTAAACCAGTTTCTTTTTTTCTTTTAACATTGTGTATTTTTTTTAACATAGTATCACATTTTTTTTTTAAGTCAGATAGGTTTTGGGACATCATTGATCTTTGTTTCTGTTATATTGGAAAATTAGAATTGCACACCTGTGGTGTTCTCAGAGCGAGTAGGTTCAGGCACGATGCCTTATGCTAAGTAGAGATTCTTCGTTGTTCTTCAGAGACCATTCACTGATTCAAGTCATTCTTTGATTCATTTGCGAATACCTGAGTTGGACAGAAAGGTGTTGGAGTTGGCATCTGAGCATTTATAGCGTTTTGTTTTAGCATATGTAGTCCGCACGGCAAATACACTGTCTGATTCAAATCGCGTTCAGATCAAGTTTGGGTATGAATTTAGTTGAACCAACTGCTTAAGGTAACTTCTCTCCGACCTCCCTCTCTTTTTTTCTTTTGGTCATTGTACTTGTATCATTAAAGGTTTTTCCTTTTATTGTGGTAAAGAGAGCATTACATTTGCATCCTAACTGTGTTAAGGTGTGTAGTTCAGTCGTGGTAGGTGTAGTGACAGCGTTGGGAGACAGATCTCCAGGACCTCTGCACTCATTAAATAACTTCCCCTTCCTCCCGCTCCCTCATTCTTTCTATGTCTGTGAATTTGATTACCTTAGGTCTTCATCTAAGTGGAACCACTTGGTATTTGTCTTGTTGGGGACTTATTTCACTTAACATTATGTCCGTGACAAGGTTCATCCATGTTGTACCATGTGACAGGATTTTCTTCCTTTTTAAGGCGGAATACGTGTCCTTGTGTGTATAGATCTCATTTTGTGTATCTGTTCATCCTTTGATGCAGGTTTGGGTTGCTTCCACCTTTTGACTCTTGTGAATACTGCTATGGATATGGGTGTGCAGATACGTCTTTGAGTGCACACTTTGAGTGCTTTTGGGTCTATGCCCACAGATGGCTGCATCCTACGGTACATCTATTTTAATTTTTTCCCAGGAATCTCCATCCTGTTTTCCATAATCATTGCACCATTTTATAATCTTACCAATAGCGTGCGAGTCTTCCCTAGGCTTGTCAGTCACCTGTACTCAAATGGGCAAGAGTGGTTCTGTGAGAACAGGGCAGCTCTGAAGATTAGGATGGCCTCTTTCAAGCTGGACCAGGCCCTCAGAACCGGCCTCATCAGTACTCGTTGAACATCCTTGTTAAGGTCCTACTACTTCTGGACCAGGGTCTATAGATTGGCAGCTAATTGTGTACACAATGTTGGCCTGTGCCTTGCAGGGCTTAGGCTGTAGTTCCTGGGAATGACTGTAGGCAGATTACCCCAACACTCTGCTCTCCACCCCCCGTTGTTCTCTGTAAAACAAGGCAGTTGTACTTCTTCCATGTCTAACCTATTCCAAAATCCTGTTGCCTAGCCTAGAACCCAAATTTCTAGAAAAGATACCATGTGTAGCTTGTGTGATTATTTGATAGATGACATTTCTCTTCGCACCGATTTGGGTTTTGTTCTTTTTTGTTCAACATCTCCTATTTTTCTTACTCCTCTACTGTCCCAGATACTACGGCATAAGGAGGGAGACCTTGGTGATTAAGATTGCTGCAGGGAGTCAGAATGTCCTGGTTTGAATCCTTGCTCTTCCATTTACTAGATATGGAAACTCGGACAATTTAAAGAGTCATAGTACTTGGTTTCTCCATCTGTAAAATGGAGATCATGGTATCCATGTCCATTTTTTTGTGAGATTTAGATGAGTTAATGCATGTAAGGTGCTTTGCATGGTACCTCGCATGTAGTGGGCAGTGAGTGAAGTGTAAACTCTAATTGTTATGAACTATCTTAGTTACGATGGGGGGTAAATGATTCAGGCCGTCTTGGATTAGTACCCTACATTTGGATAACTTTATGCATCCTGAGGAAAGTGTTTCCTTACAGTGTTTCTCTGTGGGTGGGAAGGGTGCGCCCTGTGGACGGATGGAAGGACTGAGCAGCAGAGACTGTGCTTTTTATGGCTGGAGTTCACCCTTCAGTCTCATGGTTGGAGCCCATGCTTTCTGGCCTGGCCCCCAGCCCAAACATGATGACTGCAAGGCCTCATGAAGATGGGCTCTCGTGTTAGGGTCTGGTAAGGATGCTTCCTGTTCTCGTGTTAGGGTCTGGTAAGAAAGCTTCCTGTTCTCTGTGCCCTTTTATTAGCAGTCAACCCTCCAGGCTGACTTGAACTAGGGTCGTTCTGGTTTCTTGGCAGACCGGAATCTAGCTGGTTAATCCTGGTGGTTGGGAAAACACTGGGTGTCTGCATCCTTTCAGGAATATAACTCAGTACTGATTTAGTACAGTTCTTTAGAAATCTGGTTTATGTATTTAAAACAGTCTTTTCAGAAGCGGTGCATCTTGCTTCTGTGTGCCCTCGTGCGGGTCATCGCCCTGCTGCAGGTACAGCTGCTGCCGTTCTGTTAGTGCCGAGGCCGAGGGGAGAAGACGGATCTAAAACAAATGAAAGCCTCTGCTTCCAGGGTCCTCAGGTCGTGTTCGGCATATGGTGGTGGACATGCGGGACTCCCCCTAGGCCACAGTTTCCCTCACCCCAAAATGAAGGGCTTGTACCAGGGGATCTGTACGGGCCTCTCAGGTTGTGGGACTCTGACATCTTGAGACTGGAAATAGCCCCACGGGTCCTGACGGCACGACAGAGATACTCTTTGAGAAGTATTCGTACTGCAGGTCGTGGAGAGGAGGCATGGCAGGTGACTGAGTGGGCGTTGAGGGAGCAGCTGGAGAAGGGACAGACCACTGAGGAGCTTGTTCTGATGGACCCGTAAGTGAGGTGAGCTGCCCCTTCTGGGGCGTTCAGGGCTGGTTGTACCCTGGGACAGGCGGTCCCATCGGACAGAGGAGCCTTCTCTGAGCCTTTTTCTCCGCCCCTACCCAGTAGGGCCAAGGCTTGCCGCGATAGAGGGTTTGATGGATCCGTGCCCCCTTCTGTTTTGTGCTAGCGCTGTCTTCACACCCTGTTGCCGTTTATGTTTTTTGATGAATGATTAATTAGAAAAATAATCATTTGTAAATTGTGAGTGAACCAGACATTTGGCCCTGCCTGTAGGGAAATGGTGCCTCCGAGCCGGGTGTAGCTTGCAAGCCGGTACATGAGAGCAGCCGTATTCCCAGACCAGTGATGAATTTACATGCAGTTCCTTTTCAGCATGTTAATGACTGTTACCGCCGAGCAACTAGCGAAAAATAATAGCAAATGGGAAGGGTAAATATTTAATGCCTCGATATCATTTTTAGCTTACTGTGAAATACACGTTTTGATTCAGGAGGGCAAGGAGGGAATCTTGGACATTAGAGGCAAGATTAGTTTGTCTGAGTTTCATTCTTTGTTTCCTTTGTTTTTCTTTGTCCTTCATTAAATTCAGGAGCCAGAGTGAGCTGTTGCTGAGGTGGATTTCACTAGGGAAGTGGGTTTTCTCTAAGTTTTAGGTCACAGGATGCTTCTTTCCTGGCAGTTTGAATCTATATGTCCGGTCAGCATCATTGATTAAATGCCTGGTGTGTATCGAGGCCTGTACTATATCTAAAATAGAGCTTTCATCATGTCACTTTCCTGCTTTAAAACTGGTGACTCCCCACCGCTTCTCGGATGAGAGCTGGACGCAGTAGCCCAGCTTTTAAGAGTCTCTGCGCTGTGACCCCTCCGCCCCGGCTCCTTTCCAGCCGTACTCCCCGAGGCAACGCCCTGTGGACCCTTTGCTTAAGCCAGAGTGGTTGAGTCCTTCTCCCTGAAACAAGCCAGAGGCTTTCCCACCTTGGCGCCTCTGCTCGAGTCATTGTGGTGCTGAAATGGCTTTATCCTTTCCTTCCTTGCCTCCTAGGCCCAGTTCTAGAAGTTTCTCTGTGTGTACTAGGTGGGAACCTGCTCATTTTGAATTACAGGAAAAATCCCAAGTGGGTCCTAATTCTTTTCCCTCCGGTTTGCTGCCCCCTCACTGCAGGGAATTCGGAATGAGTTCTGCTTCTCCCTGCTTCTGCTTGGCCGTCTTCTAAGTTTAGGAGATGTCCTTCCAGGGGGGCAAGTTGTTGACTAAGGAATTTCTGAGGATGAGAACTGAATATAGTGCGGGGAACCAGACTCGAGGAACATTTTCTGCCACATTTTCTGAGATCAGAGAGTTTTGGTACAGAATTTTCTAGCAGAGCTTGAATTGGCAAAGGGAGGCCACACTGGTAAAAGCAACAAAGAAAGGCTGCCGGCCTCTCATTGTGTTGCTGAAAGAGTCTTGGACTACTGAGTTCAGACCCGGATCAAGTGCCAGTGTTCACAGAAGATGATGAGGACGGTGCGACAGGCCTGAGAGCGTGAAGGCTGGTGGGCAGAAGAGAGCCAGGGAGGCTGTGTCCTCCGTTTCCAAATATTCCAGAGCCGTGTTCTGCAGAAGAGGCCTGTTAGACTTGCATGGAACTGTGGGGTGAGAACAGAGACTGCTGGAGGTGGGTTCCAGGGGGACGGATTTCGGATCAGTGTAAGAAATAACTTTTCTCATAGTGTTGTGAAAAATGAAATGGATTTCCTCAGGAGACAGTGAGTTTCTTCAGTGTGAAGGGGTGTGAATGAACACAGAAGGCAGTACGCCGGTCCCGCGCGTCTGTAGCTTCATAGTAGAAGGACCTCGGGTACTGGAATGGAAGACCTTTAGAATAGGTCATTTTCCCCCCTGGGGTAAAATCTTCAGTCTAGGGTTTTGGAGAAGGATTGAGTTGTGGAAAGTAACAAGCACCACGGTGTCCAAAAAACAGGGATAAATTCTAATATGCATCAAGAAATAATTGGTACAGGTTTCTGAGTGGGTATTAAAAGGATGAAAACAGCGTGAAATCCAGAACTGGGGGCCCTAACATTAGGTTAAGGAGCTCACAGGCAGTTTTTAAGAATGAGGAGATATTTGCAGAATTTTTAGGATTTCAGAAACCGTTTCAAAACATATATTCAATATTAACCTTTACATATTTGGGAAACTGAAAGATTTCGTGTTTTGAAAATATTTATCACGGAAAAATGAGAGTATAAAATTGTCTTGGCATCTGTAATTTGGGTTGGTAAAGGCTTTAAGGAATTTGGAGGTGTGTCCCCTTATGCAAACTCTAATGCCCGTGTGTGGCTCTGGAAAGGGCATCGTGGCTTTTGTCAGGTTCGTAGAGTGGCTGACCGGGAAGGCGAAGGACTGCTGACCCGGCTCTCAGACACTGGGACGCACCCCGGTTCGGTGCGTATCATCTTTACCGCTCGGTGTCCGAATGAGCAAATACCAGTACGCGCCACATATAGTTTTTATCTTATAAAGCAGTGTCCCCAAAACTTAGAAAGTGTAATTTTACTGTACTGGCCTTGGTAGTAGATGGCAAGAGCGTAAAATGACAAATGAAGATTCACTGCCCAAGTCGTTATGTTGGGGCTGAGCCTGTGTGTGTCCCCTTCAGCTTCCGGTGTGTCTCCATTCAGTACCCACACATGGTGCGATGAACCAGATCATCTCCGACAACCACATTTCTAGTGGTAAAGCTGAGCCAGCGGTAGTTTATGCTGGAAGAACGTAGTGTAAGAAGAGTGGAAGAACAGTAGTGCTATCAACCGTGACTGACTAAGGCAGCACTGACGGTGCAGCGACCGCCGGTCGTGCTGGCAGGGTGTTGAGAGAACCCTGGCACGCCGTCTTGGTGCGTGAACACACCCGGAGTGCGCTTTGCCGCGACATGGAGAGCAGCCTGCGCCCTGGGTAGCCCAGTTCCAAGTGCTTTGCATACAATGCCAACTTGCCGATTTTAATTTATCAAAATGGATTTTGGGAACCCTCTCGCTCATTGGGGAGCTAACTACTGAATAGCTCTTGGTCATATGGAAGGAGACGGGTATCTGTGGAATTGCCCATTTGCCTTTGAGAACATGAGAAAGATGTGTCAGTTTATGGACAGGTCATAGACCTCAACAGGAGTTCCAGTAGTTCAGGACCCCACTCCGAGAAATACTAGTCTGCCAGGGCACTTTGTAGTTACAAGTGAATGATACTGGATATTTTGAGTGAGGATTAATATCCAGGACTGTACAAATAATGGCCTTTCTTTCTTTTCCTTCCTTTTTTTTTTTTTTTTTTTTAATTTTTTTAGAGATCAACAGAAATGCTTCTGATAACCAGATACCCTTTCTTTTCAAATACCCCTTTATTTATCAACCCCCATAAGCCTGCCCCTGAAGTAAGACGGACAGCTGTGTGTGTGAATATTTTTCCCTCTCCTTTGCCGTGCTCCTCCTATCCCATTGAAATACCCTGGCACTTTCTTCCCTTTTTGAGAACACAAAAGAGGATTAGGCCATATAATGGACTATTTATGTGTCAAATTAAACGTTTTACTCTGAGGTTGTTTTTGAGTTATGCGAGCAGTAAAAATATGTATTAAGCTGCCAAGCCTTTTAAAAAATGCATATTATTTAGCTGATAGCCTGTAACAGTCTGATGGACCCATAATGGTGTTTTGAGTAAATACACATTTGAACAATTTATGAAACTTATGTTTACATGTGTATTAAACAGCCTGGGTAGGGAGTGACCAAAAGTTATTACCAGTTGACAGCTGCTGTCTGGTGACCAATTTGAAATGAGTTGGTGGATTCCCGGTAGCGCGGAGCACAGGTTTCCCTGTCAGGGGAACAGACGGGGAGTCATCGGTGCCTGCGGCCCCCACCCCAGAGGTCTGCGTGTAGGTTGGATGAGGCACTGGAGGAAAACGTTTCAGCTCCACAGTGAGCCACACCTTGGAGTCACATGTATGGCTTACTTTAGTTCATTTTACATCTTGAAACTTGTAATTCTGTTCACAGAATATAGGCTGTGCAGAACAAAATACAGCGACTTGGGAAGAGGGACCAGGGTTAGTTCTTTGGCATCTCCTGTCTTGTGTAGTGATCTTGAACCTTACACGGTTACATGCCTCTGTCAATAAGTATTGTATTTGTTCACTTCTAAATTGTACATATATTTATACATATAATATGTGTGTGTGTGTTTACTCTGAGAGCTAACACAAAAATAGGAATATAAATGATTGAGATAAGAAACAAGTATGTGGGGATGATCTGAGCTTCTTTTGGTTCCTGAATGAATCCTCTTGAGGACTCCTGGGTTTTGTACACCTTGCACTGGAGATCAAGGCTTTGTCTTGGTACCTTTGGATGGTGGAAAGGGCACCATGGGTTGTACAGTGTTAACGTTAAAAACTTTAAAGAGATTTTACCAGAAAAAAATAGGTTTATTCAGGAATAGCAGATTCTCATGCAGGATAAGCAAGCAGTGGCCAACGCGTGGGCACGGCCAGCGACAGAAGAATGCTATTATGTGGAGAAGAAGGAGGAAGTTGGGAGGGATTGTCCTACTGGAAGGTCTTTTGGAGAAAACCAAGAGTTCGGAGAGATGATGGTTCTCATGGGCTCAATTGCAGGGGTGGTTGATTTCTTACAGGAGAGGCAGTATGTACATCTTTCCCTTTTGGGGCCTGTAATCGATGTAAGTGACACGATTGGTTACCCCCCTCCCCCCAAGAAGCTTCCCTTTCTGGCATGGCTGGTCCACTTTAGTGAGAGTTCCTCTTACTGATTTTCACAGGAGGTAGGACTTGGGTATGATATTCATAAACTTGGGCAAGTCTTTTAACTACCTTGAGCCCCTGGGTCCTCCTTTGTAAAATGCAGACATGTGCCCGTGGGGGTGTCACGAAGATTACTTACGGCAGATGTCAGGTGCCCACTTACGTGCATGCCAGAAGGTAACCCCCGCAGAGGCGCTTTCCCTGACCCTGTGTAACACAGCTCCTCTCTTCGGTTACTCTCTAATGCCCACTCTGCTTTTCTGCATTAGAGTAATTTTTCACCATGTGAACTCATGTTGTGTTAAGGCTCCACTGTATCAGAAACTGTTTCCAGGGAAAGGTTTTCTTCTGTTCACTCCTGTGTCCACGGCACACAGTAGGTACTCAGTAAATACTACTCGAGCACAGCACACAGTAGGTACTCAGTAGGTAGTAGTCGACAGTTGAATGTTGGTCACTTGGCAAGCTGACTAATAAGTCGAGGTCATTATTGCTTTCCCTGAGTGCCCCATGCATAGCTGATGCTCTAGATAGGATTAATGATTCTCTGTGTGTGATTTGTTCCCAGTGGAATCCAAGGCCGGAGGTGTTTTTCCTATAGGAGGATGGATTTTTTTTTTTCCTCCCATGACAGCCAGCATTTACCAGGCTGAGGTTAGACTGAAGTTTTAGCTCTGGATCTGAGCCCAGGGAACCGACCCCCATGTGCTTCTGATGCCTCACCGTGGCCTCGTTAGCTTCCTGCCGCGGCCCAGTGTGCCGTCCAGCTGTGGACGTGCCTCTGGCCAGGGGTGACAGCGGCCATGTGGGTGTGCCTGAGGGAGGCCAGTGGTATTGCCGGTCACCCCTCGTCCACCCGGAAAACACCTTCTGACCTCTAGAAAACTGCTTCCAGGGGAAAGGGGGCGTGCTGCAGAGCCCCGTGCCTCTTAAAGGTCTGTAGACAGGACGAGCATAATTTCCCGCATGGTTGAGAGAGGGGGATGGGGAAGAGCCACATCTTGGGAAGGTGTTTTCTTGGCTGCTTTTTGAAGTGATGAGTTGTTGGAGAAATACCTCATTTTAGGGGCACCTGGGTGGCTCAGTGAGGCAAGCCTCTGCCTTCAGCGCAGGTCATGATCCTGGGGTCCTGGGATGGATCCAAGCCTCTGGCTCCCTACTCAGTGGGGCGTGTGCGTCTCCCTCTGCCTCTCCTCCTCCCCCAGCCCCGTCCCTGCTCAGGCGCGTGTGCGTGCTCACACGTACGCCCTCTCTCTGAAGTAAAATCTTAAAGGAAAAAAAAAAAAAGCGACACCTGTCATTTAAAAATACCTGTATGGTGGAAGCCATACTTCCAGCAGGGCTATGAGATAAAGGCACGTGAAGTGTTCTACAGTGTTACTCTGGGAACGTCATTTGTGCACTCATTTAATTGGGAAAATGAATGACTGTTAGGTTGGGGAGTCCTTACGCGTATGGACTGACGCTCACGGCTCATGGCCTGCAGACGTCACAAGTAGCGCTTACTGATTCCTTATGACTTTCCGCTTGGTTCTTCTCTTACTTCTGTAGTTGATTGGACTTGGTGTTAAACTTTTTCTAAAAAGAGAGGTGGAGAAATATTTTCTGGAACCAGCTGAGACTGCTCAGAATTTGACCCTTTTAAAGGGTCACGTAATATCAGTCCTGGGTTGTGTTGTAGGTGAGGAGTGGCGGGTGGTTTCTTCACCTTTCTTTGGCCCACATCCTCCAACAACCTACTTATTGACTCGTTAAAGGGAGTTTTGTGCTGTGCAAAGTGAGCTAAGGATAATGTGATCAAACTCCTAGTATTAGTCCCGTCTTCCAGGCCTGGGCAAAACTTTACATATAACAGTCTTCTAACTCGCTGGAGGTTCTGCCGTCTGGGAGCTTAGTGGGGAATGCACTGCCTGATGGGCCTTTTTTGAAGATGATCTGCTTCCAAATGAATCAAACAGTAGAACCCTCCTCACTGTAACTTAAGAAGAGGATCTCTTTTTCTCCTGGCATTTTTAAGGGATGTGGTAGGTGGAAATGATGGGGAAATCCGCACACCGCGGAAGAGAGCGAGAGGTTTGCCGTTGTACAAAACAGTGCCCACCTTGCCTGTGCTGTAGTTATCTGTGCTGTCGTGGGCGAGTGTCAAAGTGAAGCTGACGAGCCTCTGTTTCGTCATCTGTAAAATGGAGGAATTTATTTCACGCGGACCGTGGGGGGGCGGTGCTTGATGAACAACGCGATGCACTTGGTGTGTTTTTGGCCGTCGATAATTCGGCAGCCCATTTCCCTCTTTTGGGGGTAAGGCCACAGGAAGTTTTTGGTGAATAATGGAGGTCCTTGGTGCTAAGGGGAAATTTAACTCGTGCTCTGACGTGTTTTTTCATACAGACAGGGGATTATAGAAATAAAATTAAAAGAGGGTGAATTTTGTTCCCTTGGCCGTATGGGTCAGCAGCCCTTTTTCTTGGCTCTTAACAACACCAAAAAAAAAAAAAAGAAGAGAGAGAGAGAGACTGATTTGCTGCCTCTGTGTGTGTTATTTTTTGCTGTTAATACAAATTCATTGCTTGTCGCAGGGACGGGAACCTTTGTTCTCACCCCCAGGATTCCCGCAGTGTCATGTGCTAATCCAGCCGGAATCTGTATCTCGTAGGAGCGTAGAGTGTTGGTGTGAGAGGAGATGCTCTGGTAGGTAGAGTGGCTCAAAAGAAGAAGAAAACGGCCAAACGTAGAGAGTCTGGGACGTGCTCAGAGCCGCGCCGCTGGTTAGTGACAGCGCCGGCCCTGCCGCAGGTCACTTGCGCACATCATCGCGCCAGCCCTGCGCGTCTCAAAGCCTTGTTTCCCAGAGCAGGCCTGGCACCTGGCAACGGGCTGGAAGTGACATCTTTGCCCTCACTCCCGACTTTAATAAGCCTCCAGAGCAGCTCCGACGCCTGCTTGAGCTTGAGCACCACAGGTCTGGTGTTTAGACTCCAGCAGGGAGACTCCCTGAGCTTCACGGGCAGCAGCAGCTCTCTGTTCTGCCGGTCAGATGTTTCTGCCTGTCCCCTGGATTGTCCCCTTCTGCAGCGGCGTCGTCCTTGGAGATGACTTCCTGAGACTGAGGAGTGATGGTTCAAGGCGCGCTTTTGAGAACCTGGTGTTTGTTCTTCTCCTCCTGCTACCGAGTATTGGTTCCGGTATTTGTCCGTTAAAAGCAAATACGCATTTCTGGGCCTCATTCCTGGAGATTCTGGTTAAATGAGGCGAGGATGCCCAGCCACGTGTTGGGAGAACTGCGTTAGAGAGCCAAGAGCGGATGCTTCTGGAACCCGGGAGGTTCCCCCAGTGGTACCGTTGACCTTTGTCGTTCCGTACTCGGGTGGGAGTTACCGGAAAGAAGTAATTACAGGTTCAGTGCCAGCCTCAGACTTGAAAGTAGGTTGAAATTCATTACTTGATAAGCTGCCCTTACTATGTATACTTTCCGTACAGGTAAGGCAGTGAGAGATAAAATCACTTTCTCTTGCTCTGCGAAAAGACTCATATCTTTAAAAATAAGTATAAGTGGGCTTTAAAATATGTACTGTTTTTATAAAGCAGGAAAATTTTGGGTGCATTCTGGGTGCTTCCAGATGTGGGTATCCATGGGAGAGAAGGTGGTAGTCTGTGTTTTGTCATATATGTGTATCATTTCTTTGACCATTTTTATTTTTATTATTTTTTAAAAATATTTTCTTTATTTATTTGACAGAGAGAGATCACAGTAGGAGAGAGGAAGGGAAGCAGGCCCCCCGCTGAGCAGACAGCCCGATGCGGGACTCGATCCCAGGACCCTGAGATCATGACCCAAGCCAAAGGCAGAGGCTTAACCCACTGAGCCACCCAGGCACCCCTCTTTGACCATTTTTAAATACATTAACAAAGAAACAAAAATCTAATATTTGTGGCTTGACATTATGGGCAAAGTACCATATTATACTCTTTTTCAGCTTAGTTTATGAGATATAAATCAAAGTACACATTAACGATTTGGAAAATCCTACTCGGGTGTTTGATTAGGGTTAGGTCCTGATTTGGATGCATTTGATGACACTTGAGGACTTTTTTTAATACTCATTTTAAAACCAAACATATTAAGCAAGGTATTTCACTGGGCAGGTATTAACATCACATTAAAAAAAAATCTATTCTTGTAAAACTAGATTGATAGTAGAGCTTAATAGGCGCGGTGTTATTTTTATAATATTTTGTCATACCTTAAGAACCTGCTTTTTAAAAATGTTTCATTTAAAAATCATCTTTTTCCCCCACTGCTGGAATAAAACTAACATGTTTTGACCAAAATTACTCTAGTTTTGAATATTTTGAGATTAGGTATGGAAATTAGACAGTACTCAGGTTTTTTCTTCTAAACCGTAGTTTTTAAGTGTGGTTTCTCTGCCAGCAGCTTCTGCATGGTAAGCGGGCTCGCAGAAGAAGAGGCCTTCTTGACTCTCGAGATTTGCTTGTTTTCAGTAACAAATAGGTAGAGACCCGGGGCGCCTTGGTAGTGCAGTCAGTTAAGCATCTGATTTTGGTTCAGGTTTTGGTCTCAGGGTCCTGAGATCGAGTCCCAGGTCGTGCTCTGCGCTGGGCAGGCAGGCTCCACCCAAGATTCTCATCTCTCTCCCCCTCTGGCCCCACCCCGCTTGCTCTCAGGCTCTCTCTCCAAAACAGAACAAAACATAAAACCCGATAGGAAGAGACCCCTTCTGGCATTTTGCCTTTTGGGCCCTTGATAAAAATGTGTTATTACCAAGCCAGCAACAGTTCTTAAAGCTGCTGGGCCTGACGTCAGAACAGATCTGCGGCTAGTTCTGGACAGACACGTCTGTCAGGGCACGGGTGTGAGTTTGCCTCTGCTCATGCGTGTTCTCCAGTCCCACGGGCACGTTTAGTTTTCCTCCAAAGACAGAGACTTGAAGCTTCTGAAAGTCTCCATGGACCTGTATGTGTCACTGGCAGCCGCAAAGGCCCAGGAGGCCCTCTGGTCTCTCCTCTTTGGCTGGGTCACCCCTCTCCAGGAGAGGCCAAGAAACGGAGAGCCCTTCCTCAGGCTGGTTTCCCTAGTTATGCCAGCCTGTTTAACAGCGGCCAGTGGGGTCTGTGCTGGGCTTCTTTCCCTCCAGAACAGACACCAGGTAGGGTACAGACTTTTTCTCGATAGGTATAGGATTTTTTTCAGAATAACATCGGGGTAGTCCGGCTCATTGTTGACATGTCATTGAGGGCAGCATGTGAAAATGCCCTTCCTCCTTAAACACTCTGAGTGTCCTTACCTGCATATCTAAATGTGTGGGTTTTTTTTTTTTTTTTTTTTTTTTAAAGAAATACTAGCAGATGATCTGGAATTCTCAAGGCTGCCTAACCATGTCCAGAGGGAATAAAGACTTTCTTGAATATCTTTTAGTCATTTCAGCTGGAGCTGAATGCAAAATGACCTCCATTCTGCCCAGGGAGTCTGACCTTCTTGTCACTTCCTGTGCCATTAATTTCCTAATGTGTTCCAGTTTGTAAAAAAAGATTTTTTTCCCTACTGTTTTAGCTGTTAGCCTGATTTTTGCATTTTCTTTCTTTCTTTCTTTTTTTGGTAAAAGATTTTATTTATTTATTTGACAGAGAGAGACACAGTGAGCGAGGGAACAGCAGGGGGAGCGGGAGAGGGAGAAGCCGGCTTCCCTCCCAGCACGCAGCCCCATGCCAGGCTCCATCTAGGACCCTGGGAGCATGACCTGTGCCAGAGTCAGATGCTTAATGACTGCGCCACCCAAGCGCCCCATGATTTTTGCATTGTCGTTGGTAAAGTGTGTATGTCTGTGCTGTGAGTGAACCAGGTGGTGTGTGTAGTTAATTAACACTACCCGAAAACCCTGCTCATGGTTACACGTGGACTTTTCTTTCCAAACATCTAAAATTGTTGAGTTTTCTTTAATCAGCTGTCTGATTTCCGAGGGGTAGGGGAGGGGGGCGTAGCGTATTTGTATAGGCAGAAACTACTTGACACTGATTCTCAAACTTCCATTTCGCATTAGAATTCCCTGGAGGGCTTATTAAAATGCAGATTGCTAGACCTCATCAAGGGTTTCTAATTCTGTGTGTGTGTGTGTGTGTGTGTGTGTGTGTGTGTGTGAAAAGGGGGTGGTGGAGGGGGCAAGAATTTGCTTTACATGTTGCCTGTGAGGCTACAGCTGGCGATCCAGGAACCCCACTCTGAGAATTGCCACTTTAGGATGAGGATCTCGTGTTCTTCTTTGCCAGGGAAAGGGACTGAACGGCAGAGGCAGACTTTTCTCTCCTCGGTAGCGTTGCCTCTCTAAGCAGTCCTTAAGAAAAAGAGTGGCCTCTGTGCCGCATCCACTGCGCTGGGTGCCGCCAGCGGTGGGCTCAGTCCGCTAGGTTTGCTGCGAGGGCTGCTCCAAGCCTTTCTCAGAGCGTCTCAGCTGTAGACCTTCGGCGCAAGTGAAAGAAACGAGAATGTTCTGCAGCAAAGCGTTTTCTTAACTCGCAGATCCGCTCCCTCTCTCCTTCGACTTCCTGGGCATCCCAGACTGTATATGCAGGACCTCCAGCATTGGCGCCGGCCGCTCTCCACCCCCAGCTTTTGTGGAAGCGTCCCTTCTGCTCTCCCCCGTTCCTTTCACATTATAGAATTACGGCTTCAGATCCTGTCCGCGGTGGCAGCAGGGTTGGTAACAAGATCGAGTTAAGTGATCTCGGTTGAACTGATTTATGAGACAGCTTCAAAAATTCACGAGGTGTCATGGGGACTTTCCGTAGCTGCCTCAGCGTGCAGCGTTCCCCTCACCTCCTCAAGTGGATCAGACGTGCCGTGACCGTGCGGCAGTTTAAAGGGGCTCCTCCTGGATCGGGGCTGCTGATGAGGACGCGGAGACACCCCTGAGGAGGAAGGGGAGGGAGAGCAGGATGTCACTTTCCGAAGCCTTTTGTTTCCCTAGTTCTGAGCTTTGACTTTGGGTGAACTAGTGGAAACCTGGTGAGCTGTCCAGGGCAAGGTTTTCTCCCTGGGTGATGGGTTGTGGTCCTCCTAGTGTGATTAAGGAATGTCTTAATTGTAGTCCCATCGTCTTAAACACAGTGAAGTGAGGTATGTGTGCAAGTTTGTGTGTGTGTAAGAAATCAGTCAACCCAGCTAGTTGTTCCCTTCTTTCTGTGAACACCTTGTCTAGGTGGGGGCAAAGGATGTGGGTAAAAGCAGTGGCAGGTTACAGTGGCTTCTCCATTTTATTGATTGTTCATTTCTGGTCTCTGACCTTATTAGCTATGTATTGATCTACTAGAAGAGCAGATAATTTTCCCTAGATAGCACTTAAGTGAGCTTGGCTTTGATGACTTGTCTCCCAGAGGGTTTTTGAGAAAGGACTGGAAGCCTTTCTACCATCCGATGGTATAATCTGTGAACTTGGAGGCCCTTTCTTGGTAGAATCCGTGATGTCGTACACTGCCCTCCTCCGTCTGGCTACCCTCCTGTAAGGTGCACACACGCCCTGTGCACCGTAATGGCCTCACAGCACACCCAGACTGGGGGTGAGTGCAGGGAGGCGTGTGAGATCCCCCTGGAGAGAATGTGGGATAAAATACTGCTTCTGCTGGGTCAGTTCTGATCAGCACCTGCCAACATGTTGAATTTTCACACTCAAGACAGCCAGAACCACTGGTTGTTACAGATTATATTTTGAGATTTTAATTGGTGATTTGGGGCTTGAATTTGTTTCTAAATAAGTTTTGAGTTTTTAATTGCTAAAAAATGCTTAAGTTTCTACTGTCTGTGCTTGGGAAGGGGGAAGTTAGGATTTGGGGTAGGTATGTGGTAGGAGGCAGAGTGGCACAGATCACAGAACACAGGAGGTAAGATAGATTCCCCGATATTGTAGGTGACTTTGACCATGTTAGGTTTTTTATATTTACTTTTCCACATTTATATTTTTCTGCTTTTGATAGTACTCTGTTGGCTAGGATTAAATTTATGTGCATCTCGTAAGGTCATATGAGGTATGAGGCATGTTGTAGGTAGGAAGCAATAGAAGTAGAATTTGGAGAATGGTCCCTGATAATCCGTCAATCATATAATCCACAACAGAGGTAAATCCAGATCGACTCTATCAGTTGTGGGGTTGATGGGTGTTTTTATTGGTTTCTTTTTCTTTTTTTGTTTATTTTTTGAGTCGGGGATATGATTCAGAGGTCAAAACCGTATAAAATCATATGGAGAGATTCTCACTCCCATCCCTAGACCCCAAATTCCCCATTCTTCAGCTTCTCATAACCCCTTTATTAGTTTCTTGTGTATCCTCCATAATTTCTCAAAGCAAACAGAAATATATTTGTATGTATATTATACAGAAAATACCATAAACATGGCTCTGCATTTTTCTTTTTTGTAATTTATCTGTATATCTTGGAGATCGTTCCCTCAGTATAGAGAGAGCTTCCTAATTCTCGTTAAAGCTGCACAATATTTCGTTGTATGGCTGTACTAATATGGTTGTGTTATTTATTTAAGCGGTTCTGACCTTGGGTTATTTTTAGTCCTTTGCTATTACAAGTGATGCTGCATTGGATGATTTTGATTACATGGCACTTCATCCACGGGTATTTATACGCCTGTAGGATAAACTCTTAGCAGTGAAATTGTTAGTCCGAGTGTACGTGCCTTTGTCATTTTGATAGTTGTTGCCAGCGTCCTCTCTACCAAATTTTGATAGTTATTGCTAATATCCTTTGTACCAATTTTATTGGTTATACCAATATATAAGAGCAGGGATTTCCCCTCAGCCTTGTCAACATGTTTTGTGGTTAAACTGTTGAATTTTTTCCAATCTGATAAGAGAAAGTTCTATCTAAAAGTGCTTTCGGTTTGCATTTCTGTATGAGTAATGTTGAGCATCTTTTACTATATCCAGGATGTCTGTGAACCGTCCGGTCGTATCCCTTGCTTGTTTTTGTATTGCGTTCTTGTTTTTGTCTGTTTTAAAATAAACTGTCTATTTTGCAATACTTTCAGAGTCAGAAAAATTGCAAAGATTTACTGTTTTGTTTTTCTTATGCCATCATGAGCTCTGTTAATTGTGTTAGATGGTTTGGTTAAGTCCAGGTTTCCCGGACTTCTGGGGCTTGTCATAGGTATATGACCCCAGAGAAGGACAAAGGTTCAACTCATGCCTCTTAGCTGCCTCTGGGCATGTTCTGGATCTGGCAGATCTGGGCGATTCTTCTGAGCCTCTGACGAGCCTCCATTGTTGGGGCATACAATTTAGAGCCTGTCCTCCGTTTTTCTTCTTTTACTAGTATCAATTATTAACTAGAAGGGTTATTGAAGTGAAAACCTTGCCTCGAGTTTATATTTCTTAAGATTTACTTCCAGTTATAAAAGTGGTTTCAAATGACTGAATTTTTCATAGACTAGGTTTCAAGCACATTAAATATTTGGTGATTTCCCCCTTCTCTGCATCACATGCTAATTGAGGGAATGAGTAGCTGTAATTTTTTTTCTTTTTCTAGAGCGTCATGCTGTCGTTTTGTTGTTAATTGGTTCTTGGAGTCAAGTGCTAGAACGTAGAGCCAGAGGTGCTTCTCCCTGGCGGAGACTTGCCTCAAAGCTTTGTGTGCACAGGGCCGGCCTCCCCGTTAAGTTAAGGGCTCTGGCTCTAGGATGAGACCTCCTGGGTTCAGACTCCTTCCTTCCTTGCCACTGCTGACTGTGTCACCTTGAACGTGTCACTTAACTTGTTTGTGCTTCCCTCTCCCCATTTATAAAAGGGGCAGAGTGAGGGTGCCCGTGTCCCCGAGCAGGTCGTGAGGAGGACATGTGGAAGCATCGGGGAGTGCTTAGCGCGGGCCTGGCTCCGGAGTTGCCGGCCAGTAGCGGCTAAAGCAGCAAAGAGCAAGGATGGCAGAGACCGTGGGGGATCGTGTGGAATGTGACTTGTTGATCAGATCCCTGGCCTTGGGAGGAATTTAGCGCCCTCGTGGAGATGGCATTCATGCAGCCCGTGTCCTAGCGCTCGGCGAGTGCCAGGCGGTAATGGACATTTCTGTAGTATTTTGCAGTCTGGGAAATTTACATATTTCATTTTACCTCAGTGAGATCTCACACAATAGCTTTGAGGTATTCTTATCCTCAGGTCATAGCTGAGGAAATGGAGGGTCAGATAGCGTATCTGGGGCTCAGCTGCTTGCTGCTGGACTTGGGGTCTGACCCTGCACAGGTTTTCCCTGGTCTCTTGACGGCAAGGGTGGGTACCAGCAAGGAGCCTCTCTCTAAGAAGAGAGTGTGAGCCAAACAGGAGCCTGGACCAGTTCCCAAGCGTCCCTGGGTCTAGGTCATGGTCTTCTAGGGCCTCAGGCTAGAAGGAAGCCTGGGTTGGCCAGCCGTGTGGATGGCCGTGTGGAGGGTAGATGTGTTTCTGTGGGTGTGTGCAAAGGTGGGGACCATTACGCTGGCGCAAAACGCTGTGTGCAAAGGTGGGGACCATTACGCTGGCGCAGAACTCCCGAGTAACTTTGATCTGTGGTCTGCTGCTGCTTTGCAGGCCCGGGGGGTGGCCTGACTTCGGCCAGCAAACAGCCATGGCAGTGTGTGGCCAGCGGCCTCTCTCAACCTGTTCAACAGCCCCCGTCACTTGACCGTGTCTGCTTTATCGACTTGATCAATGCTTTAAAAATCGCCAGGGTTATGAAAATGAGTCCTGCAAGGATATTCCCAGCATCTGCTTCTGGGTCTGCTCACCTGTATTGCTTTTTCTCCAAAGACTGCATGTCCACTGGTCTGTAAAAGGAAAAAAAAAATTGATTTGTCACTGAATTTCCGTGCCCCAGCCTGGGAGAAATGTAAATGTTGTACTGGCCTTTAGTACCCGGCCTTCAAGCCTAGATTTAGAGCTGATCATTATACTTTTAGAGTAGGTGAGGTATGAAAATAGCAACGGGTTGAAGAGTCGGAGGACACGGTTTGCTCTCATGTGCTGGTTTGGTCGGGGGAAGGACGAATGCTAATACCGTCCGCTTAAACAGGAACAGAGCTCCCAGGGAAGAGGAGCTGTGAGCGTCAGTAAATATCAGAGATGTTAAATGCTAAGAATAAAAGCTCTTTACAGTTGTTCAGCGCTTTATAGAGAGTGTTCATCGGTCAGCAGTGCTGGTCTGTTTGCTGTGTTTTGCTAGCTCTTTTTTAAAATTTTGCATGCATGTATGTAAATGCGTTAGAATATAAATTAGTTAATTACGTAGGACAGTGTTAGAGTGTCTAGCCAACTTAATTAAATTCTTTGTCATTTTCTTTCTGAAACAAGTTGCGTGCTGGGGAGGTGACTGTGTTCTGGCTGTTGTACTTCTGAGGCGCACCCGGACTCTGTTCTCGCCTTTCTGTGTCCTTGTCTCCTGCCCCAGCCCCTTCACGGCCTCGTCACCCTGACGTCATTCTCTCTCCTCCGAGTGTTCAGTCCAGCACCGCCCCTAGAGACTTCTTTCAGAAATCCCAGACTCTAGGGCGCCTGGGTGGCTCAGTGGATTAAAGCCTCTGCCTTTGGCTCAGGTCATGATCTCAGGGTCCTGGGATCGAACCCCGCATCGGGCTCTCTGCTTGTGGGGAGCCTGCTTCCCTCTCTCTCTGCCTGCCTCTCTGCCTGCTTGTGATCTCTCTGTCAATTAAATAAATGAATAATCTTAAAAAACAAACAAACAAACAAAAAAACGAGAAAGAAAGAAATCCCAGACTCTGTGTGTTCCAGCTGAAGTAAAAAAAAAAAAAAAAAACCAAAACCCTCAAGGCTGTCCTGTTGTCCATAGGATATATTGTCTTCGAAAGTCCTTAGTATGCCGTATGAGGCTCCTCATAGTCTGCCTCCAAAATGCTGTTTAAACCTCATTTTTTGGCTTGCTCGTCCCTGTGGTCCGGCCCATAGAACTGTCTGCCATTTCTGGTACAAACAAAGCCATAGGGTTCCTATGGGACATTGGTAGGGGCAGTTCTAGGTGTTTGACAAGCATTATCTTATATATTACATTCAGTGTCAGAGACTTTTGTCATTTGTCCAAGATCATGTACTTCGTAAGCGTTAGAGATGGACTATTTTAATATTCTCACTTCTGGCTCTCTCATTCCCGCTCTTACATTTCTGTCCCTGTCCCGTCGCTTTTACATTTTCTGAGCCCGAAATGCCTTCCTCTTTTCATTTGTCTTCTCCGACTTAGGAATTTACGTGTTAGACCTTCCGGACAAGATGCTTCCGGAGGTCTTTGTGCCTATCTCAATTCAGCCCGATTACATCGTTAGTACTCGTACCAATACTGCCTATTACTTCTAGTAGGAGCTGGTCCCAGATCTTAATTTTTCCTCATTTCTCCTGCAAATAGTAGGTGCCTCACAACTGAATGCGTGTGTGGACAGTCAGCATCAACATCTGGCTCCCTTTGTGATTTGAGTCGAGTGTCTCTTGGCCTCGTGTCAGGCTTCAGAAGTTGCTCTGTGGGAAGAATGGAAGTCCATTTCCGCCAGCTCACCAGGGTGGTCCAGCGAGCAAGGGATAAACACCAACAACTTGTTGGTCGTCTTATTTGTATCCAGGTGGGCATCCAGCTGAAGAATTTAGAATGGGCCTGTTCACGGGAAGGTCCTTACTTCCTCGGAGTTCCTGGTCTGATTCGTGGCTGTTTTAGTTGGCCAGTGCCACCACACCACAGTTCCAGAGACTGGGTGGCTTAAAATAAATTTACTACCTCACGGTCTGGAGGCTGGAAGTCCCAGATCAAGATGTTGTTGGGGTTGTTCCCCCTGAGGCCAGTCTCCTTGGCTTGAAGGTAGGCGGTCTTCTCGCCGTGTCCTCACATGGTCTTCTCTTTATGTGCGTGCGGAGTCCCCATGCCCTCTTCTTAAAAGGACTCCAGTTACAGGGGCCCCTTGAACCACACAGGGGTTAGCGGTGCTGACCCTCCGCATAGTGAGAAGTCTGTGTATAACTTTGACTCCCTCCAGAACTTCACAGCGCATAGCCTACTGTTGACTGGCAGCCTTGCTGGTAGCACAGTCGATCGACACACACTTTGTATGTTATATGTATGGTGTGCTGTATTCTTACGGCACAGTAAGCTGGAGAAAATAAATTGTTATTGAGAAGGTCATAGGGGCACCTGGCTGGGCCCCTCAGGAGAACATCAAGTGACTCTTGATCTTGGGGTTGTGAGTTCGAGTCCTGTGTTGGGTGTGGAGCCTACTATAAAGAAATTAATTTAAAAAATAAAAGAAAATGATAAGGAAAATACATTTACAGTACTGTATTTAAGTGGACCTTCACAGTTCAAATCCGTGTTGTTCGAGTCAATGGTAGTATTAACGTCCAACCTAAAGAATTCATTTTAACTCACTTGCCTCCTTAAAGACCTGATCTCCAAATATGGTCATGTTCCGAAGCACTTAGAGGAGTTAGGGCTCCAACGTGAAAATTTGGGGGGAGCACATTCTAGCGGGTAACAGTGTATTACGGACGTTCCTCCACTTAACCCCTCCCCTCTCTGCCTTTTCCTTTTGTTTTCTTCCTCCTGGCAATTTTGTTTTACCAGGGGGCTGTCGGGAAGAGAGGTAGAGCTAGAAGAGAAATACATTTATTTTGGGTGAATTTCGGGAAATTGCTTGTGGGGGGAATGGCCGAAGCTGTTGGTGAAAATGAGATTTTGATATTGCCTCTAGATGTGTATTGTCCTGACGCATCCTATTCTGGTTTCCTGGGCAGATGAAAGCTGGCCGCGTGTCGGGAGGCTGGGGAAGTGTCTATTCGTTTATTAAGTGAAAAGGGGAATTGATAATCCTGCAGCTTTTGCAGTCTCCTGGAACAGTGAGAACTCGGTCCTTGCCTTTCAGCCCTGCCTGGCGAATGAGTTCCGGGAGGGACTTGGTGAGCCCAGTGAGGGTAGGATATGGGACAGGTTAGCCTTGGCCCCTCCTGTGGCTAACTTTCTGCACCCTCCGCCCCCCGCCTCAGCACCTGAGCAGAAGCTAACAAAAAACCTGTCATGGAGAATCCCTGAATCTGTGTGGCTCAGCTCCCTTGTTGTTCCCCAAACCGTTTGCCAGTTTTCTTGATCCTTGTTGGTTAATTCCTGCTCTTGTCTCCGGTGCTCAGTTGTGGCTTCCGTCTTTTCTTCCCTTTCTCTTTGTGATTAACAAGTAATTTATTAAATGGAGACAAGCTTAACGAGACATTAAATAATTGCAGGTGTGCCGCTGAATTGAGCTGCTGTCCTCTAACCAGGAGCTCACAGCTGTTCGTGTGGTATTGTGTGATGAGATGACACTTCACCTCGTTTGGTTACACGATCTCTCCTAGTGGAAGGGAAAAAAGACCGTGCAAGTTTCTGCTCCGAGCAGTACACAAAGGCTGGTATGTTCCCAGGAAACCAGCATAAAAGGTACAGGGAGGTCAGTTCTGGAGGCTTTGCACTACTTCTTTCCTGGAAGTTTTTCATTTCCTTGGGCTTTTTCTTGATAGGGAACATGTGCATTGCTCCTTGACTCTCAGATAGGGTCAGGTATCATATCTTAAAGCGATTTTGTTTTTAAACTGGTTGTTTTGTTCTGTTTCTTAGTTACCTTAACTGTTAATACCAGACTTTATGGTTTCCAGCAAAGTAAGAGATCAGCAGTGTGTTCCTTCTTTGTGTCAGTGATTGGACCTCATCTGCACGTTTCTTATACAAATTTGCCCCTTTAGTAAGCTTTTATAAATGCAAACTTTAGTCAGTTTGCCCTCTTTGGCTGGTTTTATAATTCATAATAGTTCGTAGAGATAGATACCACTTTCACAGTATCTAGCTCAACACGGAATTTTGGATAAGCCCTTAATAAAGGATTGCTTGAGTCAACCATGCAGTAAGCCTGTTGGTTTTAATAACCAATATTACAGGGATCTACTCTCAGGACAAACAGGTGTAAGAAAAGTCATGCTGCCACTTGCCAGTTGTGTGACCTGGGGCAGTCTGCTTAAATATCTTCATTTTTGGTTTCTTCATCTAGGTGACTGTGAGGATTAAAGAAATCTGCATTCGATATATGCAGGAACACAGTGTTTGCATGCCCGCAGTATGCCTGGTACTGGTTTCTGCATGCATTTGTGAACAAAGCAGACCAAGCCCCAGCCCCAGTGGGATTAAATTCCAGATCTTGTCCTGACTGTCCACCAGACAGAATCCACTCGGTGGGAGGACATGATACCTACAGTTTGTGAAAAACAATTTTTTAACCGAAATATGTGCCTGATAACACTAACTTTCTTTACTTGGTACATTTAAACCCTGTTTCTATCTAGTATATGTCCGGCTTGTAGACCGAGTCTCAAAGCCCTTCTGTACTTCTTCCTGTCTACAGCTGTCCACATGTATGGTTTTGTCGAAAACAAACTGGTTAGAGACTCCGTTGGTGTTGGGATGTGACTGCAGAGCCTCGATCTCTGGGTCTTTGCTTTGGAGGTTGTCTCTCAGGTTCCAGAAGGGGACTCCGAGAATGAGTTCTGAGTGACATGTTTGAGCCTTTGAATCCCTTCCTGAAAGCCGGGTTTGCTCAAGTTAGGTCTGAGTGGCTCAGAGAGGGCACTGATGTTAGCTTAGCCCTGTCTCCTACTGCTGCTTTGTTAGTGTCTGCAGAAACCCAAGCAGAAAAAATATCCCATGGCCTCAGATTGATTAGTTTCTCCTAAACTCTTTTTTATGGGTGACTGAAAGAAAAAATAGTTTTGAGATTTTCTCCTCTTTTTATGGATGACTGCTAGAAACGAAAAGACACCGGCGGTCATTCAGACGCATCGGGAAAGAATCCGACTGTGGGATTCCGGAGTTCAGACGTGGGAGGGTGTTGGTGACCAGACCTCCCCCGCCCTGCAGGGGCTAGTGGCTGTCGTGAAGCTGGAGCTGTGTCTCAGGAGGAGCCGGCAGTAGCTTCTGTCGGGCGCGGAGATGGCCGCACCCATCTTGCTGTGTGCCGGCGGCCGCGTCTGCAGGATTGGGAGTAGTTCAGCCCGGGCTCGCACACCGTCTGTGTTACGAGGAAGGTCTGTCCCGTCCGAGCTAGGATCCCGTCACGTGGTTACAGTTTCCATCCTTTTCTTCCTGTGAAGTATGTAGAAGGAAAGAATAAATAGTATATGATAATGAAAACCTGATTTTTTGGGTGTGTGTGTCTGTGTGTGTTTGTGTGTGTTTTAAGATTGAATTTTGATTTAGGACCCTTTATGTCGCGGGTGTGTTTGAAGGTTGTGGGATTCGGTCGTTTCCTGAGAACACTACCAGAAGATGGGCTCTCCGACATACAGCCAGCCCCACAGTGAGTTCCTTCCATTTACTGCTAAGAGAGGCACATTTTTGTCGAAGCTGAGGGAGGGGTGATACGTGCTTGTTTATCAGAGCCACCAAAAGTAGCCCAGATACCCCGATGGTGCGGCCGATGCCCTTGCTGCCCGACTGGGTGTTTGCGTGCGGCGGGTTAGGACCACGTCGCCAAGCTCACTTGCTGTGGAGATAACCGCACCGAACAGACTTAGTGGGATTGTACAGGGTCGCCTAGTGGCCAGGTAGAGCCTGCCTTGGAAGCCCTGGCCTAAAGGCAGAGCAGAGAAGGGTAGAAACCTCCTTTCTCCCTCTCTGGTGCCATTCAAGCCAGTGAAATTGAGGCTCTTTGTGCCTTTTTTAAGAACAGGGTCAGACACGCAGGTCGACTTAAAACTCATTGGTCTGACTCACAGGCAGGGGCTTCATGCGGGTGCCATGTGTCGTGCTGTCCCCATGGAGTAAAATTCGGCATCAGAGGAGTGAGTTAGCCCAGCAGAGTGTAACCGTGGCTTGTTAAGGTGTTCCTCAGTACGACCAGAAATTTTCCCTCCACGGTGTTTTTATCGTAGCTTCTCATTCTCAGTGTTGCGTAAGGCTCACAGGGCCATTCTGGTAGGTTGGAGAATTTTTCACCCGTGAGAGTCGTCCTAATGATGGTGAATCAGAGGCATTTGTGTTTCCTTAAAAAGCAGCGTATTTCTGAAACCATCCATCCCAGCGCTCACCAGTGCAGAGAGGAGGCACTCTTGTTCTCTGCGTCTGCTGCAGGCCCGTGCTGACTCAGATGGAAAGGGAAAAACCAGAGATTTTTCCTTCTGTTGACTCTTTTCACTATGAGGATTTTGTCCTTTGAATAAAATAAACCAGAACTCCAAACTTGATTAAGTGTAGAGTTTGGAGGAGTTAGAAATGCGGCAAAGTGCTGTCCTGTTTCTTAGAAAACTTTACTGGTACCTTTTGAGCCGTTTCCACTGATGAAATTTTTCACTCATGGTCTCAAGAGCGTCACACTAAATGCTTGCTCCTCTTACTGGTTTGCTCCCTTTAGAATTTTCTTTAAAAAAATGCCAAAACTTTTTCAAGTCAGCTAAATAAACCCCAGTATGAAGTGATGTGGAATGGCTTAGACAAAGGTGATTCTGAGTTTCCAGCTGGGGGACTTGGCCTTCTTGAAGGCCAGCCCTCCACATTGTGGGGGATCCAAAGCGAAGTCATATTAAATAAGTCCCTTAATTCCCATAAGTAATTTCTAAATTCATCCTTTTACATACCTCATATGCAGCTTGCTAGTGAGTATCACGGCGAGGGCTGCGGCTTGTCAGAGCCGAGATCTCGATGAGCTCCCGCCGGGGCATCCTTCTGAAGCTCTGTACCACAGGCGGTTGGCGAGTTTTCCAGAAGCAATTAAAACGCCCACTGTTACAGTGAAGCTTGTTACTGGTTGTATGCTCTAGCGATAAAATGTATTCGGCAATTAAAGAAACTGAGATGGAGGCTTGTGGCTGGGCTCTTTGGGGTGCAGCAGACTGGCCGCCACCATAATACTCTTTCAAGGAATCAGCGGGTGTGGGAGCTAGATGCGAGGTCATGTCTTTGGTCCGGGGCTTTATGGTTACTCCATAAGTTAGAGCAGCCGTAGCTCTGTTTTTTTAATCAAAGTATAATTAACATACAGTGTTACGTTTGTTTCAGGTGAACAATATAATGATTAAATGATTTTGTACTTGGTGCTCGTCATGATAACAGATTTTTATACAAAACCTGAAATTAGGGAGTGTGAGTTCCTGGTCATGTCCTATTGTATACACAGGAGACAAAAATCTAAACTTCCAAATTACACTCCTTAGCTGAAAGTCCTTTTTAAGAAGCTTTGCCTTATCTTTTAAGAAGGTAGCTTGATTCTGACAGTGAACATTTAATCTGTTACGTTGACATCTTCATTGCTCTGGTCAGATTTTTTATCTGGTTGTTGAAACAGAGGTTTGGGGGAAATGCTGCCAAGAACAGGCGTGGGTAATGTCTGTCCTGAACCACAGAGCGCAGAGAAGTTGTTCCACGGCAAGTCTTGGGTCTCACAGTGAGACCGGGCTGGTTGGGTAGGAGAGGCTGTGATGGTCAGGGCTGGCCTCGATGCCAGGTACAGTTCTTAGCGGTTTCTTTCGCGTGTTATGTGACTTTTATTCTTTCCTTCTTTCTTTTGACCAATTTCGGCTGTTTCTTTGTTCCTTAACACCAAAATGGCATGGTCGCAGACACCATGAGTCATTTAATGAACAGGTAAAAATCAGTATTTAAAGTGAGGTTGAAAAATAAAAACGAAGTGAGGTTGAGGTTTTCTTGTGTATTTCATGCTGAAATACATTTAGCACAGACGGAAGAGGGACCCCTTAGTTTTGTGATTCCGTCCCAGCGCCTTGACTGCTTGTATCCCCATCCCCCGCCGCCCGCCATTCGGTTAACGTGAAAATAGTGGCTTAAAAATGAGCTTGCCGAAGGAAGGCTTCATAGCATGTTAAAATCAGAGAAGAAGAGGAAAGGGCAAGTGTTTTATGATTTTTATTTGGTTTAGAGGAATAGTGGAATGATGGGGTCTTATTGAGTGTACTTCTTTCCAGAGTTCCTTCAACGTTGTGATTAATGGTATAAATTACTTTTTATTGTGTAAAAAAATGAGAATTATTAGAGATAGACTGTTTATTTGTGGTTGTTGGGATTTATCAATGTTAAGCCTGTAATATATTAGTATAAAATAAATTTAAAGCCTTCTGAGTGTGAAGACACTTGCTTTAAATCCATTTGTACAAGCATGTCCACATCCTTTGTAACAAGTTTTTCATAATTAATTTCTAGTCTTGTAAAAATAAAGGAGAAAAAAAAAACCAGTCACATTATTATCTTGGTTCTTTACTTTGAGTTCTACAATTTTTCTATGTACAGAACAAAATAAAACCAGTCTTTGGTGAAATCCCATGACGAGATTATTGTCCTGAGGAAATGACCATCTCCAGTGTGTACGTTTGTAGGTAGTATGTGGTGTTCTATAGTTAAAATACAACATAATCGTCATGAAATAGTACACACGAAATGAGATGTGATGCGACAAGTCTGACTGAAAAAGAAACCAAAAGTAAACGTGGAATTTCTAAGCAGTTTTACTTGTGGGTCTCACTGGTCTGGCTGTAGCTCAGGCGTCGGCGCTGATCGGCTTTCCGGGGCCAGGTCACACTCGGCCGTACCCCGTGCAGGGTGGTTCCCCTCCCTGGTGCCGTAGCTGCGCATGCTTCCTGGGCTCTGCCGTGTGCTCCACTGTGTGATTCTAAACTAACAGGACGTGAGCAGATCCTCTGCTTTCTGTTTTGCCTTTTATTTTACTTTGCCCTTCTGAATTCCTTCTTACAAAACTGAAATGCCATTGACACACAGTAAACGTCACCATGTCAGGTGTGGCCTATGCTCAGTTCTGCGGTAGTATGTACTCAGGAAAGCATCCCACAGTTAGGATCATGAACCTATTCGCACCCTAGAAGTTTCCTCGTGGCCCTTTGTAATACTTCACCCTGCCCCTTTCTGTTCTCTGTGCTCATCTGTTTTCTCGCACGTAGATCACGTGGCGTTGCCAATGATGTACTGTAAATGGAATCTCATGCAGTCTGTACTCTCCGCGTGATTACTGTGAGACTCATCTTGTGATAGCGTGCATTAGAGTCTCCTTTTTATTGTCGGACACAGTCTTGTTCGGAAGTACTGAAGTTTCTTTAGCCCAGTCATCTCTTTTGGGCCATTTCTGTTTCCAGTTTTCTTTTTGTTTCCAGTTTTCTGCCGTTGTAAATAAAACTGTGACTATTGACATATGACTGTGCCACGAATATTGGCTACAAGTCTTTGTATGGACCTGTACTTCCATTTCTCAAGGTAAAATTCCTAGGGATGGAATGTCTGTGTCATATGACAGACATATGTTTAAATGCATAAGAAATTGCCAGTTTTATGATGTGTTTATATCATTTTACATTCCTGCCAACAGTGAGTGGAAGTTCCAGTTCCTCCATATTCTTGTCAACATTCGGTATGGTCAGTATTTTAAAAATTTTAGTCATTCTAGGGACACCTGGGAGGCTCAGTCAGTGAAGTGTCTGCCTTGGGCTCGGTCATTGTCCAGGGGTCCTGGGATCAAGTCTTGCATCAGGTTCCTTGCTCGGTGGAGGGTCTGCTTCTCCCTCCGCCTGCTTTTGCTCTTTCTCTCTCATTCTCTTTCTCTGACAAATGAATAAATAAAATATTAAAAAAAATTTTTTTAGTCACTCTAATAGCCATGTAGTAAAATCTCATTGTGGTTTAAGTTTGCATTTTCCTAACGACTAGTGATGTTGACTGTCTCTTCATGTGCTTCCATTCATATATCTTCCTTGGAGAGGCATATGCTCAAATCTTTTGTCCATTTTTAAATTTTTATTTTTTAAAAAATATTTATTTATTTGAGAGAGTGGAAGAGTGTGGGCATGTGCTTGTGAGTCAGGGAGGGGCAGCGACAGAGACTCCGAAGCAGATTCCCAGCTGAGCCTGGAGCCCTGCTTGGGCCTCCATCCCACAACCCGTGAACTGAAACCAAGAGTCGACATTCAACCAGCCGAGCCAGTCAGGTGCCCCTCTTTCCTCCTTCTAAAAAATAAAAAAGGTGGTTTTTCTTCTTACTAAGTTTTAAGAGTTCTTTATGTATTCTGAATTCTTTTATCAAATTTATGATTGTATTTTTATATCTTATGGGTATCTTTGCATTCCCATTAACAATGTCTTTGAAGGGCAGTTTTCCATTCTGGTGAAGTATAAATATCAGGTTGTTATTATGCAGATTATACTTCTGGTGTTTTGGCTAAGAAATCTTTGCCTAACCCAAAGATCACAAAGGTTTTTTCTATAGAGGTCATGTAGTGTTAGATTTTACATTTAGGTGTGTGATTAATTCTGAGTTGACTTTAATATGGTGTGAGGTATGGATGGAATTTAATTTTTTTGTATGGATATTCAGTTATTTCCACATCATTTTTTTAAAAGACTATCTTTTCTCCATTGAATTGCCTTTGTACGTTAGTCAGAATTAGTTGTTCTGTGTGTGTGGATCTCTTTAAGTTTCCCTGTTCTGTTCTAACAGATTTACGCTTATCTGTTCTTCAGTAATCACAGTCTTGATTATTGCAGCTTTATGTTGTCTTAAAATCGAATAGTAGGAGTCTTCCGGCGTATTGTTTGTCAGCGTTATTTTCACTGTTTTGCTCTTTCGCCTTTCCATGTGCATTTTAGAGTCCTTTTACGTATATCTAAATAACCCTGCTGGGATTTTGGTTGAAATTGCATCAAGTCTGTAGATGAGTTTTGGAAGTATTGTTTACTAATGCCGAGTTCTAGTTTGTGATCATGCTGTGTTCCTCCCTTTATTTTGAAACTTTTTTATTTCGACATCTCGGAGTGTTCTGTGCACTTGTCATGTGTGTGTTTTATGCCAGGCTCCTTTCACACGGCTTTCATTCTGGAGGATCAGAGCCTGGTCTTTGGTGTTGCTCTTGAGACATGTTTATGTTATGTCCTTCTATTAATAACTTCAGGGGTGTTAGCCTCCAGTGTTGCTTAAGTTTTCCAAAGGCAAACTTTCCAGAGTTTTCCAAAGAGGAAGCCAAATTAAATTTGGAGTCTGATCTGCCCTAGGAGATTACTGGCTACCTAAGTTACCCTGCTTACATTTAACGTCCGTGAATTCTTCGGCTTGCATAATTTCTCTTGAGGCGTAAGCCGAAAAATGCTATCAGAAATGTTCAGAGCATTGTAGTTCAGCTGTGGCTGAAAGAGGAATTTTAAATGGCTGGAGAGCTGACCACGTTTTATGTGGTCAGATTGGGAGGACGCTGGTGGCTCTTGAAACACTATCAGTGTTTCTTACCCAGAAAGCAATCAAGGACATGTTCTGGGTTGGGAACAAGAATTCACAGGCCAGTGGAGTGCTGTGGTGGAAGGATTCCTTAGGGATCATCAGTTCACGGAAAGGGAAAGAAAGCCCGAGGACACTCGGTTACTCGGTGTCCCTGGAGGAAAGTGTTCCCAATGAGCGCGTCCTGAAATGCAGTCTGTTTCCATCACAAACCACAGAGTCCCAGCCCTTCCCACTGAGCAGCTTGTGTCTGGCGAGGGTAGGCGGCCAGGACGGAGAGATGAGTGATCGGTGTTGGGCATTGGAGCTGAGGAGGTCAGTGACCAGAGATGATGCCCTGTGTCCAGTGGGATCATCATGAGAACTTCCTGGAAGGGACCGATGTGGGCGCGGGCAGCTCACTTAAACTAGCCGAGTCTTCTGCTAAGCCATTTCTGTGTAAGAGCTTGGCCGATCCTAACAGCCTTGTGAGAAAAAGGTGCTGTAGTCATTCCAGTTTGTGAGTGGGCAGAAGGAGGCACAGAGGGCTCGGGAATTTTCTCGTAGCTGGTGGAGGTGCGCAGTTGGGCCCTAGAGCACACACCCGTAGCCGCTGCACTCCGGCGGACAGCCAGAGAGCGTGTCCGTTACCAGAGCCCGCAGGGAAATGATCCCTAAAAACCTCCTGCTGGTCCCGAGGACCTTGGGGTTCAGTTTTCTTTAGTTTTGAAATAAAAGAGACTTCTGTCAGTGATAAGATGGACACTTCTCATTCCTGAAATTCCTAATTTAAAGCACTTTGGGACAAGCAAGTTTTCAAGTGTTAAATGTGTGTGTGACAGTTTCACTGCTTCGAACGTCCCTCCTCTCCCACAACTACAGATCTGATGTGAGGGTTTGTTTCCCATGTTTTTCCCCCTCTTCTCTGACAGACTCCGGTTTCTATCAAAATGGAGTTCAGTGTGCCTTTGCTTTTGAATGTGGCAGTGGGAGACTGGTTCTGCGACCTTGCACGCGGCCAGGTGTAAACAGGTTTAAAGATTCCGAGCCCCTGAGGAAGCAGGTGTGGGCGGGCAGAGGCTGCCGAGTGGCTGCCTGGCTCTGGCTGCCCCAGCGTTCCTGGGTGGCATTAGCCACCGGCCCCCTGGGTGTGGGCATCAGACAGGGCGAGAGAGGAGCTGACCCGATGAGCTCTGTTCGTGGCCCCTGGGAGAAGCTTGACAGCGTTTCAGCTTGGGGGGCAGAGCCATGCTGGGCCATAGCCCCTAGGGGAGTAGGCGGAGCAGCCCCCCGGTGTCCTGGCCTGGGGAGCATGGAGGCCGGAAGGAGGGGACAGAGCACAGTGAAAGGAGGAAGCGATGGATTTAGATGGGCTTTGCCTCAGGTTTTCCAGCATCGGGGAACGTAGCCGCAGTGGTCTGCGGAATCTGCGCTTTGGGAAAAGGGTGGAAGTCGGTCTCCTGCAGCCTCATCTGGAGGGATTCGTCTTGAAGGGGAGGAGGCAGATCGTTGAGGGGCTCTTGTTCTCGGTCTCACACACTCTCTCCGTCTGTTTGCGAATTACAGGGCGGTGGGATCGAGTTCATCCGCTGGCTTAATCTTCCGGTACGATTAAGTAACAGCGAGTCCTGGGCACCACGGGGTCGTCTTGTCCCAGCTGTGAAGGAGGCCAGAGACGCCATTTGAACTTTGAACTTTGACTCTTCAGTTTAGATTACTAAAAATTAAAAAAAATTACTAAAAATTTGTTGGGAGCCTCTCACGGGTCACGTACATCACGTGGACATGAGAAACGCCATCTAAAGGCTGGTTGTTGGAACGGTTTGTCTTGGTCTGCTCGTACTCCGTCTGGCCTGTGTTTGTCTTGGAACACGAAGGTTAGCCCGGCAGCTTACATTAGCGGCTATCATTTCCAGCTCTTCATGTGTTACCCGTTCTTTCTGGGAATGAAGGGGCATCTCAGGATCTTTGGTGGGTGTTGTTTGTTTCCTGTTTGCTCTTGTAACAAATTACCATGCATTTAGTGGCTTAAAATAACACACATTTATTATCTTGCAGTTCTGTAGGTTAGAAGTCCAACGTGAGTCTCTCTGGGCTGAAATCGAGGTGTCGGCAGATCCGCGTTTCTTCTGGAGGCTGTAGGGGAGACGGTCTCACCTGGGTTTTCGGCTTCTGGAGGCTGTAGGGGAGACGGTCTCACCTGGGTTTTCGGCTTCTGGAGGCTGTAGGGGAGACGGTCTCACCTGGGTTTTCGGCTTCTGGAGGCTGTAGGGGAGACGGTCTCACCTGGGTTTTCGGCTTCTGGAGGCCCTTGCTTTCCTCGGTGTATTTTCCTTTCCTTCATCTCCAGCCCCAGTGATGGAAGACTGAGCCCTTCTCACAAGGCCATCTCTCCTTCCCCCACTCCTGTAGTCACGTCTTCTAACACTTAAGGACCCTGCGATTCTTTCAGGCCCACCTGGACACTCTGGGATAATCTCCTTGTTTTACGATTTGCTGACCAGCGTCCGTAATTCCGCCTACAACCTTTAATTCCCCTTTGTTCTATCACACGCGTTCACAGGTTCCAGGAAGCAGGACAGTTGACATCTTTGGGGAGCCGTAGTTTTACCGTCCACAGCAGTGGGGAGCTTGTCCAAGTTTCGCCGATTCCCCCCTGCAAGTGACATTATATAATGTACCCCTCCCTCCAGTCCTTTGCGTAATGAACTGTGACGTGAATATGTCTTGTGTATGTGAGTGGTGGGCGGCTTAGCATGTATTGCCTTAAAGCCTCATGCGTCTTCATTGTGATAAAACCCTAGCCGCCTAAACATGGAATGCTTAATCAGTTTTGTGCATTCTCGGGGTTGGAAAGAAGCTAGAGGTCGGTTGGCCGGCCTCCTTGCGGGGTCTTGCAGGTACTCTGTTGTGGCTGGCCCACCCTGCTGACGTGGGCTGGCCTGCTGTGGCATGTGGGGTCTCCTTTGAAGACCTCCATTTTTCTGTAAGGACGTTCTTGCGTTCTGTTGAAAAGTCTGTCTTTTTGCAAGTGTGTAACCCATTGGTTCTTTCTTGTTTTGCTCTCTGGGGTCATATTGAATAAATCTCATTTCCTCTTTCACACGTGAAGCCCTTGAGATTTTTTTAAAGACTGAAAATTCTCAATATCTTCAGCCGGGTCTCACTTGAAATTGTTTCGAGGCTTTTTTTCCGTCCTGGTCACCCTCCAGAGTATGATACAGCATGCAGAAGGCGGGGACTGAAGGATGATTTAATAGGAGCCTTTAAATGCCGGGGGAATTGTCATACAGAGGAGCCTGGCGAGATCTTTGCCATCGCCACGGAAACGAGAGATCACAGGCTTATACTGTGGCTAAAGAGATTTAGGTGTCAGGAAACCTGTCTTAACCTCATGGATTGAGGTAGCGCAAAGGACTGCCATGGGGAGTCGAGGGATCTTTTGCCCTCGAAATGGATAAGAGAAGCCTTTAACCTCACAGCTCATTTATTTTGTGTAAGAGATTTTGCTTTTCGTTAAATGCGTAAAGTATTCTTGTCATTGCTTGTCGTCGACGCCTGCTGTGGGATCTTCCACTCATGTTGGCTCATTGGACGCAAGGCATCCCCGGGACTGCTGCTAATCACAGGGGGACGGAGTGTGGTTCAGGGCTTTATGAAGGAGGGGAAACAGTGGCGTAGCTCAGGATAATTAATGGCAAGTGGAGTGACAGTTTGATTCCCTGGTAGGGACCCTGGCATTGTCGGAGGAAAAAAATCACTTTATTCTTTCATAGAGAGAGGCAGCTGTGATTCTGGTTGGATGGAATCCAATTAAAAGGAACTGACACGCAAATCGATGATCAGACAGTGTGCGCAGAGAAAGTTCAGGAAGAGTTCTGTGAGACGGCCCGCGAAGAGTGGGAGCAGTTTGGCACGGCGGCGTGCGTACGAAGGATGGAAGCATATGGGTTGGCTACCTGAGCATGTCAGCCAGGAGAGAGCGGGGCTTGGACTGTTTGATGGCTTGACAGTTACTCAACTCATAGACATTTTGTTGGGTTGAGGCATCGACACTTTGGGAATTACAGTCTTCCACAACAGAATGATTCTGAATCAACCCTTGAGGGGTATAGGTTTCCACATTAGTGGTGGCTGAATACAATTCCCAAGAGTCAACGATGGGCCTCCAAGCCTGGCTCTTGCAAGGAATGTCTCATGGTGCAGATCCACGTCACCTGACCTCGTGGTGTGTCCTTAAAGATTTGTGGGAGAACGGACTCCTAAATTTAGGCTGACATAAGAGAGCTTGCCATTTATAGTAATGCCATGATGAATCATTTTCTGAAGTGAAAATCCTTTTATAACCAAAGTCATGCCCAATATATCTTTTGATAAGTCCGTGTATTAGGTTTGCTTAAACAAAGGAATTTTTCTTTGAAATGAAATAATTATAGGGGCACGTAGCAGCTGAGCTTTTGAGTAACAGGAGGGAAATGGGCATAATTTTGTAAGAAGTCAGTATATTGCTTTTTAGGGGGAAAATTCTGCTTAAGAAGTCAGCTTCTGCTGCTATTGCGGGAGGAGAGGGCCGCTCAGCATTCTGCAGGGAGACTTATTAGGATCTTTCGGGAACCTTAGCAGAAATGGCTGTGAAATGTTTTGGAGAAGGAGGAAACGGGACCACAGCGTTTACGAGGCTTTATTCGGAGGAAAGCCAAAGGAGGTGAAGAGGAGGTCATCCTGAGAGAGCCGGGGAACACGGAGAGGCTCAGAGAAGACTTACCGGGACAGCAGCGGCGACAAGAGCTCAGGGTACCATGGGCAGTGCCCGTGTTCAGCACGCCAGCACCCACTTGTCGTGCTGGTCGGCAGCAAGGGACGTCGCCAGAGCAGGAGCAGAATGACCAAGTTCAGGTGCGAGTAGCGGGCTGCTTGTCTCGTGGGCCTGTGACGTTTTGCCCCCTGCTGCCACTGGGCACAGGTACCCCAGCAGCCACGCACTCTGTGCAAGGCTGTCACCATTACTTTGCACTCTGCCTGGAATGCTCTTGAACTCAGGGCTCCTCTCTCGCTCGACTGGAGCTTCTGCTGGAGATCTTTCCTGATGATCTAGAGCAAGCACTCTCTCTTCCCTTAACGTGGCTTTATTTTTCCCAGTAGCAGTCATCTCCCGCTCAAGCGTGTGTGTGTTTGTCGAATGTTTCTCCCTTTCCTCTCTGTCAGAAGTGAGTTCCACGAGAGTCGAGGCCCAGCGTGCTGCCCATCACCATATTCCAAGCGCCAATCTGTAACGGTTTGTGGAGGCGACTTGTAGGGAGTCCCTGTGCCTGTCACTGCGACACGAGCTGGGGATGAGAAGAAGAACGGGAGACTCTGTTGCGGTCCTGTGTTAGGTCATACGTCCTTGGAACAGTGCCGGTAGCCTGAGCACAGAGCGCTGAGAGCTTTGAGACGGCAGCTGGGAGTGGTCACCATAAACCTGGCGTAGAGTGATCACGGGAGGCTTGGTGGGCCAGACGAGGAGGGACGTTGTCGGCTGGCAAAAGAGGTTGAGTGGAGTTGGCGAGACTGAGAAATGAATTTTGCGTTTGGAAGTCCTTGAGTGAGTTCAGTGTGGCTGCTGGAGCACAGGCGCGTGGTAAAGCGTGGCGGAGAGGACTGAATGTGTGTTTGGGCAGAACATTCCCGACGTATGTACTTTGGTATCTCATTGGGGAATTTTTTAAGAAATAGATTCATGCGTTTATTTGGTGGCGGGAGGCAAGTGGCGTAGGGGCCCGGGAAGTGGTAGAGGGATCGGGGAGAGTCCCGAGCAGAGTCCAAGCAGAGTCCAGGCCGAGTGCAGAGCCTGACGCGGGACTCGATCCCGGGACCCTGGGATCATGATCTGAGCTGAAGGCAGATGCTTAACCCACTGAGACACCCAGGTTTCCTAGTTAACAGCTTCAGGTGTAGGATTTAGGAATTGAACACTTACATACAGCACCCACTGTTCATTACAAGTGGCTCCTCAGCGCCTATCACCCTTCCAACCCCCCTCCAGCATCCCCCAGTTTGTTCTCTGTAGTTAAGAATCTGTTTTCTCGTTTGCCTCTTTCTGTCTCTTTTTTTTCCCCATGTGCATCTGTTTAGTTTCTTAAATTGCACTTCTGCGTGAAACCATATGGTATTTGTCTTTCTCTGCCTGACGTACTTGGTTAGTGTAATATTCTCTGGCTCCATCCGCGTTGCTACAAATGCAATATTCCATTCTTGTTGATGGCCGAGTAGCGTTCCTCCAGATAGCCACACCACATCTTCTGATCCATTCACCAGGGGGTGGACGTTGGGGCTCTCTCCATAGCTGGCTACTGTTGATGCTGCTGCTGTAAACACTGGGGTGCACGTAACCCCTTTACGTCAGTAGTTTTGTGCACTTTGAAGAGTGCAATTGCTGGATCATAGGGTAGCTCTATTTTTAACTTTTTTTAAAAGAGATTTTATTTATTTATTTGAGAGAGAGAGAAAGTGAGCGAGTGTGTGACTGGGGGGAAGAGCAGAGGGCGAGGGACGAGCAGACGGACTACACCGAGCACGGAGTCCAATAAGGGGTGCGACCCCACTGCCCAAGGATCGTGACCTGAGCCAGAATCAGGACTGGATGCTCACCGGACGGAGCCACCCAAGTGCCCCTCTATTTTCACCTTTTTTGAGGATCCTCCATTCTGTTTTCTAGAGTGGTTTCACCTTTCACCAGCTGGCATTCCCACCAACGGTGCAGGAGGGTTCCCCTTTCTCCGCATCCTCGCTGGTGGCTGTGGTTTCCTGTGTTGTTAACCGTAGCCGTTCTGCCAGGTGTGAGGTGACCGCTCCTTGTAGTTTTGATTCGTGTGTCCCTGATGATGCGTGAATGATGTTGGCGCCCCAGATGTTTTAAGCAGGGAAGCATCAGTGTCCAAAAGATAGTGCTGAGGATGGGTGGAAGTGGGAAGGGCATACAGGTAGAGGCCGGTGGGTACGATCTTCCCAACTTTGGAATGCATGAGAGAGTGTGGGGTCGGAGGCCCAGAGGGTGAACAGCAGTCCTCTTTATTTACAGAAGCGCAGCGATCTGCTGTGTGTAGGGAGGTGGTGGCTGAAGACCAGCGACTGCAGTTCCTGCAGCTGTGCAGGTCTTCTCAGTGTAGATAAAGCTGTGTCCTTGGGACACAAGGAGGAAAAAAGGCTTTTTTTTTAAAAAAAAGAAAAAAAACTTAAAAAAAATATTTATTTGACAGAGAGAGATTATAAACAGGCAGAGAAGAGAGTCAGGCAGAGAGGGAGAGGGAAGCAGGCTCCCCGTGGAGCAGAGAGCTCAATGCGGGGCTTGATCCCAGGACCCTGAGATCATGACCCGAGCTGAAGGCAGAGGCTTTAACCCACTGAGCCACCCAGGTGCCCCCCCACCCAATGCTCTTTTAGTTCATAGAACAGAAAAGTTTAGTTGGAGATGCCTTGGCATATGGATAGGAATTCTCATTATGACTCCTGTGTTTCACAGCTGTGTGACCTTGGGCATGTAATTGAACTGCTTCCCTTTCAAGGGTGGACTTCATTGAAATGCTTACATTGTTGACGTGCAAAATGAAGTAAAATATTTAGGAAGTTACATTAAAACTCCTGTTAGAAGTGTTAGATAATGTTTGGAGTTCTTTGCTTTAAGAGAAACACATCTGAGGAGAGTAGAATTTAAATATTCTCACAAAAAAAGGAAGGAAGGAAGAAAGAAAAGGAAAAAGAAAAGAGAGAGAGAAAAAAGATCCGGAATTGCTTTTTTCCCCAAAGTGTCAGAGCCGCTTCCAGCCGAAGACGAACAGGACCACTTCCTCGCGGCCGCTGGTGCGGTCGGTAGAGCGGGCGTTAGAGGCGCGCCGTGGTGCCGCGCGGACCGGACGTGCACACACGCTCCGCTTCGGTGCCGGCGAGAGCCGCGGTAGAGCAGCGCCCAGGCAGGGCCTCTGATGCTGGGACAGGTGCTCCCGCGCGAAGCTGCAGGCGCGGCCACCTGCGTCCCCAGGACTGGCTGTAGGACGGGGGGGGGGGGGGGGGGCGCTGTCCGGCTTGTGCCGCCTTCGCCATTCACGGCCGCTCCTGTCGGCTCCCCCCACCCCTCCAGCCTTGGCCACTGGGAGTTGCCAGACTCTAGTCTTGTGTAGACACGGAGTGTCACACAGGCTGTGCGGTTCTCTGGGACTTTTTTTAGGAAATCCGGGCAACCTTACGTTTTGGAACGTTCTCCTCTCTTTGAGAAGGCAGGAGGAGAGGCGTGTTTTACGACGACCGCTTTGAAGCGGCTCCATTCCTAGAGTCTTAACCAGGCAAAGGTCAGAGCAGCTTCGAGGTTACCAATACGGAGTCCCTCGCGTCTGCCTGCCTAGATGCGGGTCCAGGTTCCCGCGTCCTAGTCACGTGACCGTGCGGGTTACTGACTTTCCCGGCTGTCACCCGGGAGGAGCAGGAGCGGCTGCCCAGCCCGTGGGGGGCTTGTGAGGGCCGCGCGGGTCAAGTATATGGGAACCGTTTAGGTCAGGGACTGGCCAGCAGTTCACGCTCTGGAAGTGTGAGCTGGCGTTCGTTCCGGCTTTCTCCTAGCCGTTGGCATTCCTGCGGATTTACGGGAAATCCTCAGGTGAGTCCTGGACGAAGCCCAGCCTTCTCTGCTCCCTCCGTTGGGAAGACTCTCGCCGGCAGAGTGCCGGGACGGATGCGAGGTGATGCCGGGACGGATGCGGGGTGATGCCGGGACGGATGCGGGGTGAGCGCTGGACGGCTGTGCTCACACCTCGGCCTACCCGCACTGTGTAGGAGCAGCTCATTACGCCCTAACGGCAGCGTAGCCAGGTGCATGAGTCGTCTTGGCAGCGACAGAAGGAGCCCACCGGGAGAGAGGGTAGGAGCGTGCAGTACAGTCGCAGGGCACGGCTGAGTGAGACCCAAGAGGAAACCACGGAAGCAGTGTAACTTGCATCGATTCCGGCAAAGAGACGCGTCTCCGGGGTATTCCTGACTGTAGACGGGATCCTGTTATGCTGGGGAGCAGCAGTCCCTCCACAGAAGAGTTAGAACCCCCCGGACGAACCCCTGAACCGCCACCAAGATTGTCACAGCTCCGTGGGGGAGTTACATTTCCTGTCTGACCCTCCGTTTCTTTGTACACTGATGAGATGAGTTCTTGCCTCCTAGTCTCCTCGGGGCTCCATGATGGCAGTTTCTCCGGCTTTCAAGCACTGAGCGAGGAGGGGCGTGTTACAGAACAACCTGCTGTCAGACCTTGGCCGGCGAATCTTCAGCTTTGTTTTTTGTTATTTCAAAGACGTTCCTGTTCAAAAGACTACGACGCATTTCATCGTGGTCTTGTGAGGGAGCCAGCTCTTTAATCTCTCCCGGTTCCTTTCTCCCTACAAGTGGTATCCGCAGGACGGCTGTTGTCTTGTGCTCTCTGGATCAGCACTTTCTGCAGAGAAATGAAAACATTGCACTTTTAAAGGCACAGAAAGCAAAAACTGTAGCATCAGGATTCAAGGTTACAGTATTGGTTAACTTTCTGGTTTGTTTTGCTGACCCGAAGGAAAAGGATTTGATTGAATGTTACTGCTTAAGGATAAGTATTAATAACCATAAAAATCTCCCAGTGGTAATTTTTTTTTTCCTTCTTGCGAAGACTTGCAGATTACGGCCCAGGACTCGGATTGTTACTGTCATTGACCGTGAGCGTGAGAACCGTGGAGGGACTGGACTAAAGACGGGGTGGGGGCGCGGCTCCGTGAGGGCGCGTCTGCACGGGAGGCGTGTTAGTCCGGGCGCTGCTCTGGGCTTGGATAACATCAGTGAAGACAAGTGGTCTTAGAGAAAAGTCACCAGGAGTAAAATTTCTTAAAGATTGAAGAACTGAAGTAGTTTTCGCTTTCTATTTTTTTTGGTGACTCCAACAGGACATGAACAGAAGCAAAGTGGTCTTTTCTTTCTTTCTTTTCTTTTTTTTTTTTAAGCTTTATTTATTCATTTTAGAGAAAGAGCAAGCCCAAGCAGGAGGTGCATAGGGAGAGGGGGAGAGAATCCCAAGCAGACTCCATGCAAAGCCCAGAGCCCAAAATCGGTCTCCATCCCATGACCTGAGTGGAAACCAGTAGTTCGACGCTCAATACACTGTGCCACCCAGACGCCCCAGAACCAAAGTGTTTTCAAACTTTAATATTCCCAAAGAATCTTTAGATCAGGTTTGAGAGTTCCCAGTAATACCCAGGTTGATTTTCACCACAGCCTAAAGCTTAAAATAAACTTTTATATGTAACTATATATATATATATATATATATATATATATATATATATATAGTCACTTTCTTTTTGTAGTTGTTGGTGGTGGTTTTTTTTTTTTTTTTTTTTTGGGGGGGGTCCTCTCTATCTTGGCTGACTTGAGGGCAAAGGAGGTATGACGGTATTGGTATTAATTTATTTGTAAAATCAATTGAAGTTTATCAAACACATACTGTAATCAGAATTTACTAATAAGAGATGGTCCCTTGCCCCTCCTGGAGTCCACCTGAGCGAGGCACAAAATTTTGAAAAGTAAACATGATCACACAAGTACACGTTCGTAAGAGTGTTACGGGCCGGCCGCTTCCAGCAGACCGCCTGCCCTGTGGTGTACAAATGCTCGAGATAATCATTAAGTACTGTGGGAGCAGGGAAGGGGGGACATACGCAGCAGGAGAGAGATCAGAGAAAACTTCATGAAGCAGGCGATGTCATGATGATGTTTCAGAGGACAGGAAGATGTGTGCCCTGCCGACGGGCAGGGTCGATATTCTGGGAGAGAGGCTGGCATGAGGACATTGGAGATACCTGACCCCCTTTGAGGCCCTAAAAGTACGTGCAGGGTTCCCAGAGGGCTTAAAGGTGCGATGGGAAGTGGAGGTCAGAGTGTACGTTCTTTGAGGGCTGGTCTCCGCAGACTTGAACGGAACATGTCCTTGGGGAGTTGTGTGCTGCGAATAGTTGCCGGCTCCCCCAGATGTCAGTGTCTCCTGAAACAGGTGTAACAGGTGTACACTGTGATGTGGAAATACCGGTATCGGATCAGTTCGTCAGTACCCCCTGAAGGTCCTGCAGAATGTGGGCAGCAGGGTGCAGTATATGGGGTGCTATGTGAAAGTGTTGGGTATGCACCGTCTTAGTTTGCCCAGAAAGAGGCCAGATGAGGAAGGTGCAGGGAGAGCTGTTAGACGAGCCATGGCAGCGCCCACGCCCGCCGTCTCCTGGCGGTTCGCAGCTTGGCTCAGATGGAAATCACCTGGCTGAAAAAAAATTGGGTATGATTGACACACAGTGAAATGCACGGAACTTACAAATCAGTGGATTTTGATTGACAGACGTAAGCCACGTAACCAGTCAAGGTGGAGAGCATCATCATCCCCGAGAGCCGTGTAGGCCTCCTTCCTAACCCGTCCCGTGCCAGCTCCCAGCGGCTCCCTCCCGCCCTTCTGATTCCCGCCTGCCTGGCTCGTTGCTCCCCGTTGGAGCTCCCATGGAAACGGGACTCATACCGCATGTCCTCCTGCGTCTGGCTTCTTTTGTTCGACGTAATCCTTTCCAGATTCTTCGAGGTTGTTGCACATGTCAGTTCGTTCTTCTTTTTTAACGGCTGAGTAGTAGTCCGTTGGGTAAACACAGTGAGGTGTGTTTAACCCTTTACTGCCCTGTTGATTGCCATTGGAATTGTTTTGAACTTTCGGCTGTTACAAGGTTTTTAAACGGACCCAGGTCTTCATTTCTGTTGCGTAGGTGTCTGGGCGTGGAACTGTGGGGTCATAAGGTAAGCGAGTATATGTTTAACTTTAGAAGAAACTGCCAAGTTGTTTTCCAGAGTGGTTGTCCCGACTTCCGTGCCCAGCAGCGTTTGCCTGAGACTTCTCATTGCTCCACAGTCTCAGAAATATTTGGCGGTGTCGGTCTTTTTAATTCTAGCCGCTCTGGTCGGGGATAAACTTAGGACCTCATTATGGTTTGAGTTTGCATTTTCCTGATGACTAACACTGTCATCTTCTTTCGAATGTTGTTTGTTCAAGTCTTTTGCCTGTTTTAAAATCGGGATGTTTGTATGTTCGCTACTGATCTGTTGGGGTTCTTCAGTATTCTGGCACAGGTTGCTTGTCAGACACATGCGGTAAGAATCTTTCTGCCGGTCCGTGGTTGGCCTTTTCAGACTTCCTAGTGATGTTTTTGGATGAGCAGAAGTTTTCAATTTCGATGAAGTCTTGCTTATCTTCTTTTTCCCTTACGTGTTTCAGGTCTTTTGTGCCCTCTCCAAGAACGCTTGGCTTACCTTATATTACAGAACTCCTGTCCCTTGTTTTCTTCTAGAAGCTTTATCCACATTCTGGTGTATGATCCATTCCGGTTTTCGTGTGCGGTGTGCGGTGAGAGTGAGAGCTCGTTTTCCTCTCTTACGTTTGTCCGGTTGTTCTGACATCGTAGGAAAGACTTTCCTTTACGCGTTGAATATAGTTGGTGCATTTGTTGAAAATCCTTGCCTGTTTCAGTCTATTTCTGCTTATGCCTGTTGATGGACTTTGAGTTCTGCTTCGTTGGCGCGCTCGCCTGTCCGTCTCCCAGGACCACGCCGCCTTCCTCACCGCAGCTTTACAGGAGGCCTTGAACCCCAGTAGCCTGGATCGCATCTTTGTTCTTTTTTTGTCCCCCAAAGATGGTTTTGACTATTCTAGGTCCTTTGCTTTTTCATATAAGACTTTAGAATCCCGTCAGATTACTAAAAGCCGACACCAGCAGTGCTTTACAGAATCCTGTGACCCTGTGCCATCCCCATGCCGGTTCCGTCCGAATCTTCTGGGGCTGGCGCCCAGGTGCTGATGTGTTGAGGCTCCCGGGTCCTTCCCGGTATAGCAGAGGTTGAGCGCTGATGTGCTAATGGGGCTTCAGGGTGTGGCTCGCCAAACAGAAATGCAGCAGCGGGTTATTGCGGTGGGGCTCACCGTGGTGGCGCGTGTGTGAGCGTTGCAGGGGCCCCCAGTGGAGGAGATGGTCAGTGTTCCTGGGAAAGGGGGAGAGCTCTGGGAAGACCTTGGGGAGGGAGTGTTGGGTCTCCGCCCCTGGGGACTCCTGCTGCCCAGGTGCTGCTTTTGGCTACCATTCCTGATCATTCTGAGGGATGTGCTCACTTTAAGGCTGCCACAGACGTACCCTAAGAGCTAGTAGCTTGCACGCGAAGGAATGCTGGTGGTTGGTAAAGCACATAAACCCGTTATTTGGAGGACGGCCCTCCCCGGAGTAGGAAGTGTTGGGCGGCACGATAATGAACTGCGTAGGCACATTCTAAAGTGATTATGTGGGTTTTTGCTTTTTTGAAGGTTCCTCTGTCTTTTTAAATTTTAATGTCTTTAGGCAAACATTGATTCATCCGTTCTTCCCATGGGTGGGTAGTTCTGTCCTAAGTGCTGCCTCCCTAAAAGGCTTTCAAGAAAAAAGGCACAAAAAGTTGAAATAATGTTGCTCTTTGGGAACATACTAGCTCTGTGGGCTGGTAGGTGCTTGCTTGTGGCTTTTCTTTCTTTCTTTCTTTCTTTTTTTTTTTTTTTAAACACATTTTCCTTCTTGAAGAGAGAGGTTGAGCCAGTGGCGGAGTCCCTCTTCCCCAGATCCGCGTTCCCTAAACCGCTGTAGAGAATTAATTTCAGTCGGGGCTGGCCGAGCTTTGATCTCCGCTCTCTGCTCCGTGTCATGGAAAATCCTCTCTGGAAGATAGCCTGCGTCCACCTGCGATCGGACGTTAGGAAACTCAGATGAACGCTGGGGGTTTGAGTGCCTTCCTGATGGAAACAGCGTGGAAAATCCTTCCGTGCGCTGGGTTTTACAGTGCGCGCAGGAAGCGAGTCTTGATGATCTCTTTATGTTCGTGTGTGTGTGACATGTGGGCTGTACTGTTTTCTTGTCCCCAATGGAATTCAGAAATACTGCGACACCTGGGGGGCTCGTGGGTTGAGCCTCTGCCTTCGGCTCGGGTCATGGTCTCAGGGTCCTGGGATCGAGCTCCGCGTCGGGCTCTCTGCTCAGCGGGGTCTGGGTCTCCCTCTGCCCGCTGCCCCCTCTGCTTATGCTCTGTCTCTGACAGAAAAATAAAATCCTCACAAAAAACAATACAGAAAATACCGTGTCCACATCCACGCCTCACATTTTTCTGTAAGGGGTGAGACATTTTAGCCAGGAAAGAGCAACTTTTAACTCTTTTTCATAAATACATGTATTCTCTGTAAGGCAGGGAAGCAGGTGGGTAGAGGGTAAGAGAGCCTCTTTCCTCTCTCTCTCACCCCTGTATGAAGCAACACACAGCACTTTCTTTTAATAACATTTTTGTAAAGAGGGAAGAGCATTCACAGACGCCTCTTAAAAAAATCCCCCATTTTTTTTCGCATTTGTATACCTTTATTCTAGGATTTATCGGTAGTGCACACATGGCTTTTATGGCATTGTAATCATAAATAATTTTACATTTTGCTTAACATTAAAAAAGCCATTTCTGTGTTGCTGTAGTATCTTCATAATTAGTAATTTAATGACTGCATAATAGTACATCAAATTGTGCCGTGATTTACGTTCTTCTAATGTTGGAAGCTTTCGGTTTTGTGCCATGACACCGCAAAGAACTTCCATGTGCATAGGATTACCTCTGCCCCCTCCTTAATTTCTTTGGTAGATTTTCTGCTGTAGAATAACAGCAGGGTGCCTTTTTGCTTTATAAGTTTTTTCAGTGTATAGTTTACACTGCATAGTATCGTCAGTCATATAAGGTGTGCTTGTCTTGAAAATTATCATTATTCATGTTTTTAGGGATAAAAGGTACAGGATTTCTTTGATCAATGTATCCCTACAAGGGCCGTGCCTTCCCTCTACTGTTGCACTAGTTTGAGCCTCGCTTATGTTTCGCTTGACTGGTTTATGGGTGGGAATCTTTCCCCTGACTGGTGGGAGGTCTCTGTGTTACACATGCAGTAGTAACCCTTGGTAATATTTGTCAGGAATACCTTTTCCGGTTCCTTTTTATTTTACTTTTTCATTATGAAGGACTTTATGAGGTTGAATTTTTAAAATTTTCTTTACTGACTTCTTCTGTCGCCTTAAGATTTTACAGACTTGTCATCCTTTGAGTGGCACAGCACCAGTCCGGCTTTTTCTCTTCCCATATTTCCTGTGGTTTCGTTCGAAGACCCGTCTCGGACCCCTCCCGGTCTCTGTGGGTCCACGTGCTCTCTTCCCTGCCGTGCGGTGAGGGAAGCAGGGTCAGATCCCGAGCTGGCCTTAGTCATAGAAACAGCCAGAATTCCTGTCTCATCTTCCTGTAACGTCTGCAAGTCTGTGTTTACTCATCTTTAAAGCTGGGATGAGAATAACAAATGTACAGAGAATTTTTTTTAATGCACTTAAGCCTTCTCTTAAGCACCGTTAAGAACCTCCGTTAGAAGGGTTTCAAATACCAAGTAGCTGTAACCTTTGATTAACATGTGCTCCATCCTTTCTTGGATTTCTCTCCGTAGTTAGAGACCACATGGGATCTTGGCTGTTTTCTGAGGCTGACCGCGCCCCTGTGACCCGTGGACGTGGGGATGTGGGTTAAGAGAATACTCTGGAAACTGCGATGACCACCAGAAACAGGCGGTGTGTGAATTGGGACTCAGTACTCAGTGAGGATTTTGGGGGACGAGATGAGAAAAATGACTTCAGGAGATAGAAGTCCCGGAGGCAGTGTGGATAGTGGATAAGAGACATGAGCTTTGACAGAAAGACTTGTTTAACCCAGTTTTGCCACTTACATATGTGACCTTGTGTAAGTCATTCACTCTCTCCAAACTCAGTTTCCTCGGTTATAAAATAGGGATAATATCGATGAGTTGTTTAATAAGAAAAGGCATGTGAGATGCTCAACATGGTATCTGACCTGTGCCAAGAAAATGCCAGGAAATCATAGTCGGTATTATTACCTGTATTAACAGCTAACACTTATATCACATTTATGACCGATGGAGCCCTTTTAACATGCTGTTTCTCCTCTGTGAACCTGAGTGCTCTGTGCAGAATGGTTTTTCAAGTGTTCCACTGGCATTCGTAGTCTCAAGAGGTGGTTCCCTTTACTTACCTGTACAGCTTGTGCACGCTCCGTTGGTATTTGTCACACACTTTCCTGCCGGCGTCTTACTATCTAAATCAGATTCTAAAACCCCGTGCTAGTACAGAGCTTCTGTCTTACTCATTTGGGTTGTTCTCCTACCAGAGCTGGGTCACGCAGTCCACACCCAGGGCTGTTGGGGCTCCAGACCTACCACCTATGACCTAAGTGACCAGAGGTAAGTCAGTCTCTGGCTCGCCAAGGCCACCCTGTCCTCATCTGTAAAATGGGTAGCAGATTTCTTGTGAGGATTACTTCAGTCAGTCCACTGGAAGGGACTCCCTCCAGCATATCACAGACGTCGGTCTACGCTTTTCTGTGTGTAGATAGCATGATAGTCGGTGCTTAGAGGGAGTATGTTTGCTCGACGCGGATTCTGACAGGGAGGCTGTACATACCCAAGTCTTACCTTGAGTATCAAGATACATTCATTTAGGGGACCTGGGTGGTTCAGTGGGTTAAAGCCTCTGCCTTCGGCTCAGGTCATGATCCCAGGGTCCTGGGATCGAGCCCAGCATCGGGCTCTCTGCTCAGCAGGGAGCCTGTTTCCTCCTCTCTCTCTGCCTGCCTCTCTGCCTACTTGTGATCTCTGTCAAATAAATAAATAAAATCTTAAAAAAAAAAAAAAAGATACATTCATTTAAAAAGTGAAGAAAGTTGTCTGGGGGCTGGCTGTCAGGCAGGGGATGTGGAAGGCTGATTAATACTGGGGCCTTTGACTTTGAAATGTTTGCTTCTTGGAGTCAGAAAGGTGGTCCGTAGTTACACATACGTGCTCAAAACCGGTTCAGTGCTTTAATCCGGCCTTGCCAAGAGAGTAAGTAAATTAATCTCGAATAATTACGTATGGATTTTGGGTGTGTGATCTCTGCGGTCGCTCCGGAGGGCTGCACGTGAGGCCTAACAGTCGGGGAACACGGGCACTGGCTCGCAGAATCAACTTTGTTTCCCCTGGAGTTCTTTTTTCTGGTACATCACAGGCGTATTGCTGTATGGTTCTGGTTTACGTTTTGTTGTAGTTGTTCTCCCTTTGCAATATGATTTTCAGACGTGACAATGCTAAAATGTTGGCTGTGGTCAGTTCTAACAGATAAGGCCCAAATTCTAGGTATCCATTTCTCTCTCGAGTAAAAAATAAAGTCATGCTATGGGGGGGGGGGGGGCGCGGGGAAGCTAAAGTATTTAATAATAAAAAAAAAAAAATCCCTTTGTTCGTTTTGGAAAATGGCACCTTTGTTAAGCCCCTAAGAGACAATTTATTATATTCTGACAGGATTTGAATAGTCAAAGAGAGCGTGATGTCTCAGTTTAAATTTATTTTTCCTGGCTCAGTTTTTGTTCTGCAGGACTTGTACATTTAGGAAGAGGCTGTTTCTCATGGGAAGGGAAGAGCCAGGTGGACAGAGAAGGTGGGGCATGTCATGTCCTTGAGTGTACCGTGCGATCTGTACTTACGGACGTTTCTGAGAAGGAGAACCAGTTCAGCGGCTTGGTTTTGCTAATTATGGAGTGCATGATGTGTTTTCATCGGGTCCATTCTGTCAGCTTCGGTGTATTCCTTTGGGATATGGGGCAGTTGGCTTTGGCTTAGGCGAGGTCCACAGGTGACAGCCGTCATTTCTCTCCTAAGAGGATGGAGATAACCAGCTTCTTTAAGATGTAATCACTGCTGGGGGCTGGGGAGCAGGAGTCTTTGGTGTTCCCCTGAGTTAAGTTGGGGGGTGGCAAATTGAGTGAAAAAGCAGAGAGGGAACTAGTTTTTTGAAAAGCTGTGATATTAAGCTTTCCGTGGTCTTTTAAATACAGAAGAAACTTGCATTAGGAACCTGGTGTCCAAGAGTCTTTGATTTCATGAAGTCGGAAAACATGATGACCAGTTGCCAGGCTGTCACCTCCACACCATTTCAAAAAAAGCATTTGGTAGCCGAAGAGAGCATCCCATTGGGGAGTTTTCTTAAACAGTGAGATGTTACCTTACTGAAAGTTTTGTGTTTTTTGTTTGTCTTGTTTGCAGCGTCCATGGCTCTGCCACATCTGTGCAAATAGTAAAAAATGTGCCTCACACATACACTACAGGCGGCGTCCCCAGTGGGGGCGCGTGGTCCTTCTCTAGGTGCTCCTGGACAGGGGCAGCGGGAGGCTCTCTGCATCCAGCACCGTGGGGACCCACTTCCTGCCGTTGTCTCTCCTCTTTGGGTTCCTTCGTAGCAAATCCCTCGCCCCTCACCTTCCCCAGTACTACTGGTGTTCTGAGGGGGCTCCGCGTTGTATTAAAGTCAGGGCCGTTCTCCACGGGAAGGCTGGTTTTTCAATGAGGTGTATTCAGGCTCTTTTCAGCTGGTGTTGCATTACCACCCGGGATTTATAATGCAGCAGCTCCGAGGCAGAGCTGGCGAGGACGCCAGCTTCGCTGATATTTAGAGTCATAAAATTCTGGATATTGGACAAGCTCTTAATTACTCTGAATCCGTCTTTGTCTTAATAAAAGTTGGATTGTACCCACTAAAACAAGATGGCTGTGTTTGCATTAATCTCCAAATGTAGGTTAATACCTTTTTAAAAGCTGTCTCTTAGACAAGAGACTTGAAAATTAATTTCCCATTTTCAGCCGACGATGAAGAGCTCTTGCACGTGTGGAGTGAAGGGCTGCCATTTTTCTGATGCCGAAGATTCAGGTGCCAATTATAACTTTCTGTTCCGCTTTAGTTGTTTTTTTTTTTTTTTTTTTTTTTTTTTTTTTTTTAAATTTGCTTCAGAGTAAATAGATGAAGAATTTGGGTGGGGGGCGTATTTATTTATTTATTTATTGAAATTTTGTTAGTGGAGTTTGAATCACTGGGGATGATGAGCCATTGCTGGAGAGATTTGGATTTTGTGCATATCACTGCTACCAAGCTAGTTATTTTAACATTTTTTATCCTGTAATGTCTAAGCACTTACTTATGGGGGGGGGTTCCCCATAATGGTAGGTTTTTAACTTCTTCAAGTACAAGATAGAAACTTCTTTTGCTTTTACTTTCTCTTTTTCTTTTTTCTTTCTTTCTTTCTTTTTTTTTTTTTTTTTTTTTTTTTTTTTTGTCTTCAGAGTGTCTAGTGCTTTGTAACCACTTAGCACCACTAATTCCAGGATTCATTTCTGTGCTACAGATGGTCATTGAGATTATAAGGGCTCTGAAAAGATTTTTCTATAAATTGAGGTCTTCCTACTTGCAGGTCTCTGTCTGACACGCGGATTTCTCCTCCGCGGTTTCGGTGCAGGAGTACCCAGTGTGCTGTATTAACCAGATTCTGCTCGGACTGTCCGTGGGGCGGGGGCACAGGGAGTTTGGGACGCTGTGAGGAGGAGAAGTGGAAACCAGCGGAATCACAGGAAAGGGAGCAAGTCGTAAGAATCCTCCTCTTGTTTTGTTAAAGCTACAGGTATTACAAGTCTCGTTTTCTTATATTTCAGTCGACTGATTTTATAGACATGATAAAATATTTATGTAAAAGATAAGAACACTGCATTTTTTAACAATATAGATTTCTAGGCATTTCCCCCTGGAAATTCTGATTCGGCAGGTCTGGGATATAGGTCCCAGAAATCAGGGACATTGGCTATTCAGGAAATTCTCATTTTGTCCTCAAGAAGCTCCTGTTTTCTGTGGACAATTTGTAGGATATAATTTTCTTCTCCTTTGTCAAGTCTTTGACACAGTAGGATTTTGTGAGGGAGTCTTCCAGTAGGACCTTTTATGAAGGACACCACTGCCAACATAGACACTTTAGTACATTTCTTTTTTAAGATTTTTTTGAATTCATTTTTTTTTTAAGATTTTATTTATTTATTTGACAGAGATCACAAGGAGGCAGAGAGGCAGGCAGAGAGAGAGGAGGAAGCAGGCTCCCTGCTGAGCAGAGAGCCCGATGCGGGGCTCGATCCCCAGACCCTGAGATCATGACCTGAGCCGAAGGCAGCGGCTTAACCCATTGAGCCACCCAGGCGCCCCAAGATTTTTTTGAATTCATTTGACTGGGAGTGAAAGAGAGAGCACAAGCCAGAAGGGGAAGAGGCAGGAGAGGGAGCCCATGGTTTGTGGGTTTGTGTAAAGGCAAACGAACGAAGAGGCAACTGGACGGGCCGGTCTGTCCTTGTGAAGAAGGGAACTGGGGTGTGAGACCTGAGCACGAAGTGGGGTAGACGGTCCATGTGCTCTCCGCAGAGGCTTGCAGTTACACTGTGGAGGAGGGGGTCATGCTTCCGGGGGTCCCACAGAGCAGCCCTGGGACCAGCAGTGGATGTCGTGGGGGCTGCACACAAACAGGTGCAGGGGAGGGGCCGGGGCCTGGCCGCCTTCATGAGATGCTGCTTTTACGCCCTCATCACGTGTACCCGTGGAACGCTTGTTCTCCCCCAAAGAAATCGGGTTCGGCATAGCGGTCAGTACGAGAGGAACGAGGGACGCCGGCCGCGGGGCGCGCGCGAATTATGGCTGCCCCCGCCCGGACCCTGTGGGGCCCTGCACGAGGGGCCTGGGGCGCCCCAGACTGCCTGCACACGGCCCGCAGCCCGGGGAGTGGCGGGCGAGGGGCCGCGCAGCCCCTCGCAGGGCGTCTGTGCTCCGGAAGGCCTGGGCTTAAGGACCTTGATTGCTGGACACCTGCAGCCTGCGGTCTGGCTTTCAGGAAGGCTGGCGGAGTGAGGAATCAGGAGGACGTCTGTACCTCACATTCAAGGCTCACCGAGGAGATTTCTGAGGTCCTTTCTGACTTACAAAGGCTGTGACATCTGCTTCAAAGATCAGGTCTTAAATCTCCATGTGGATGACCCGTGTCAGAAATAGGGGAAATTCTCCGGGCACACCAGTCGGGGCACCTGCTGGCCGATGATCTGACTTGGGCACTTCCTGTGACTTTTCAGTTGTGGTATGTTCCTGTTCTCAGAGAAGAAGGAGAATTTGTTGTAGGTTTATGGCCTAGATTAATTGGGATATTTTGTGAAGTCTCTGAAGTGTTATCACCTCATCTTTCTCCTTGCCTGCTATTATGCGTGAGAAGCATTTGAGTTATTTTAGTGAAGATGTAAATTTGCTTGTGTTACCCAGTGTCAGCTTAAAGCTGATTAGCATTTTGCATCACCTTTGCAGCTCATAAATCACCCACTCCCCTTCTCGGTGAGCAAGCCGTAAGTCAGCAAGGAAGCACCTGCTGCGGGCTCAGCCACGGCTTGTCCTGCGATTTAGAGAACACTCCAGGCTCTTCAAACCCCTTTGTGGTTTGGTCTACGGAAAACCTTCACCTCTATGGGAAATGAGTAGAGGTTCTTGGTGGGTTTTTCCCAGAGAGGTCCTGTGGGCGGTTCTGGACTGGGAAGGTCCTCAGACATGCAGGCCGCGGGCCTGGTCCAGCGCAGGTACGGTTTGTGTGGCCTGTTTGGGATGTAAAGATTTATTTATTTATTTATTTATTTATTCATTCATTCATTCATTTATTTATTTGACAGAGAGATCACAACCAGGCAGAGAGGCAGGCAGAGAGAGAGGAGGAAGCAGGCTCCCTGCTGGGCAGAGAGCCCGATGTGGGGCTCGATCCCAGCACCCTGGGATCATGACCTGAGCGGAAGGCAGAGGCTTTAACCCACTGAGCCACCCAGGCGCCCCTGGTATGTAAAGAATCTTGGAGGCAGTTTCCAACATTAAAAAAATAAAAAAATGGAAATTTCACCTAAAAATCCTGATTTGGGGTTATTCGTGGCAAGTCAGCAGGTCTGGCAGCACGAGACCATGCTCCACGCTGAGCTCCAATGACGCTGAGAGCCAGGGGCTGGAGAAGGTCCCCGCTTTCTGCCTCGCTGTAGACTCCGCCCTCCTCGGTTTTTCTCTGGGCCCTGTGTGTCTGACACCCTGCTGTACCTGACACTCCTTTCGTAGGCAGTCGTGACCATTTAGCTTGATGGAATAACCGGAGGCTAACGTTTATGCAGCCACGATTAAGGTACAGTGTGTTGTGCCAAGTGCTTATATGCGCTTGCTTACGTCGTCCTCAGAATTATCCCTAGTTTTATAGATGAGGAAAATGAAGGTAAAGAGAGGTTAAAAAAAAAAAAGAAAACTTGCTCAAGGTCACGTATCTCCCATCGCTGGGCGGCTTGTTCCTCACACCCACACTCCTCCAGGAGCCGTGGGCATCGTTGAAGAAGCTGGGCGGCAGGGACACCCTCCCTGAATCCCCAGCCTACCCCTCTCGGAAGCGGGGTCCTGCTCAAGGCCCAGGCACTAGTGGGTATCTGAAAGGTGGCCCTTGTAAGGTGCCTATTGGTTCTCCTCACCCTCTTGTTTCCAGCATTGGTCCTGTTGTTGTAGATGCTTATTGGTCATGTATAAAAGCCTTGTTACAGTGAACCCAAACAAGTCATTGACATTTAAAATTAAATTGCAACAGGTATTGTCGATAGCTTAACCGCTCATTGACAGTGCATCTCTAATTACATTGAGAGAACATCCTAACTGGGTATGTTCTGCCAAATCAAATTGGAAACATTGGCTCTCCACCAGCAGATCCATTTTGACTTGCAGGAAGTTTGGGAATCCACACATCCCTCACCAATCTCAAAATACTAGGCTTATGGAAATGAATGATTTTTTTTTTTTATTTTTGCTGAGGATCCTTGTAGCAAAGGGTAATTCTGGCCTCTCTGCTGTCTACTGAGCCAGGAGGGGGAAGCTATGGCTTTGAAAGGGGGAGAGGCCTACAGATTTGGAACGGGGTCCGTTTCATGGCAGGGGAGGGGTGACTTTTAGGCTCTTTGTCTGTGTATCTAAGCGACACTCTCTTAGATCCAGCTTCTTTTCTTTCTCCTCCGTTTCACCACCTTCTCCTGCTCGCTCTCCTTCATATAGGGAGAGAGAGGAAGGGAGGGGGGAGGGCGGTGGTGGGAATGGGGGAGAGAAGCGCTCACAAGCGTGCGGTTGGGCAGTGTTTCACAGTGCTCTGTGTGAATTAATCCGTTCCATTTCCACCTGACCCCAGGGGACAGGTATGCTGCAGGTAAAGAAACTGAGGCACAGAGGGCGTAAAACATGTGTTCAGACCGATGTGGTTGGTCTGCTTTTCTGAGAGCACAAAAGTTGGCTGCCCTGAGGTTCTGAGGTTCCATCCCAAGGCTGATGTTGCTTGTGCTCTTAGGGTAAACGTTTAAGCCTGTGTGTCTCTGGACGCTCGGAGTCCCCCTGGAGGCCTTGCAAAGAGCGCTTTGGTTGGCAAGGCCATGACTACGTATGCTGGGTACTGTTCTGAGCCCCGGGAGCGAGGGAAGGAATGGAATCCAGCCCTTGCCTGTGCGATACGTGCTTATTGGTTTGTGGCATGACTGACGCCAGAATCAGAATGACTCAGAGCAGCTTCCCTGGAGGAGCTCTGCTCGAAAGGTTCTTCTCCTCTTTGGTGTCCTAGGTCTCCTGTGAATAGGATTAGCTGTGATTCAGCTGCTGCTGTTCTTTTGGTAATCAGTGTGGCGGAGGGAGACGAGGGCTGCTGTTAATGGCTTCTTACTTGGCATTGTCCTAATCAGATATCCTGCAGTCATTAATGTGCGTGCAGGATGCTCTCTGGTGTCCCTCGGTGGTTTTGTTAGGTGCGCTGAACTGTTAAGCTTTCTAAGATGGAAGTTGTTATTAGGTTCTGGCCTGGGGGTGTTGGATGGGTGAAGGTTGTTAAGAAGCATCAAGTGAAAGCAGAATGGTGTAAAACCAAACTTCTGGCCATGGATCGGGGGTGTGTAGCGTGAGTGCGTGGGAGCGCATCCTACCAACTTGATGCCTGCCCTGAAAGTCTTGTCTTGCTAATACCCTTCAGATATTAAAAGTAGGATCACAGAGCTATTTACTAGGCAACTACATGCAAATTCTCTCCCCCATTAGTTTTAATTAGGATGAAATCATACATTTAAATAGCCACTTCTGTTACTAATAACTGAACTTCTGATTCACTGTGAACCCAGGAAAGTGCTCCTTGTGCGGACTGCTCACCTCTGAGTCGTTCCACACCTGCACGTCCACCCAGCCAGGTTCCTGATGGACATGCACCTGTGGGGGCTTCCAAGGGTCACTGGTGTGGAGAATCCTGGCTGTAGAGCTTTCTCACTCTACCCTGGGTCAGACAGGAGAGTCCAGCCAAAAAGTAAAGAGTTTGCAAGAGCCAGCAAAACAAAAAACCCAAACAATAACCCCAAACCCTGCAGCCAATTTCTACCTGGTCTTTACCTTACTATTTCTGTAAGTGCGTCAGGGGCCTCGTGCCTTTAATCCTGCATGCATCACTTCCACATGAACAAATGTTCTCACCAACCACGTGATGTCAGCACAGATGGAGATAAGCATTTGTGTGGAAAGGACTGGATCTTTGAGGCTTTTGCTTTCAGATTTTGCTGATTCTTTAGTATTTCCTTGATGGAGTGTATGCGGCCTGTTTTGAGAGCCTGTGGATGCCGCGCTGCTGTGTGCCGCGGTGGCTAGTGTGTGTGTGTAGGGGCGGGCTGAACCTGCTGTTCGGAGAGCAGAAGCAAATCAGCAACTTCAGCCCCTCGGTGGCATGACCAGCTCCTGTACAGGAGGGCTGCGGGGCTCCTGGTTGTCTTCTGGATAGGAAGACTGCATGAGTCTGAGACGACCTCTAATGGGCCAGGGAGGCGGGAGGAGAATAGACAGAAGACCCGTAGTTTCGAGCAACCTGAAATGTGCCAGAGACACCACTAGCTGCCTTTTTTTTTTTTTTTTTGGCCCCGGGGAGGTGCGGCTGGCCCTGCTCGCAGCCTCCAGGAATGGGAATTGTGCCGACACCAGCCAGACGAGACCAGCTGCTTCTTGGATGTTCTGTGGATGCCACTGGCTGGAGCTTTTGATCGGGACACTGTTCCTAATGAAGTCTGACCCGCATCATTTAGACGGGAATGAATGACAGATGATGCGCATGAGTTTTCTTGATTGGCAGCATCCGGAGCAAGTCACCGGAGGAGGCGGGGGAGAGAAACCAGCTCTGACTGACAAGCGCTTATCTTGATTTAATCTCCTCCTGAGGCCCTGCCGTTGAAATTTCAGGCAACTGAAAGAAAGGCAGGCACAATTGTGAAACGTAATTAAAGATTCTTGACAAAAACAGAGTCGAAGCAAAAATGTGTTCAGTGGGGGTGTGATGCAGAGAGTCCGGGTGCGAGGTTCCCGCGGCTCCTGGGGTGTGCGGAGGAGGGGGCTCGCGCACGGAGACCGTTGCTGTTTAGAGTTAGAAATAGTGATTGGCTTGGGTAGTTACAGCTACAGAGGATTCTAAGCCTAGTGACTGTCTCTTTGACTTGCCAACCTGCTTGGAAAGGTTTCCCGCTCGGAGGCCAGAAAGAGTTCGGTGTGTGGACGTGCGGCTTCTGGTGGGTCTCATCTCTGTGGTCCACTGAGGACCTGAGTCTTGTTTCCAGGTGCTTTGAGAAGACAGCAGAAGGGCTCAGCGTTGGTTCCCTGAGAGGGGACCGTCTGCGGCGCACCGGCGCTGGCTTCCAGGGGGCCTGGGCTTCGTGGCTCGTCCTGCAACCGCAGTTTTCCCCTTGTTCTTCTCAGCCCACTTCACCTCCGCCCCCATTTGGTTTTGAGGATGTACATTGTGTTCTTGGGGTAGTAACCCTTGAAATGAGGCTGGGTAGACTTGAAGTCTGAGTCAGTCCGTTTTAACCCCCTGGGAGAGGCGGGTGACCCAGCTTCAGGGCTGACCCCTCCCTCCCGACCCGATGTTCTAGGTTTGCCCTTTTGTAAACATGCAAATGAGACATGATTATCCTGTCTTCAGATGGTGTTTTAGATTGGCTTTTATGTTTACCAATTTCTTTGTTCATAATTCATTTAACTTCCTTCAATGAATGTCTGTTAGTAGTAAATTCTCTTTATTTATCTGTCTTTACTTTGCCTTTCATTTCGAAAGATAGTTTGGCCCATCTAGGATTCTAGGTAGAAAGTTGTTTTTTCTTTCCACCTTTTTAAACTGCTGTGAGGACGACTTGCATTCATACCTCGAGCACCTTATTGCTATGCCGGGCGTGTTTGCTCATTAAATAACTTTGGCCATTACACGCTCAGAAAAATAGTGCAGCAGTTGGAGACCGTTTAGGTCTAGTTTGATGTCCATACTTATACTTTCATTGCTTTTTCTGTTATTTCCTTGAAACATTGATTTCACTGAGGTTGTGATGGGAGTCCATGTACACAACATTACTAGCTTTGAAGATAGCCCAGACTTTGATTCAGCTGTGGGTTCTATCCCTTGCCTGTTGTATATGCCCTTCGCAGGTTATCTGACCTGAGACTTGGAATGGTTAACATAATGCTGTTTCTCGGGGTTGCTGCTTGGATGAGAATACTTTTAAAACTGAGTAAAGCCTCACATTGTAGGTAGTTAATTCTGCCAATTATGTGCTGCCTTTTACAAGGTTTTGTGGTTTTTTTAAGATTTTATTTATTTATTTGATACAGACAGAGATCACAAATAGGAGAGGCAGGCAGAGAGAGAGAGGGAAGCAGGCTCCCCACTGAGCAGAAAGCCCGATGTGGGACTCGATTCCAGGACCCTGAGACCATGACCTGAGCCGAAGGCAGAGGCTCAACCCACTGAGCCATCCACGTGCCCTGTGTGTTGCCTTTTATGACCTACGTACAGATGTTACCAGCTTTCCTTTCTCTGCAGTGTCTGTCTTCATTTGTTCTCCAAATCCTCGAGAAGCAGGAACGAGTGTCTGCTGTGTCACTTACCTTGTCCTCTGCCAACAGGGAAGGTGGCTCTGGCTTGGAGGTGGTACTTTTATCTTTGTCTTTAGGTGGGAAAACAGCTTTCTGGGCTTAGTACTTTGCTACCCGCAAGACTCTCTTTCACCGATCTAGTGTTTTCTTCTGGCTTTGAGCTACGTACTTGCCCCTCAGAGCCTCTGTTGCCTCATCTGTCACACGGAAATAATAACACCTTCCTCACGCGGTTGTTGGGAGGGTTAGATGAGTTGATACATGTGAAGATCGTAAGTGCCTGGCACGAAGGCACTGCCAGTCCTCTCCTTCTCATCATCGCTAACAAGCAGGGCTGCCCTCCGCACCATACTCTTGGCTCCTGGAATGAAAAATGTGTTGTTTGCTAATGGCTTTGTCCTTTACCTGTTTAATGCCCTGTGCCTGTGTGTCACGCTTCCCCATATCACTTATCTCATTTGTTGCTTAATAACACTCTTGGGTTAGGGAGGACATCCATTCTTTCAACCTTATTTTACATGCAATAAAATGCCTCCATGTTAAGTACACAGCAGTTCTGTGAGCGCAGAACTGTAATTACCACCGTCGTCAAGACTGGAACATTTCTGCCACCCCCCGGATTCCCTGATCTCTCCCAGTCAGTGCCCCATTCTTACACCTGGACCCGGGCAGCCGCGAATCTGCTTCCTATCACCACAGATTAGTGTTTTCTTTTTTAGAATTTCATTGAAATAGAATTATATATCACATGCTCTTTTATGCCTGGCTTCTCTCCCTCAGCGCGGTTATCTTGAGGTTGATCGGTGGTGGTGGGTGTCAGGTCTGGTCGCTGTCGTGGCCGCGTGCTGTCCTGCTGTGTGGACGTCCTGCAGTGTGTTTAATCGTTCTCCTGTTGGTGGAATTCTGGATTATTCCCAGTTTATGGCTATTATGAATAAAGCTGCTATGAGCATTTCCATACTACTCATTTTATAGCTGTGTTCCGTCTCTCTTAAGGAAATACCTGGGAGCAGAGTTTCTGGTGAGGGGCTCGGAGAGAGAGAGGGGAGGCCAGGCTCGCACGGCCGGCGAGACGCCATCCCTGCATTAGCATTTGATGATTCGTCTCCTCACTTCCGTTCGGAATCCATTAGACCAGTGATTTTCACACTTTCAGAGCACGAGGATTCTTTGACACAACCTGTTGCTTCCCGGCCCCCCATAAAATACAAAAAAAAAAAAAAAAAAGACTAAAACAGTGTAAACAGGTTCCTCAGAAGCTCCCGGGTCTCTTCTTGGCTTTACCCGTTGAACACACACGGTCTTCCCCGGAACGTCTTCCGCGAAGTGCTGTGCTGCCTTCGGCTACCTTGACAGCGGCGTTGTGGGCCCCCTGAGGCCTCCTTCTTAAACATCTCTGCTGCTTCGTCCCGTACCTCGGTGGTTTGAGAAGAACGGATTGAGCAATTCACCTTGACATTTCTGAGTTCCCGAGTAGAAGGCACTCTTACTCTTTATAACAAAACACAACACGACAGTGACGTTACCATGATGCTGTTGCTTTCAGCCCCCGTGGGTTATGTGTCTCCTCAATCCAAGGGCTCTTCAGGGAATGGAGGGCCGGATAGGGGTGTCCAGACTCTTAGGCTGTTTACTTTTGTCACCTGTTCCGTTTACAGAGGGAATGGATGCTCCGTTGCCCTCTTCTGGAGCAGTGAATCTTATCTCATGTTATCAGAGCCCAGGTTATGAAATCTGAAATGCCCTTTGCCTGCCTTGCACTGTTACAACTGCATCAGAGCATTTTAATCAACTTGCTTTCACTGAAGTGTACAATTTTTCTTCTCATTACATCTGCAAGCTCTCAAGTTTACAGACACGATCTCCTTGGCTAGACTAATATTACTTGGTCATTCTTGCATGCAAATTTAAAATTTAATATCTTGCTGCAGGTCTGTTGAGTTTTATGCAAATTCCAATATAGATTATATTTTGGAGCTGTAAATTAGAAACTACATTCGGGGGAAGTAATATTTGTGTGGGCTTAGAAAAAGTAATCTTGCTGTTTGCATGGTACATGACATTTCTTCCAGAGACAAGGATCTTAAGTAATTTGTGCAGATTTGGATGTTGTGTTGCCCTGGTGTGTTCCTGGAAATAAAAAGACAAAAACAGCGTCTGTTAATGCACCAGCATTAACATTGGCGATCTGGGATTAAAGGCGTTCTTCAGTTTAGTCATTCACTGAGCTTGGCTTCTGGATACTTCGTAGTACCTGTCTCTCCTGCTGTTCTGATGGCGGCGAGCAGAATAGTCCCTGCCTTTATGAAACTTACCTTCTGCTTGGAGGGAGAAAGAAGCTACTAGCAGATAAATGAGTGACTGATTGGTGCATCCGATGGTAACACAGCCAATGGAGAACACTCATGCAGGCTTTAGGAGTACGTGTGTCCTGGGGTTAGGGAAGGGCCCTCTAGAGTGACGTGTAAGTGTCTTCATGGGTACCACTTGCCATGGGTACCACTCTGAGGAGCAGAGAGGATTCCAGCCTGGTCGATGCGGCGTGGGAGGGGGACGGAGACAGGAGAAGCCGGGGAGAGACTGAAGCAGGGGGAGGCTGGTGGTATCCGCCTGTAGGCACTCTGGGGGCTCTGGCTTTTTCTGAGAGGGAGGGGGAGCCCTGATGGGCGTGTATGAAGCAGACTCTGGCTTCTGCATTGGGAATGGAGTTTATGGGGGAAACACACGTTTTCAGATGATGGAACTGGTGGAACTGGTGTCCCACCCATGGTGAGTCGGTGCCCTGGCAGCTGCCGGGAGAGGGCTGGTGGCCGGAAGGAAGTTAGAGCTGGGCAGCGGAGCCAGGCATTGTTGGCAGTGTGTGTTTGGGCTTCCTCTTCGTCTGTGCCAGAAACCTGAGTATACATATTACTGGGGCCTGCAGTCTCTCTTAAGGTCTTCCGCGTCGCTGAGACGCACTTGTTAAAACGGAGTGCCTGGCCCACCCCCGAGCTTCTGATTCAGGAGGTGAGAGGCAGGGCCCCGGGATTTGCCTTCTTTGTATCTTCCTGTTCCCAGGTGAGGCCAGTGCTGCTCCTTCCAGTTCGGGGCCAGAAGCCTTGGCTCTGAGCCACTCTTGCCTGGGTTTGAATCCCAGCTGTGCCATTGCTTTCCGACCTTGGACGGAGCATTTAGAATCGTGCCTTGCACATAGTAAGTTCTCCGTTCTGGCTGGCTGTTGTAGTACGGTGTATAAGTATAGAATGATGTCATGTCAATAAAACATAAAAAATTTGCTGAAATTTGAAAATTTGAAATTTTTATGTTTTATGAAAAACATAAAAAATTAAAAAAAATTTTTTAAAACAAAAAATTTGTAAGCTCTGGACTGTGGGCATTATACACTCGGTCTTGTTTTGTTTTCAGGATGACCTGCAAGGTGTTACCAGTTCTGTTGGGGAGGTGCTTACTCAAAATAATGCAGCTTGTAAGTGCCAAATGGATTTAAATTCGAGGTGTCTCTGGCTTCTAAGCTGCGGTATACCACAGTGTGTGCTGCCTTGCAGTCGTCGGCTCTACAGATTGAGGTCCGGAGCTGGGAGGCAAAGTCTCCTTTCGGCCACTTTTTCCATCTGTGAAATGGGACAAAGCGCAGACGTCACAGGGTTTCTCTATTACACAGAGTGTCGGACTGTTGAGCACTGTTGTTTGCTGTCTTAATTTAAAAGATTTCAAAGCAAAATCCAATGTAAATAGAATGTATTTATGGCATTTTTCTTTATTGCTCCTTGTAAGAATTGGCTTTTCCTCTGTCTTCCTCTTTCTTTCTTTCTTCCAGAAGAATTGACTTTTCTTACTATGAAATTTGAGTTATTGAATGGTGGACGGGGTTCTTGTCCACAAGAAGAGATCATGTCCCCTTTAAAAACAGCCGTGTCTGCTTGGGGTTTCAGATTCCTTATCTCAGGAAAGTTCTCTCTCTCTCTCTCTCTCTCTCTCACACACACACACACACACACACACACACACACACACACACACACACTTATCTCAGGAAGGTTCACACTTTCCCAGATAAGGCATCTGCACAGAGGAATAAAGTCGGTGGGAAGGTAGATATGTGGAGAGACCACCTCTGTAATTTTTTAAAAGGCTAGTGTAGTCTGGTGGTTTGCAAAAGTTAGAAGTCACATGGAAGATAGCACGTTAATCATGATTGTCATAAAAATCTCAGTTGCCCATGGTCAGATGCGTGACAGAAGTCATGTTCTGAAAACCCGGTTATAAAATTGGAAAAAGCCGTAGACGGACGAAGCTTTAACAAAGCCCTGCAACTTGACTCCTCCTCCTTCTGTGCTGGCAGGGACTGGTGAGGCTCCCTTGGTGCCTTCTTTACCCGGGCACCTGTGCAGGCGTGGAAGCAGACACTGGATCCTGGGTGGTACCTCCCACCCACCAGCAGTGCTAGGTGACTGCCGTGGAGGAAACTAATAGCTCCTGAAATACAAGCCTGGAATTTGGGCCAAACAGGCAGCCCCCAGCTGTCCTGGGAGTCCCCAAGTATGCAGAGTAAGTCAGGTTCATAGAGAAAATTGTGTCACCGAAAACAGCAGGTTTGTTCTTAATGTCTTCTGAGGAGTAGAGGGAAAAGGTGAGCACATCAGAGAGTTCTTGTCTCAAGTTCAGTTTCACTAAAACAATTCGCTTACGGAGAAGTTTAATTATTCAGAAAGTTCTTGTCTCAAGTTCAGTTTCACTAAAACAATTCGCTTACGGAGAAGTTTAATTATTCAGAAAAAAAATCGCCAATATGGCCTCAATACCTTGTTCCTTAGTGACGTGATTGTGTGACTAGGGAGGCCGTGGGGTGAGGTGGGACGAGTGTGGGCCTTGGGGACAGACACCTGACTAGAAGCAGGGTCCCCGCGGATGTGTCTGAGCCCGTCTCCACACCTGTGCGCCGGGAATGCCGTCTGAGGAGTTGATCGCCGGGACTGGATGACGTGGCGTGAGCCGTGTTCCCGCGCTGGGCTGAGTACGCAGTGACGAGGCTTGTGGAGTCCATTTCCTCTTTCCCCACTTATGATCCTATAAAGCCACAGCTCCCCTTCCTTTCAGCAGTTTTAAGAGACCTGCGTCATACACAGGACAGTCCACCCGTCTCAAGTGTGCAGTTCAGGGGTGCCGGGGTGGCTCCGTCATAAGCACCTGCCTTTGGCTCAGGTCATGATCCCAGGGTCCTGGGACCAAGCCCCACATCAGGGTCCCTGCTCAGCGGGGAGCCTGCTTCTCCCCCAATCCCTACTCTCCCTGCTTGTGATCCCTCTCGCTGTCTCTCTCTCTGTCACACAAGTAAATAAAATCTTTAAAAGAAAGTGTGCAATTCAGTGGCTTTTAGTGTATTTTCCCAAGTGTGTGCAACCATCACCACAGTGTTAGAACATTCTCAGCCCCACACCCTTCCCCATAGTTCTTGAAGACCCCACGTTTCCCCCTTCCGTTTGGTTGTAGACTGTGCCAGTTTTGCTGTCGTGGATCATTGTGATGGAAATTCTTTAAATTTCTCCGGAAATAGCCCGTGTAGTCCCCCGCCCCCAAAGTACTTGTTTCTTCCATCCTGGAAGCAGCTGCCAGACCCACGCCGGGGCTCGCCATTTTGCACTTTGCGGCGGTTCATACGGCAACTTTATTCAAAACCACTCTTCACTGCCTGCATTATTTGTTTTATACAAAAACCGTTCTCCCTGGCTTGCGGCTTCTCGGCTGCCATGTTGACAAATGTTGCTTCTAGTGAAACACACAAAAATAAATAACAGCAAGGCAGAGGGGAGCGCAGAGCTAAGTGAATTCATTTTGCTTCTTGAGTGCCATTCTCATTTGTTTAGAAAACCACCCTGGCATTACAGGCCGGAGCGGAGGAGGCCGGAGAGCCGCGGGAGAGGGAAGCCCACGTCTGATTCGCCGAGCCGGGCCTTCTGGAAGGCAGGCCTGGGGATGCGGAGGAGGTGGCCAGGGAGCTGGATCCTGGCAGATGTGCAAGTTGGGACAGTAACCCCCATGTGTGTTGCCTTTGTAGGACATTAGGTGCATTCACTTGTTTTCTCGCTCTGTCCGCGATGAGGCTCAAATTTAAGACGGGCTGACACAGAAGTAAACGCCTGCCGTTGGTTTGTGTGCCACTGTGTGGAGAAGTGGGCAGGGAGCTGCCGCGGTCCGAGGTGCAGGTCCTGGGGCTCCCGGTGTTCAGACCGCAGGTGGGGCTGACCCAAGTGAGCGGGCACAGGGGGTGTGACGACTGTCCGTTGGCCATCGTGAGCCTCCTGCTTCCCACCAGCAGCATCGCACGGAGCAGCCCGCACAGGCGGCTGGTCCGGTCTCCACTGTGCAGATCGGGGAGGTCAGAGTGTTGGGGACTTGTGGTCCTCACTTGTCGAGGGTCACCCACACGTTAGACAGTGGGCTCAGATAGAACCCCGATGCTCCCGGTCCTCAGTAACGAACAGGACGGGAGGAGCACTGGAAAAAGAGAAGCAGGGGTGCGGGCCAGCAGCGCAGGGCAAAACTTGTGCTTAGAAAAATGGGTGGCTCAGTGGGTTAAGCTGCTGCCTTCCGCTCAGGTCATGGTCTCAGGGTCCTGGGATCGAGCCCCCCATCAGGCTCTCTGCTCAGCGGGGAACCTGCTTCCCCCTCTCTCTCTGCCTGCCTCTCTGCCTACTTGTGATCTCTCTCTGTCAAATAAATAAATAAAATCTTTAAAAAAAAAAAAAAAAAAGAAAAGAAAAAGGAGTCGCACATCGTTTTTGAAGGTTTACTAACTAAAAATCACCAGAAAAACAGAAAGTGATTCTCAGGCACACTGAAGTTTTCTCGGAGGGTGGTGGGTGACAAGTTGGGGGGTTCGTCTGAACCTCGGGCCTTGACTCCTTAGTGGGCGAACCCACAGCACTGGTTCTCAGTGTACAGACCTTTTCTAGAGGCGCGGAGATAGACAGCACAGGCGCGTGCTCCGTCTGCGGCACCTGTCCTGCCCCGTGCCACCTCGAAGAGGTGCGGCCCGGCGTTTAGGAGAACAGAGTCTGAACCCAGACTTTGTGGTGTCCACCACGTCGTGGCTGGTGCAGCCTTCGACCTCACTTGTGAGCCTTTCTGCGCCTTACTTTCCTTGTTTCAAGAATGGTGACGTAGAACTTCTCTATCTCATGGAGTTGCAGAGATTAAATGTGTTTTTTAAAACACAGTTTTTGTTCCAGCGCCCCACGGGGAGGAAGTCCTCATTGGCAGTTAAATATTACTGTGTCTGCGATCAGCACGGGGGCTGGCTGGTCCCATTACCTCTCCGGCCGTTTCTTCCATGGTGGGCCCCAGTTCCTCCCCCTCCGTCGCTCGGACAGGGCCCCCGAGCTGGCTAAGGAGCCCTTTCTCCTAGTGTAGCTGGGGTGGCCCTGGCGCTTGGAGTGTGTTCTCCAGCAGGAGTGCGATGCTTGGCGGCTGAGAGAGCCAGCAGGCCAGGCTGGGCCCTGCGCTCTGCAGAGGTGTTCTGTCTCCCCGGGGGGAGGAAGCAGGACTTGTCAGAACACTGCTCCGGCTTGCCCACACTTCCTGCTGTGGCAGATGGGGCCCGGAGCCTCTCTGGGCCCCTTGTCATGGACCCGAGCCAAGGCTGTCGCTTGCTGAGCCAGGAATAATACAGGAATTAGTCTTTTTCTTCTTTATACTAAGCACTAATCAATCTACAGCTAACTCTGTATCTAATTTCTGAACCAGATGCTGTGAATAACTGTCCCTGAATGTGTTTGCCAATAAAGGATACGTTGAAGGCTTTTAATTAATGCTACTTACACTCCGTATTTAAGGTCAGAATCTCGTGTGAGACTTATTTTGATCACGATAATTGTTGGGTTAAAAAATGGGTTTTTGAAATTGTGACACTCGTGGGTAACTATAGTGAATTAATCTTTGAGAGGATGGGAAATTGTCAATTTCGTGAGTTCTTTTGCTCTCTAGTCCTTCAGGTCACTTACTGAAAAATACGACTTTTAGGAGGAAAGCGTCCTTTATCAATGGGAAAAGAGCAAGAGACTGATATAAACTTCTCAGGATCACTGATGGAGGGGCACAGGGGAAATTGGAAATGGAGCTGAGTATTTTGGATTTGCGGTGTGCTGCAGGCTGGAGCTCCGGCCATGTGTGTGTTTCAGGGGAAACTAACTTATAATTGTGTGTCTGCACTGTACCTTTCTCACGTCTCGTGACCAAAGACTGGATATCGCCCGGAGTTTAGAAGTATCTGGAGTTGGGGCGCCTGGGTGGCTCAGTGGGTTAAAGCCTCTGCCTTCGGCTCAGGTCATGATCCCGGGGTTGGGATTGAGTCCCGCATTGGGCTTTCTGCTCAGCGGGGAGCCTGCTTCCTCCTCTCTCTCTCTCTCTCTCTCTCTCTCTGCCTGCCTCTCTGCCTACTTGTGATCTGTCAAATAAATAAATAAAATCTTAAAAAAAAAAAGAAGTGTGTGGAATTGATGGGGGCAGCCGTTGACTCAGTCAGTATAGCATACAGCTCTTGATCTTGGGGTTGTAAGTTCGAACCCGTGTTTGGGATAGTTTCCTTAAAAAAAAAAAGGAAAGAAATTTTAAAAAAATATCTAGGGTTTAGATATTGGCTCCATTGAATGGCATAGGGCAAGTTAGCCTCTTGGAGCCTCACTTTTTATCTTCTAAGACGGGGATGGTCATTGCAGCCTCACGACTGGAAAAGTTTAGTGTGATCGTGTGACAGGAGGTTGTGCAGCACAGGGCCTGGCACGTAAGAAATGCTGCAAGGGGGTTTCCTCCCGCGTCTTCGCGGGGACCGCCTCACTGGCTCTCCTGCGTTGTGTGTGCTGCATCGGATGGACACGGACGGTTTCGTGCCTTGTGCCAGTGAGCTGGAAATTGTGCCTCTTGATCTGTGTTTTGCTTGTTTGTTGTTGTGCTCAGGGAGGGATCCGAGCTGTGATTCAGGAGCCGCGTTCTGGAGAGTCGGAGCCGTTCTCCTGCTCAGGGGCTCCTTGGCTGGGCAGTTCGGAGAGAGAGAGCGTTGGTGGGTCCAGGGAGGAACTAGCGGTGCTGCTTCAGCTGCAGGGGCATCAGCTTGTTTTTCTAAAGCTGTTTCCTCCGCCCGAAAATGGGGATGCCGGTGACTCGGATGCGGTGCGGGCGCGATGGCGGTGGTGTTTGTGGAAGGCCTCCGCGAGGAGCGGGGACTGCAGAGCCATGGGGGGGTTTTCGTCGCTGTGCCAGCAGCGGTGTTCATCCCAAAGTCAGCTGTGCCGTTTTGCCAAATGTTAAGGCTCAGGAAATTCCCTCTAAGGCAGGGAGGGTTTGTCTCCATTCCCGAGCCGGTGGGGTTTGTATCCAGAAGGCAGGGTGGCTGCGCTCCCGGGTTTCTGCGGAGCTGGCTGGCGTCCCCGGCTCTCAGACCCGCAGGCCGGGCGTGGGGACCGCAGGCGAGCTGGTGACAAGCCTTTGCGTGTCCCGGACTGGTTTCTGCCATTCCCCTGCCGCCTAACGGGGCCTTGTTCTTCCTTTGCCTCAGCTGTGACATCCTTCCCGGTGACCTTTCGGAAGACGGAGTTGGGTCTGTCCGGCTTCCTGCCGCACCGTTGCACGCGCAGCTCCCTTGTGCTCCTTCTCCTCCTCCGGTGACTTCACGGGGACTAAAGCAGAAGAGGAGGCTTGGGGGTGCCGCGGCGGCTCCGGCGCTTAAGTGGGCGGGCGACTCTGGATTTTGGCTCGGGTCATGATCTCAGGGTCCTGGGGCGAGTCCTGTGTGGGGCCGTGCGCAGCGGGGAGTCTGCTTGGGGAGTCGGTCTCCCTCTCCCTCTGCCCCCTCCCGCCCCCCTCTCTCTCACGGGTGAGCGCTCTCTCTCTTAAATGAAAAAAAAATTACATCTTTTAAAAAAAGAAAGAGGAGATTGTGGAAAGACAGAATGCCAAGCGCCTTCCTCCATGGCCTCTGGGTCCAAACCCCTGCTTGGTGTGGGCAGAAGGGCTCACGCAGCACAGAAGGGCGGGAGCAGCACGTGGCAGGTGCAGAGGCCCGGGGAGGGGGTGACGCGCGTGGGATGGTGGAAGGAGGTGGGGGTTCGAGTCAGGCAGTGCCAGGTAGGGAAAGGTCTTTTCTATCTCTGTGAGGCTTTTGACTTTAGCCCTGTAGGGTGTAGGGGTTTGTTGGAGAATGTTAAGTAGCAGGGGAGGGTGTGAGAGATGATTTTCAAAGGTCACACTTACTCAGAGCAAGACGGATGATGAGGGGCGGGCGGTGATGAGGCTGCACGTGGGGGCACGGACGCCCGCTGCAGCGTCTTGGGCTTGAGGCCGTGCGGCTCGTCCAGGGCACGGCCAGTGGGAGTGGCAAGAAGTTGCAAAAGGTTTTGTAGGCGTAAAGGAACCTGAGCTTCGAGTGCCTGCTTTGTGCCGGGTACTTGACGTACTCCACGTACATGAGCGCGACTGACTCTCACAGCAGCGACGGGGGGAAGGTGTACATTTTGCCATTTTGCAGATACAGAGACGGAAGTTTACAGGGTGTGTCGCTTGCCTGAGGTCCCTGGCCGCTGAGAAGTTGCAGGGTCAGGATTTAAATTCGATTCCATCAGACCCCACGTCGTCTCTTCCCGGTGCACCTCCCTGTGGTCCCCAGGACACAGCCCTCACGTAGTGGTTTTGCATTAGCTAATACCTTTGCAAGGGCTAGTCTGTTAATTGTGATCTCTTTCAACATTCCCATGAGATGAGGGAACACAATTAATTGTTCAGCTGAGAGATTAGAGACATAGGGAGGTTAAGTGACTTGACAGGGTCCCTTGTCAAGTGGTTTGTGGGAGGGCGGGCAGAGGTGAGTTTGGAGCAGACCGTTTTGGGACTGTAGTTTTCCAGAAAACAAGAATTTGCCCCCCCACCGTATAATTCCGTCTTCTAAGTGGCGGGTTAGGAAAGCGCTAGCAGAGATGGCCTGAGGGCAAGTGCTGGAGGCCGAGATGAGGCGTGGAGGATTGTGGTATCCGGGGGTGACTCTGTAACCTCTCTCCTGATGCGTGACCTTTGGTTGAAACAGCAGTCACCCCACGAAAAACTGATCATCTTCATCAAGCACGGAGATTGGACTCAGGGTGGGGAAGCTGGTCTCTGAAGAAGAAGATGTTGCCAGTAAATGATTTCCTTTGCCGTTAGAATTGTCTTGCTTAGGTAAATAATTACAAGAGTTCCCACCTGAACCTGGGCTGGTTTCTTCTGTTTGGTTTTATGAGTTCAGTGTTGTTATTTGTTGCCATGGGGACATTTGGGGTGATAGAGCAACATCAGGATGAGAACCATGGGAAGTCCTTGTTAAGGATATTGTTTCCCTATTCCTTGTCTGTCTCTCTTGATTATTAATGCTGGTTTGTCTGTTTTGCAAGGTGGATGCGTTGGGTGTAGTGGGGCTTGGGAATGAGTCTAGAGTTTTGCCTTTTACTTGGTGGCAACTTCGGGCATGTGGGATCAAAAAATAGATCACTGGACATCTTGTGACATTTGGGAAGGGGGAGTAAAGGCTGGAGGTCGGAGAGATGCTGAACTACAAACCTGAATGATCTCGTGTTTCATTGAGAGTTGTCCCTGTGTCCGCGCACCCTCAGGATTTAACCCAGCCTTGCGGACAGAGACCGTCCGTTGGCCCACCCCCAGCCGGCTACTGCTGCCTGGAGTAGGGTAACTGGCTTGCGTGGATGCGCGCCTGGTAGCTGTAGGTAGTGGTGTGGCCACCTGCTTCCACGGAAACCCTGTGTCAGGTGCTGGTGAAGGGGGCTGGTTTCTGTAGTCACGGTGCTGAGTGGGGGCGGGGGGAGGAAGTGACAGTGGTTCACAGTGTCATGTTTAGTCTTTGCAGATGTGCTTACAGTTTTAACAAAGGCGGAGGAGAAATTACAGAGTGGGACAGAGATGCGGACAGACAGCCTGCTGAAGCCTCGGAAGGAGGAAACTACTGTTTGTGTGTTTTAGGAATGCTAAGCCCTTGCTTACATATCAGCAGGCAAAATATTGGCATTCACTTCTGACTCGAGGAAGGCATCTCTGAAGTCGATAGGAGGAAGTGCCTATTACAGGCCTTACTCAGAAAGAAAGGCGAGCCGTGGAAATGCTCGGGATTATCTCTTAAAAGCCCTTTGTGTATCGGAAGCCTCCGATGGAATCAGCCTTGTTCTCCAGGCCGGAGGACTCCAGGCGTTCTTCTTACGTCTCGTCCTCGTGGCCTTTCTGGTCTCTGCTACGCGTTCGTCACCGGTTTTGATATCCTAGTCTTGAGTAGTTCCAGTCAGAAGTGGACTTTGTGCCCCGACGCGGGGCTGACTTGCTAGTGACGAGGGTTTTGATCAGGACATTGGGTAGGTAGACGCCTCAGTGATGTTGGTGGCGGGGCTGACATCTGAGCCCAGTCTGGGTTTCTGCTCCTCCTCCCGTGCCTAGTGCTGGTCCCTGGAACGTCGCGGGGCCGAAGGTGCGCGTCTGTCGAATGGGTGGATGGAGGCACACCTTGTTCTTGCTTGACTGTCAGCATTTGCTCTGGGCTGAGTAACACCCCCCCCCCCCCCCCAAAAAAAAACAACTTTGTTTTGTTTTTCATGAGAAATCCTGAAATTATGGGGGGAAATTGGCTGGAACTGCTGCAGTTTTGTGCAGAATTCTCCCTCTCCTCTCTGTGTCGCCCACCCCCTCCCTTGCTCACTCTTGTCCACTTTCATGCCTCAGAAGCCACGTCAGCCTCTGCTGGGAGCCGGGGCTGTTCAAAGTCGAGTTCCTGCTCTCAGGAAGCTTATATTTCAGTGGAGTAAGGGACATGACTGACCCGAAGAAGTCCTCTCTGGGGGGCACAGGCTTTCAGAGAAGGGAGGCTGTGCGGGTGATGGAGGAAGTGATTGCTCTTCTGCGCTGGCACTGCGAGCAAGACAGGCTGTGATTGCCCTTTCCCTGCCGTGGACATAGCCAGCCCGGTCCCTCTGTAGCATTTTCCCTGACATGTAAGATTCCGTTTTGTCAGTTATCATTTATATATCCTTTCTGGAAATTGGATTAGATCCCTTTGATTTATTTGGAGAGAGGAGTGGGTAATGCACGGGGTGTTTCTGCTGAATATCTGTTCTGCCGTGATGTTGACACAGGGCTGCATTCCTTATTTCCACTCCAGAGCGTTTGTTAACATTCCATTAGTCAGAGATTAGTGGGGGTTTCCCCTTACCTTTCTTCTGTATTGTTTGCCTCCGGTTTGTTACAAAACAACCTAATTTATTTTCTTTATGCCCCTCCCTTCTTTAGTGTAGGTTTCAATCATTTTGACACAAAATACACATACCACCCTGTGAATCCACTAAACCCTAGGCCTGTGATGTTCGTTTGTTCTTCCGTGCATTTGTCATTCATTCATTCAGCAACTGTACTCACCCAGAGAAGATACATGCTTCCGCTCTGCAGATTTCAGTGGGGCAGGGCAGGGAGTACAGAAACATAAGTGAGAATTCTCTGGGGAAAGCTTGCCTAAAAAGTCTGAATGAACAGGAGGGAGTATTTAAGACACAGTGTGACTAAGCCTGGCTTATCAGTGAAGGCTTCATAGAGGAGGTGGTCTTTGATCTGGTTAGTGAAGAGTGAGATGTTGGCCTCCCAGGGCCGGCTGGGAGATGGCTCGACTGCATTGGTTCCGCAGTGATCCTGAGGTGCTGAGCCTGAGAGTGGCTTTCCCTCCAAGTACTGGGCTCGGAGAAGAGTGGTCTCATGCAGATCCAGCCTGGGCTTTGTGTGTCTGTCTCTGGGGCAATCAGTGAGTAAAGAAGGCTGACACCAGGACTGCTTTGTTTTCGTCCTGCTGTTGGGCGTCCTTCAGTTTTCGCAGCGCTGCGTCCCGATGTTTTGGATCTGTTACTGCACGGGACCGTTACCTTTCTGACTTGGGCACAGTTATTAGGTGAATCAGACACGAGTTTGAGGTCACTTCTCTGCCCTCCTTCTCTTCAGGTAATCTGCAGTAGACATCAAACCAGATCTCTTGTCACTGGTTCCCAGCTCGGATCCAGTGGAACGGCCAGGACACTGTCCTGGGAAAACGTATGGGGGAAGCCAGAGAACAAAGAGTTTCTTTTAAGAGCTTAGGAAAGCACACTGACATGTTTGTTACTTGCTGAGGGCTGAGTGGGTTTTCCAGTCTCCTTGTTGTGCCTGAAAGTTGTGCCTCAGTTGTTAAGGTTGCAGAGTTTTTCTTCAGCTGTCTCTGAGTGCTCTCCCCAATGCCCTGGGGTGGGAGATGATCATGCAGCTTTATATCCGAGGGTGGGAAATGGGCTAGCTAGATCATTTTGGACCAACAGTTTACCCTCGTTGTCACTAATGCTTGGAGTTGGGGCCTGGTTTCTCTTTATGTTAGGAAAGGAGGGAGAAAAAGGAATATGGAGTTGCTAGTGAGGACGGTACTAGCTAGGATGCTGAGAGTACTTACCGAATGTGTCATAAACACCGTGGAAGTGTCTGCTTATTTATTGCACGCGACAGCCTGTGAGGTAGGTCAGCTCTGCTGGTAGGAAGGCTGAGTCACACACAGGTTAGATAATTTGCCGGAGGTTGCATAGGTGTCTGCCTTGGGAGCCGCTATGGACAGGATTTTGCAAAATGCCTTGCTAATTTGTGATTAGTTCTCGAACATCTGATGTCACTCCCAAACATGGCATGTGTGCTCTGGGGAGTTAAATCTCCAGGCATTGGTCAACGGGTGTTCTTTTGAGTCAGACCCTTCTTTTGGTGACTGTCATGTATAGATCTCATTTTTTATTAACCCCCACCCCCCCCACAAAGGACCCATTTCAAAGATTGGAAAACCTTTTAGAAGCTGAACCTGACTCCTAAGTCTTCATGACTTCAGTTTTATTTCCTTTCTGTTGTGCAGAAGAGCACATTCAAATAGAGGTTTTTGATTTTGGCATACATTTTGCATTTTGATTTTTTGCCTAATAAATGAAAGAAAAAAATGTTTAATAGTAAAATGACAAAATCAGTTCTTTGTCCTTGAACTTGCTAATTCTTTTTCTTTGTATGATATGAACACAAACAGTAACGACCTGGCCAAAATACAAGTGCCTTTTCCTATTAAAAACACAGTTAACATTAAAACTTAGCAAAATAGTTTCACTGGGGATGAATTGTTTTAAATGAAGCTTTGTTTTATAATGAGAACAGGGGAGCCATAATTCCAGACCACAGAGAGGGGCTCCCTTAATAAATTTAAACTGTTTACTATAAATCACTGCTTTCCAGAGAGGCTTAATAGAGGTCAGAGAAACCTAAATCCTTTATGTAGAGAGCTGCTGCCCCTTGGAAGTATTTACACATGCCTGTCAATTATCTCCTACATAGTCTCGTATATCAATAGGAAAGTAGGTTTTGAGATTCAGAAAATTGAATGGATGCGTCTTTAGTTGAAGTTATTTGACCTAATATGTAAATGACTTAGCACAGAGGATGGCTGCAGACAGACTTGAATCAGGTCAGTTTTCCTAGTGCTCTGCTGACCTTTACTCCGCTTTGGCCGACCCGGGGCCGCAATGCTGGGAGTCGCTTTCTACTTGCCCCTCTGCTGGCCCAAGTCTGTTGGGTTCCTGGCTGGAGACCCCGGATCACACAGTCTGTAGCGAGCAGGGGGGACAGATGCGAGCTTCTGCTGTCCAGAAATGCCCTTGGGCCACTCGTCTGTCTCCTTGCCGTAAGAGGGAGGAGGGATGTCGGTCCGTAGCTGGGTTCGCCGGGACCCTCTGTGCCGTCCTGGGCGGCGTGTTGCTCTAGGAATGTGACATCTGCCGGCTTTGTTAGATAAGGTCTCGCCTGGCCACGGTGGCGGTGACTGGAATTAAACCCACTGCTCACTCCTTGGGCGGCTGGGGTGTCGGTGTCTGTGATCTGTCCCTGCTTCTGGACTTAGTGAATTCGGGTGCCTTTCCTTCCGCGCTGGCGTTACGTAGTTGGGTCCTGTTAGCCACGTTGTGAGATGGGCTTCCTCCCTCCGTGATTTGTGTGTATTTCCTTGATCCAGGGGAGGTATAGGGTCAGGGACTGAGGGGAAGGGATAATTGTTTACAGAAAATGTGGAGGGACGTGGATTTGAGGTCAGACAGGAGGTTGGGGGATGTTAGGCTCCCTCTGAACACTGAGGAAATTCCTTAAACCTGTAATTAACTCCTGAAAGTGCCTTCTTTCCTCTCACAGCTGGGAATTTGGCCAAAGTCAAGTTCCCTGGTTAAGACCAATATTTGGGGCTTACCTCTGTTCTTGCGCTGCTGTCTTCCATTGCATCTTTACAGACTCTATGCAGTAGAGACGGTCTTGATAAAATTTTGGCTGTATTTCAGGTCTTTATTAAATGGTAGGTGGAGTGATTTTTATTCACTCAGCACGCTTGTAGGGTCCGTGCCACGTGCTAGACCCTGTTCGTGGTCCTGAGGTGGGAGGTGCACGAGATCACTAAAGGTGTGAGCCGTGTATGGCGTTCACTTGCCAGGGCACTGTCGTGGTAACAGGGCTCCTTACCTGCGAGGCCCAAAGTCCTGGCTGCGGCAGCTGGGGTTACCTGCGCGGGCCCAGACGAGAGACTGGGATTTGGTTCCTAGTTTCCGCCCGCGCCCCCCCCACCACCCCATCGTTTCTGGAGAGCTGCTATTTCTACATCCAGCCCTGCAGTTTTAAGAACGTGCAGTGCAGGGTCGCCTGGCTGGTCGAGCGTGCGACTCTGGATGTTGGGGTTGTGAGTTCAAGCCCCTCACTGGGCGTAGAGATTACTTAAAAATAAAATCTTAAAAAAAAAAAAAAAAAGTGTGTAGTGACTTTACAGATCTCCAAAGCATGACTCCTGGAACTTTTTATCGTCCTCACACCAAATGTCCAAGACAACGTTGGTTTCATAAGGTCTAGTGATGTAAGGGGTTCCTGGCAGTAAGCTAGCTCCAGCAGTGGGGGAGGCCTAGGTTTTGAAAGAATGTTAAAAGAGTGCTCTGGGATAGGATTTAAGAAATCCTATATAAACTGAATCTCTTTCCAATTTTTAAAAAGAAAAGGAGCGACAATAAAGAGACTTTTATTTATTCCAGAAGCATATACCTACATAAGGTCGTTGAGTTTCCCTTGTGTCCTGTAAACTGGTTGGTTTTAGGTGAGGAGAATTGCCTGTTTCTACTCTCACGTGCCTCAGGAACACTCATCGCTGAATAAGAAATACGTTTTTGTTGGTGTGAAATTGCGATGCAGGACCCGTGCCGCCGCACACCCCCATCCGAAAGCTCAGGGACACGGGACTGCTAATCAGGCGGAAATATGGGAAGTGAGAAGTGAAACACGAGCTTCATTTTCACACCTCTAAATGAGTGACTGAGAAGGTTGAACTTAAAAATAATAATGCAACCTTATACTTGCATCACACCTTTTAATAAGGCGGTTTAAAAATATTGAGGGTGAACCTTCGTCAGGATCCTTCCGCTGCCTCGGCACGACGGAGCGGTGCTTCAGGGTGATGCCTGCACGGGGCCGGGGAGCCGAGAGGAAGACGCCCGGGGGGCTGCGGGGCACCGTCCCTCGGGGCTCCGCTGGGATGATGGGCCGGCATTCCTGCAGCTCTTGGGCTGTCAAGTTTCTGGGGAGTGCGGGCTGTGGGGGTGGCAGCTGGGGCAGCCGTGGCCGGTGCCTTTCTAAGTGACGGGTCTTGTGCGAGCAAGCACGGAAGGCAGCCTTGGTTGTACCTTCCGTAGGAACCGCATCCCCTGTCCTTCTGGCGCCGTTGCAAATGCTTCCTTCTCTGCTGCTGCTTCCCCGAGCACACCACATGGCCACGGCCTCTCTCCGTTGTATTTCAGACCAACCAGACCGAGACCCTGGGGCTTGAACCCAGGCTGGCCGGGTGGAGGCCGTTCGGCCGTGGGCACGTTGCTGGGGCGCTCGGCAGCTCGGTGTCCTCATTGGTGAGGTAGAGCTAGGAAGACCGCCTGCCCCGCCGGGTCCTGGTGGCTCTCAAGTGCGTTCGTGTCCCTGACGTTCCTCGGAATGGCGCCCGGCGCCGAGCTGCTCTTCTGACATCACCATCATACTTCTCCCTGGGGATGTGGTTTCACGTTCTGCTTCTCCCTGCTCGTGCCTTTAACTGATCTGCCTTAAGTTGTGACGGGGTCCCTTGTCGCACCCAGCCCGGTATCTTGGACATGGTAGGTACCCAGCGAGCGTTCTGGATTGAGTCCTACAGGGCTTTGGGAAGAGTTGAAAGCTGCCGTGTCTTTCCATCCTGACTTTGAAAGCCTTTGAAGTTGGATGGGGTCTGGCCTCATTTGTTTAACTTCTGAAGCTGCAGCACCAAGGCCAGATGCTTGCTCATGGTCACCCGCTGGGGGGCCTGTTAAGAAGGCCAGCCACTCGATCCTGGGGACTCCGTTCTCCTGCTGACACTACTGGCATCGGTGAGATGGCTTTCGATAATTCTCTGAGCAATTTAGCCCAGGTTAATACTGGCCAGTAATTTCCTAAAGTGCCGTGAAGTTGGAGGAACATGATTTATGTAACACGGGCCCCTGCGAGCGGGGATGAGCTCTGGAGGCCCAGCTGTGCTTCTGGCATTCTGAATGCCGTCGTCGGAGGGGCTGCTTCCATTCCGGAGAGCCTTTTGTTTTATTTTAAACCATCAAGGGGGGAGTCCCTCTGCGATGAACGGAGAGGTGCGGGGCTGACGGCTGGCTGTGGATCTTCCCTTCGCAGTCCTGAAAGATAACTGGGATTGAGGGCCTTTTGGCCGGCTGACACCTGGGTTGAAAGTTCTGAATTAAAATATTAAAGTGATGAGTGTGGGGGGCAGAGCGCAGAAGAAGAAGTACTTGTGTCCTAGCCAAGGTCTAGCCGGGTTAGGTCTGTCTTTTCTAAGGTCGGCACTTTGACAGATGCAGAACTTGTATGACTTCGACACCTCGAGGGCTACCCTTGACTTTCATCAGCCGGACCCCATTCACATTAGTGTGGGGAGCGTACGGTTGTAGGAGGCCAGTGTTGGGAGGCTGATGAGTTTTCGACTTTGGGTTTTTTTTGGAAGAAGCCCACACAGCCCCTTGAGTTTAAAGCTGGCAAGTAAAGAAGCAGCTTGGCCCTGAGGCTGTGGCTTTAAGGGTGCCTGGTTACCTTTGGGCCTGTGGAACCCGGCCCCGGACAGGTGACGGATTCATTGTCCTCCACAGCTTTGTGGCCAGACTCCACCCACTCTCTCGAGGCCTCTTTCTGTGCTGCCCCTGTGAGTGCACTCCTCATACCCCTGAACGATTGTAAGAATTCCCCAGCGCGCTCTACAGGGACTAGAAGGACATTCTTGATAGTGTAGGGATGTCGATCTCTCTCGTGATTGGGTGCGCGCTGGTTTGGGTTCTGCGGAGACGCGAGTCTTGTGACTAGTTGTGTTGTCTTTTCCTCTCGCCGTCCTTAACCTCGGTCCCCATTGTCTGAAAACATTTTAATTGAATTTCAAAAATGTTGTGTCTGGGAATCCAGCTAGTTGTGTGTGAGTGTGTGTGTGTGTGTGTGGTAAAATAGACATAAAATTTACCATCTTACCCTTTCTAAGGCTGCGGTTCGCATGGTTGCGCAACAATCTCCCAAACCACTTTCATCCCGCAGACTGAACCTGCGGACCCACCAAGCAGCGGCCCCGTTGCCTCCTCCCCCAGCCCCGGCAGCTGTCATTCCACTTCCCGGTTCCATGAATTTGACGTCACTGGGACTGCATGTGGGTGGAATCATGCAGTATTTGTCTGTGTGTGATTGACTTATTTCACGGAGCGTCCTGTCCTCCAGGTTCGTGCATGTTGAGGCCGGCGGCAGGATTTCCTTCCCTTGTAAGGCTGAGGGTCCTCCACCGCGTGTGCACGTCCCATTTACTCACCGGTTCACCCGTCAGTAGACCCTTGGGCTGCTTCCACCTCTCAGCCGTCGTGAGTGTTGCCGCTATGGACACAGGTGTGCGGATAGTTACTCAAGATCCCGCTTTTAATTCGTTTGGATTTATACCCACAGATGGAATTTCTGGGTCCTATGATAAATCTGTTTTTAATTTTTTGAGGAACCACCATAATGTTTCCCATGTGCAGCTAGATTTTTAAGAAATGCATTTAAATTACGTTACTTACCTATTATTTTTTGGTTTTCTTCTCCACACTGCCTTGAGTTGACCCTGGGGAGGTGTGTTTCCTAGCCAGCCACTCGCCCCAGCATCCCTCTGAGCGCACACATACTGTTCATGGCTCACTTTGGCCCTTGAGAGTTGGAGTCTTTTCATTAGATCGGACCAGGAAGACCGCTTCTAGGACAAAGGGCTGAACAGTGGAGAGGCAAGCTGAACCCTAGAAAGTCGGAGCTCAGTGCTTCCTTGCTGCCATGCTTCTCACACTTGTCCTCCGATGAGGGTTGGGGCGACATGACAGTCTCCCACAAATCTGGTGGAGTATGTCCAGCTGTGCTCCTCCCAGACCTCTCCTCCGGCGTAGAGTGGCGTCATGGGAAACATGCACCCCGCGCTGCTCTATACTTTAAGGGAAATTGCAGACTAGATCAGGAAATGAACTGCCTGTTGGTCGTAGTAGTGAACAGTTCTGTGTGCGTGGAGATGGGGGCTGTGAAGGCTGGGGAGGGAGAGAGAATCGGTGGATCTTTCACACTCCGTGTCCTGTAGTAGTTGGGGTTGATGGTTCTGTCTGCTCTTCTCCGCGTGGACCCTTCAGTACGGAGGCCTCAGGCGTACAGCAGCAGCGAGGACCAGAATAAGGTCATTTGCCATTTCTCTTCTGTCACTGCAGAATCAGGAAGGGCCAGGAAGGGGAAGCAACCTGCTGTGTGTGTAGTGGCCCCCCAGTCTTTGTGTCCCTGGCTTGTGGGGGTGGTCATGACCTGACACTAGCGGGTCCGTTCCCTCCAGGAGATTCGCCAGTAAGGTCTTGAGTAGCGTCTACCTTTCAGATGTGAGAGCCTCACTTACCGTGGCGCGCCTCGTGCCGCTGCCGCTGCCCTTTTCTGCCCACATCTTCCACGACCAGGTCAAGTGTGACTTGATAAAACGTTTTAAGGCTTTTCCAGACCCCGCCTGTTGCCACCGCAGTGTTGTTACCGCAGGACAGCTGAGTCCCTGCCTCTTCTGTGCCTCACTTTGAGGTATTGTCGTAATGACGTTTGACCAGCTGGGTGGTAGTTAGCGGTGACTGTCCCTCCTACGAGACTGTACCCTCCACGGTGCAGGTGCCATACGTTAGTTCGTCTGTCTCCCTCCGGACTGTGAGAAGCGTTTGGTACAGGACTGTGTCTGTGGCAGTTGGTAAATACTGGGTGTGTCTACAGGTGATTGATGCAGTGGGACCGAGTCGAATTCGTAGTTTAAATCATGAACATGGCCCCGAATACCTGTTTGCCCACATGTAAGCCACTCACTATCTCTTCCTCTCATGCCAGGGGGTATAAACTGAAAGGAATAAAAAACCACACACATTAAGTTAAAGAATATTTGTACTTACTGTGTGCTAGGTATTTTGCTCAGCACTTCTGTTACTCATTTCCTCTTAGGGTGGCCCAGTGTCAGTGAAGAAGCACCGTCTGCTCAGTCCAGCCTCCATCATGAGATGCGTGACCGAGTGGTTTGGCTACAGCCATGCCCGGCTAGGACATACTCGGCACCACCACCTTTGGACCCCCAAAGCCATGAGATAGAAAATGAGCAGCAATAAGGGGTGCGGGGGGCTGAGCCCTTCAATGAAAGAATCACATTTAGTTGGAACAGACGGATGGACGTCAAGGAAGGTGTGTGCTGTCAGAAGACGCGTGAGACACGCAGGTGCCTCACCAAGGAAGCAGGGCGCTGGGGGAGACGGGGTCCCCGGGGAGGGGTGCTGCGGATGAAGTGAAGCAGGTGGCCGGAGAAGACGGCTTCCTACAAGGAGGGGCTTTGGTTTTACGAAGCCTCCGAGGAGGACAGCGGAGTGGACAGGAGGACCGGCCTGGTGGGCTTAGCGAGTGCCAGGCTCCAGATGGAGTACAGGCCGTCTGTGCAGATCAGGTCTTGGGGTGTGCAGGCCACGAGACATGCACGTGCCAGAGTGTGGGCCCATGAGCTCACTTATGCTGCTGTCCTCATCTTGTGCAGTGAAGAGGAAAAAAAATGCACGAAGGAAAAATTAACAAACATCCCAAGTCTCTTGACACACAGATCAAAACATATTGATGGTGTCTTGCAACTCTGATAATTTCATTGAACTGTATGAAGCTTAAAATTGATACATAGGCATCCCCCTGATTAACATTAAGTGCTGCTGTCAGTCTGACATAGCCGGGTAAACCGATATTGAATAATCTATTAAATGTGTCACACTCGAGCAAGGAGCGTAAATCATATCATCTTAGTTCAGCTGTAATTAGGTGGGAGATAAAATCACAAATAGACGAGTTTCGAGACCATTTCTTGGTGTGTGCACAGTCACTGCAATTTCTGTCCTTGCTCCGTGGGGAGGAAGAAGTTGACCGCCTTCCAAGTGTTGCCTGCTGTCCAGGAAGTGGGAGGTTGCGGGGTGACTTATGTAATGTTCGCAGAGTGGGTTTCATTTATAAATCCGATGGGATTAGCTACATCTTCCTGAGGTTAATGGCAGTGGAAATGCACTGTTCTGCGTTGAGCTGGAGAGAGCCGCCTCTCCGGCTCGGAGGCCCGATTGTTCCTCAGATTCATCTGCCTTCACGTCTGCTTCTCTCCTTTCCTAGGAGCTGCCTGCTGCTGCCTTTCTTGTCTGGGAGTTAATGGTGCAGACCAGAGCTCGTGGGCGACAGGGCGGCCCGCTGCTCAGTCCGTGTGTTTCGAGCAGTGGACGCCTGGTCATCTTTTTATGAAGAGGCTCTGGTGTTGATTTTTGTCTTTTTTCAGTTTCCCAGTGTAGTTTGATCCATTTCAGGTGATTCTGTTAACATGGCAAAGCATCTTTTATGCTTTTCCTTGAGAGGGCCTTTGAACCTTCTGTGGGCTGGGATCGTTCTGCGGGCAGTTAGCAACGCGTGTCAGGTGGTAGGGCTGCGTGTGTGGGGGTTTGTGGGTGAAGGGTTTGCCTCAGGTCTGCTCTGCCTGTGACGTTCTTCTCGACCCTGAATGCGCAGGGATTTCCAGAAGGACAGGTGGGGCCGTTCCTGACTGCCCTGAGACATCCCGAGATGCCGGCCTCTTGGCTCCAAGCATCGTGGCACCTGGACTCGGGGGCCCGAGCCCCACTGCTCTCTAAGGCGGCTGTCCTGTTTCTCCTGGGGCTTTGCGGAAGGCCACACACGAGACCCTTTGAACTTCAGGGGCGTGTGCTTGCTAAAGCAGGGGTCTTCAGAGAGGAGGAGAGAAAACAGAAGGCTGGCACTTCCCCGAAGCTGCAGGCCAAATGCTCGTCTCTCATTACTTAGCGTAATAACTTTCTCTCAGCTGCACTTAGAAGGACTTAATGGCACCATTTAAAGTTAGAGGATAAATGTAAAACCGATCTGTTCACTAACACCAATTACTTGTGCTTTAAAAAAGATGATCTCATATAAAGCAGGACTAGGTTGCTGCTTGGAGGACTAATGGCTACTCGGCTCTAGAGTCGGTCACCAAAGGAAATGTGGCTTCACCTGCTGACCCCTGAGTGCAAGGACATGCATGTTCTGTATCACAGAACTGGGGAGGGCCCAGACCCACGGAAGCAGGGAGAACAGGGGCCGCCTCCCCCCACGGTCACCCTGGTGACAGTGCACTCGTGACTTCTGGGCGTCAGTGTATAAACTGATTCTGCTGCCGAACGTCTCCTAAGGCCCCCAGAAGACTTTCTGTGTGTACCCATAGGCTTTTCTTTGATAATTTGCCATTCTGTTTGGGGCCCTTTTTTCAGGAGCATTTTTTATTGCAGGGTTAGCAGGTGCCAAAGAGGGGAATGGTGAGAATTGTGGGTCTGGTGTCCGAGGGAGGAGCCCTGGGCTTTAAGACACTTGGTGAAAGACGTGCCCCGGGTGCCGCTCGGTCCCAGGCCCTGTGGAGAGTGGGGGGGCGGATAACAGAAGTGAGCACCGCTTCTGCTTCCAAGCAGGTCCAGGCAGAACCAGCAAGTTCGTGGTCTGGCGTGGACGGTCTCAGTGCAGCAGGAGAAGGCGCACAGAAGACGCCGTGCTCATTGCTCATTCTGCGGGGACACGCGGTGCAGCTGTTTCGGAGGACTCTCAGTTCGGAGGACCGTGGGGACTTTGTCATATAGACAGGAGGACAGAGCAGCAGGACAGAGGGAGGACTGAGAGCTGCGAGTACCACTCAGAGATGGGAGCTTTGGCTTCAGGTCCCCCTCACACCCGTCTGCCGTGGGACCTGAGAGTCTGCTGGGAACGGAGCGAAATAGGAACCTCATATCTCCCTCCCTTCTGTTGGGCACAGGAATCTGGGCTTCACCCAAAATTGTGATCTTGTCCGCCCTCTGCCTTGCGTAGGGCCTGGGGTGTGTCCAGCTGGTTAAGTCTGATCCGCGTTCAGCTCGGACACTCTCCGTAGCCCAGGGCTGTGCTGGCCGCCCGCTGTTGGAGTCAGTCCTTCTCTAATTCGTCCAGTAAATGTTTACTGTTGGTTATAGACGACTATACAATCAGACAGGAGGGTAAGGGCCTTCCTGCTGGGGAACTTATAGCCTAAAGGTTGGGAATTAACTTTGAAAATACATGCGGGGATCAGATTAAGAAAAGGCGACCCAGGAGTCAGGACTTCGTGATTGACAGCACTCAAACAGGAGAGGATGTCGGTGAATTTCTGAATTTATAGCCCAAGGGAAAGCCTTTCTGATTCCTGTGTTCCTTGCCTTTATTTATTACTGTCGGATAGTGCTTTAGCGTGTTTGAATCAATGTTAAAAATTTACGCATAAAGGTAGGCTTTATAAGCCTGGCGTTGTGAGAGAGTAGAGCACGTGGGCATGTGGTCTCCGAGAGCCAGGCGGTCCGGTTTGGAATCCTGGCTCCACTCCGTGAGGCGGAGGGTTTACTGAAACTCCGAGCACCTCGTCCTTATAGGGAAAATGATGATGAAAATAAACCCACATAAAAAGTATTGTAAGGACTAAATGAGCAGATGGAAATGAAGTGTGTATAAGGGTACCTGGTACGTAGCAGGCGTTCGGTGGGTATTAGCTGTCCTTGGGGTGTTGCGTGTTGAGCCCCCGCTGGTTCGGAGTTGTCCCTGCTCCTCTAGAATCGCGTTACAGTCCTGAACTTGTGGGTGCATCAGAATCACGCGAGGGCATTTTAGACCAACAGCTTGGAGGTTACCAGTTCTGTCAAGAAGACGTCGCCCCATTCCTCCTGGTCCCTTCAACTCAAAACCTTGGGCTCAACGACGTTTATGGGTCTCTGAAGGGTGGAAGCCGGCAGGCCGCCTGGGACCTGAGGACTTGAGGGACAGCAGGGCGATGTGTCTCTGACTTCCACATATCTCGGACAGGGTGCTGCGAAGAGCTCCCAGTCCCGAATCACCAGGAGGCACAGATCCGGAAAGCTCTAAGAATAAAGCCTGTTTGCCTCTAGCCAGAGGCCTGGGCAAATTGGGGGCTCACGACAGAAAACCTTTCTGGCAGTTCCCACCCTCCAGGCAGTCAGATACCAAGGGAAGAACTCCCAGCTCCCACCTCTGCTTGCCTCGGCCTGGCCAAGCAGGAAGGGGAGCTGCCACCCTGCCCCGTGGAAGCAGGCAGTGCCCTCAGTTCCCCGTGGGGCGGTGTCTGCACAGCCAAGCCGGATGCGGGTCTTCGGTCCCCTCTGTGTCCAGCTAGGCGGTGTCCAGGAGGCAGGGCCGGGGCTGTGTCAGCCGGGTCCACCTGTAGGGGGAGGTTGCATGCCCCCCCCCCCGGCACTCCTGCAGAGCCCCCTGAGCCAGCCCTCTGCTTCCCCTTCCTGGGGACAGTAAGGCATAGGGGCATCAGGTCTCACACCCGCACCTGTGGAGGTAATGAGGTCGTGCCCCCTCTTTCCTCGGGAGGTGTCAGTGCCAAGTCAGGAGCCGAACTTCTGCCCCGCCACCCGCAGCCGGCGTGGCACTCCGAGCCCCGCTCTGGCCAGGCTCACGTTGGCGGCACCTGCCTGTCTACCCAGCCTCCGTGCTGCCTCTCCGCAGGGACCCACGCTGCCTGCTGGCTGAAGACATCCTCGTAAGACATCCCGAGGACCAGGAACGTTGCAGCCTGCATGAGGACTGCCGACAGCCGATAGCAGCCCCGAAATGAATCAGATGTTACACTTCTGACAAGAATTTTAAAGCAGCCGTCATAAAAATAGTTCTGTCAAGCAATTGTTAATATTTTGAAACAAATTTTAAAAATGAGAATTGTCAGCAAAAATCTATGGGCTCAGCATGAGGGGGCTTTGGGGGATGGTGGAACTATTACGTATCTTGTCGTTTACACGTTCGTTAGACTCATCAAAGTGTTGCTTGGAGCCGGTAGATGACACGTCGGAAAAGTTGATCCATAGCAGTGCGTGGGGCCGTTCTCATCCTGGGAGACCCCGCCTGGTTCAGCAGACCTAAGACAAAGCCCAGCACTGTGCTGTTCGTTCGTTCTTTCTTTCTTTCTTTCTTTCTTTCTTTCTTTCTTTCTTTCTTTCTTTCTTTCTTTCTTTCTTTCTGGTTTTTCTTTTCTTTAATTAATGCCCCAGTTGATTCTGATGGGGCTGGGGGCTCTCGGGAGCTCCCGATCTCTCTGGAGTAATCTAGGCTAGTTGTGAATTCTTCAGAATAGAAATCTGTTGGAACTCCGTGCAAATAGAAACTTGTTCTGGTAAATTATAAATTACCAGATAAGTACTTGCAGAATAAACAGAATACATAATTAGAAACCATTAAGTGTCTTATCCCCACATGGAGATCATTTTTTGTACGTTTTTTGGTTGGGTAATGTTGTAAAGAGTGTTACGTGGCGTCCTGAGAAGCTGTACATTGTGATGCTGGCACCTAAAAAAACCCTGCTCGGTGACGTGTTCCGGTTTAGCTCCTACTTGGGCCGTGCCTTCCTCTCCATTCCTTCCCAGGGCCGTATCTTCTTGTTGGCTAACGACAGGCGGGAGTCCGCTTTGGCTTGTGTAAGCGGCCGTTGCCTTGAAGGTGGTGGTTTTCATCGGTACCTCCCTGCGGCTGGTGCCCTCTGCCGCCGTCCTGCTCCCAACGGATGCCGGGGTACGACTCCTAACCCAGCATCACAGCTTGGTCCTCTCCCTTTCCTCTTACTTTAACCTGCTGGCTACATGTTGGCTCTTAGGCTGGGTTTTTTATTTTTACTCTTTTAAAAGATTTTATTTATTTGACAGACAGAGATCACAAGTAGGCAGAGAGGCGGGGGAAGCAGGCTCCCCGCCGAGCAGAGAGCCTGATGCGGGACTCGGTCCCAGGACTCTGGGATCACGACCTGAGCCGAAGGCAGAGGCTTTAACCCACTGAGACACCCAGGCGCCTCTAGGCTGGGTTTTTAAATCCTGCCAGGGAATCCAGGGATCTCTCGCACGGATGGGCTACGTCAGTATGTTTTTCCGGATGGCTTTTCTGTTTGGATACTGCACGCTTGGAAGTGCCCCGTGTGTGGTTTCTTTGCTTTTAAATAATAGATGCCAGAGATTGGCCCTCCCTCTCCCTCTCTCTCTCTCTCCGAATTCATTGGAGGAGTCCCTCCTCTAGCCAGAGATGAATCCCGTCCGTCCTGGGTCACTCTCCTCGCCTCCAGACTTTTTAAGTGCTCCGTGCTTACTTAGCTGCTCTCGGCTCCGTTGCTTGTTGTTGTATGTGTCGTGGTTACAGTCACCAGATGACTAGTGTCAGAGGAGGTCAGACACCATTGGAGCTTCTAATAGTGTTGATGTTTTGGTAAGGGAATTATTTGTGGACAAAAGAAAATACACATTGGGAATCTTCAGTCTGCATCGGGGCGGGGGGGGGGGAACACTTGAAAAATGTGCAAATGATGACGCTCTCCAAATATTTATGCGGATTGTGGTTTCTAAGAGGGATTAGTCAGTTCTTCTTTCCTTCTGTAGAACCAGGACTGGTAGTAAGAGCAGAGAAACTCCTCGTGGCCATGTCCGGAAGGACATTCTGACAAGGCTCTCCGAAATGTCAGTCAGTCTTAGGTCACCGACAGCATTCACGGAAGGTTAGGGACCGGCAGAGAAGGTGGGGCTCTGGGGACTTCTCCGAGTATTTTGAGATTTCGTCCTCTTGGTCTTGAGAAAGCAGAAGCCGTGCAGCCTGTGTCCGTAGCACCGTCCCCCAGAGGGCTCTGTTCTCATCACGTGCCGTGAACAACGCTTTCCCAGCGTCTCGTTGTCCGACCCGTGGGAGAGGAGAGGAGTTCACTGACCCTGAACCCTTCCTGGGACTGAGACCGCGCCCTCCGCAGCGGATCCCCGTTCCCGCCGATGACGGGGCTGCTTTCACTGAGGCCAAAAATGAAGTGGGAAAGTGGGGCTTTGAGTAACATCCAAACCTCTTCCCCGTACCCTCTGCATTTACCCGCCCTTCTGTGGTGAAAACAGCTCAGCACGTGTGGAGGAATAAGAAAGGGGGTTTTAGAGGTGCGTGTCTTACTGTAGCTTGTGGGCATTTCTGGGGGACCCCAGCTGTGTGCCCGCAAGCGGGGCAGGGAAGCCTGCCAGTGTGTGAACATTTTAATAAGTGGACGATCTTCCTCCTGCCCCATGCCATTTTCTGATGCGTCACTCACTCAGGGGTTTCTAGTCCCAAATACTCCCCAAGTTTTCTGGATGTGTTGTGGCCCGTGTGTATGTGGTGCTGGCAGTTGTGTATTGGAAGAGCTGTGTTTATTCTAAATGGTATTACCTAAGTGTCTTTCTAAAAGACATTTGTACACTTTATAGTTCAAGAAAATACTTCGGTGTGATTGAAGATGTTGCTCCCAGGTCCTGCTAGAAGCAGCTAACATTTCTCGAGCAATTCCTATGAACACTTCCCTTTTATGTAGACAGTAACATAATACGTTCCCTGGAAGGCGACGTCTTAGAACAGAGCCCCGTAGACACTGCTGTTTCACTCTTGGGCGTTTGAGGCTCGACGCCCACGACATGTTTGTATCCATAATGATTTCCAGCGCAGTGGTTCGTGTTCAGTAGGCGATCAATAAGTGTTGAATTTCATGGACTATAAAGTTGCTTTCAAATGATTTTTGTTTCTCTTTGAGAAGGAGAGTTTGAAGAGAACTTTCGACTTCAGGGTGATCGCTTCCAAACCTCCCCTTTGTGGCGCTCGAGGAAAGGAAGAGTGTGTCTGGGCGGTGTGCGAGAGCGGGCAGTGCGAGTGCGAGGGACTGGCGCGGCGCTGCGTTTCTGCAGACCGGTCACTCACCGCGGCTCTGCAGGGCTCTCCCCTTTCCCCACGGAGCGTGTGGGTTGTGCTCCATGTGGAGCCCTGGTGTGTTATACTAATGAAGCCCTCGTGTGCAAGGCACCGTCCTGACTGCAGACATACACAGAAATAAATAAATGCAAAATAGAGCGTCTGCCACTGAGGAGCCTCTGATCTAATGGGGAGGGCAAGCTGTGGAAGGCCTTTGAAGTTAACTACAGGGCGCCTGGGGGGCTCAGTCCATTAAGCCTTCAGCTTGGGTCATGATCCCAGGGTCCTGGGATCGAGTCCCAAGTCAGGCTCCCTGCTCAGTGGGGAGCCTGCTTCTCCCTCTCCCTCTGCCTCTCTCTGTCTCTCGTGAATGAATAAATAAAATCTTAAAAAAAAAAAAACTTTAACAGGGGCGCCTGAGTGGCTCCATCCGTTAAGCATCTGCCTTCAGCTCCGGTTATGATCCCAGGGTCCGGGGATCGAGTCCCGCGTCAGGCTCCCTGCTCTCTTCCCCACTTATGCTTTCTCTCGCTATCTCTCTCTCTCAAATAAATAAATAAAAATAGTTTTTTTTTTTTTTTTTAAAGAGTTAACTTTAACAGTAAAGCAGTTCTTTAGGATTCCTAGGTGGTCTAACCTAGTGGTTCTCAAACATTTCTGCCTCGGAATCACCTTCAGGGCTTGTTAAAAGTACAATTCACTGGACCCCACCTCCTAGAGTTTAGAATTCATTTTTGGGGGGTCCTGAGGATTGGCATTTCTAACAAGTACCTAGATGACGCTGGTGCTGCTGGTTTGGAGACCACACTGGAGAAACACTGGTCTGACGCGGTGGTTTTCAGCCTTGACTCTGCGCTAGTTCCCGTGCCAGGGCCCCAGCCTCGACCGATTACATCAGAATCTCTGAGGAGCACAGGCTAAGCTTTTTTGTTTTGTTGTTAGAGCTCCCCAGACAGCTGTGATGTGCAGTCAGGCTTGAGACTCACCCGTGCAGTGCATGTTGGGGATGTAAACCTCAGGACTGAGAAATGGATGATGCTCTCCTCGGCTGGAAGGGCCTGGAGAGACCAGGAATGATTTCCCCTGATCTTAGCGAATGATAAGGGAAGGATTTGCATTCTTACAAAGGCAGTGGCTGTGAACAAGCTCAGCCTGTTTTCTAGCTGTTTCTTGGGTCAGGCTGCTGTGTTCCTGAGCTTGCCCTCAGGGATGGCTTGGTTTCCCATTCAGCAAGGGGCAGCCCGTGGGTGGGGCTGAAGCGCTTGTCACCACCTTCCATGATAAGCATTCACTGACCAACCCCCTCCTTCCTGATGCAGACAGAAATCTGTTCATACTCAAACAGGCTCCTAGGTGTGTGTAGTGGGAGGGAGGTGTGGCCAGGGCTTGTGGACTAACCATAAGCTGAACTTTGAGAAATGATCGCCATTTTTACATTGTATCCCTCTTAAGCCTGTTTATTCACGTATAAAATCCTGAACATGGTTGTCAGTGTTCAGTGTATGCGAATGCTAGTACAATTTTAGGGACGTTATTTTGTTCATCAAGGACACCCCTCTGCTCCCACCCCCTGTCTAGCAATGGGCCCAAGACACAGGGTCTGCTCCGTTAATTCATGATTTTTGAATGAATCAGCAAAGTGGTCTTTGATACCGTGCACTTGCATTAGCAAGGACGGAGAGCTTGTTCCCAAGGAGCTTTACAAAACACTGCTTTGTAGTTAGTTCTCAACTTGGGCAAGAAATCTGCTATGTTCGAAATAAAGGAACTGACGTGCAACAAACATAGCTGGAAATTCATTGTCTTAGTAGGTTCTCGTCATTGCTACCTGTGGTCCAGAGTGGTCTTTCATTTTCAGTCCTAACTGGTATTTCGCCACATCAAATTTTAGATGTTGGTGTTAAATTTTATTAAGTTTAATTGATTATAAAATACCTTGCACTGTAAGAATAGGCCTGCGTTTAATTTCTGGGAACCACTGGAGCCTTTGTTGTAATAGATTTCATAGGGCTCAGAGTTATAAAATTACTATGAGAGAGTTGGTGCTTGTTAAAATTGTGACCTCTATCTTTCAGAGCCGTTGGGATGATGTACAGTGAAATGGCTGTGTTGATGGTAGGGGTTCCTCTCCGCCCACAGGTCCCGAGGAAGCATGATGCAACCCTGGGCTAACTGCTGCGTCTGGAGTTTTGGCTCAGGGCAAAAAGGAGGAGGGCCCTAAGGAAACCTGCTCAAACCCTTTGATGCTGATTTCACAGGTGGCTGGTCACTGTGTGCCTGGCCTTGTTATTTATGGAGCCCTAAGTGGATAGCTGCACACGGGAGCCTGAAAGGAAGTTCTGCATCAGGGTTTAGCGGTAAATGCACAAAAGTGGAATGTAGGAACAAGTGGTCATGGGTGAGTGTCATTGCTTGAGTTAAGTGAGATTATTAGCGACTGTCCTGATTTCCACTCTCACCTCATCACCTTTCCTGAACTCTTGAAAACAAGCAGCAAACCAGACTGAAACAGCCGTGGAGAGTCTCTCCTTTCCTTTTAATTGAGGCTGATAGGGTTTTAATCAGGTTGGCTTGGATACTGTTTTCAACCGCAATTTAAAGAGCTATCCACAAAGCTATAAATTAATTAGAGTTAACGTTTCTAAAGTCAGAAGGACTTGATCATGTCCTCGTACTTCCTCTCCTATTTTCCACATCCCCGGAAGGGAAACTGAGAGTCTAATAAGATTACATAATCAGTTTAATTTCTTTTCTTTTATTTTTTAATTTTTTAAAAAATTTTTTTAATTTTTTTTTTTAAGATTTTATTTATTTGTCAGAGAGAGAGGGGGGGAGAGAGCGAGCACAGGCAGACAGAATGGCAGGCAGAGGCAGAGGGAGAAGCAGGCTCCCGGCCGAGCAAGGTGCCCGATGTGGGACTCGATCCCAGGACGCTGGGATCATGACCTGAGCCGAAGGCAGCTGCTTAACCAACTGAGCCACCCAAGCGTCCCCCCCCCCTTTTTTTTTTTTTTTTAAGATTATTCATTCATTTTTTTGACAGACTGAGATCACAAGTAGGCAGAGAGACAGGCAGAGAGAGAGGGGGATGCAGGCTCCCTGCCGAGCAGAGAGCCCGATGCGGGGCTCGATCCCAGGACCCTGAGATCATGACCTGAGCCGAAGGCAGAGGCTTGACCCACTGAGCCCCCCAGACCCCATAACCAGTTTGACTTCACAGGTAGCAATGCATCTGGGACCAGACTCTGGATCTTGAGATTTCCGCAGTTTCGCATTTTTGTCGTTTTTTGTCCTTAACGAAAGGACACTTTTCTTCCCTTGAATTCAAGACTTTGTCTTCATAGCCCAGAAAAAGGTTATCCTTTACTGTGATATTTTCTAAGAATTACAGTGAGAGTTGAAAAATGGTTTTATTTATTTTTATTTCTTGAGATGAAAAACAAGGCTCAAACATTCCTTCTGTTTGGTAGTACCTCTGCCTGCTGCCACCAGCCTCGGGCATAGCAGCAGTACTACTTTGCGGGGCAGGGGCCGCTGTGGGTTCGGGGGCTCGCGGGGAACACAGGGCAGTGATGGCAGCAGGCTTTGGGTCGCTGCCACGCCGTGGCTGGGGACATGGGCCGGTGGCACCTGCAGGCCGCAGGTGCTGTGACTCCCAGCTCGGCCTCAGGTCCCACGGGAGACCTGCTCTCCTAAGCAGGAGGCTCTTCTGCCCTGTCATGGTGGCCTCTGGCAAAGAGCAGCCTACTTGCTCGGGGAAAGCTGTGCGGCTCGTTGTGCTGCGGGAGGACAGACGTCTCTGTCAGAGGACTTGAGTCCCTCCGAAGCCCATCACTGTTGCTTGTAATCGAACCTCCTTGCGGTTGGCCGTGACTGGTTTTTGTTTGTCTTTCTTTCCTTTCCTTCCCCCTCGCCTCAAGGGCCACACACCGAGCAGTGGAGAGGGAGCTGCTTACGGGCTGGGAACCAGCGGCCCTCCTCCGGCCTGTCGTGGGCGGCTGCTGGGCCAAGGGCCAAGTGCCTTCGGGTCAGTCACTCTCAGGTTACAGACACTGGCGTGGAGGCCTGTCGCTGGACCCTGTGCTGGGGCTTCCTAGTGGACAGACTTGTTAATTCCCCGTTCGCAAGTGGAGGCCGGAGATGAGCTCTGTGTTTCCAAGCCTTCAGAATAGCCGGGGCAGTTTGTTAGAAATAGCGGCTCCTGGATGCTGATCTCTGGGGGCCAGTCGGGTATATCTGGTGGGGGGCCGGGTTTAGAACCTTGACCCAAGGCGTGTCTTCCAGTCGGGGCGGTGTTTGCGTGATCCCTGCCAGAAGGAGAGGGACTTCATCTGCGGCTAGTCCGTTCTCAGTGATTTGCCTTGTAAACATTTTCGGTCCCAGAGACCTTTCCCTCGGCAGGTTCCCAGGCTCCCTGGCTAGTGTGGACCTTGGGGACTGAAAGATAATTTTCCTTTTAACTTTAGGAAAAGCTAATGAGGGAGGGAAATCTGCTGTTGAAGAGAAAGGGGATTCACGGGGAGGGACCCCCCAAAAGAAGAACAAAGTCAGAAATCTATCTTACGTTACAACCAACTCTGATTTTCATTTTGTTATTTTATTTTATTTTTAAGATTTTATTTATTTGTTTGACAGACAGAGATCACAAGCAGGCAGAGAGGCAGGCAGAGAGAGAGGGGAGGAAGCAGGCTCCAGGCTAAGCAGAGAGCCCGATGTGGGGCTCGATCCCAGGACCCTAAGATCATGACCTGAGCTGAAGGCAGAGGCTCTAACCCACTGAGTTCCCCAGGCGCCCCGGCTCTCACTTTCAGAGAGCATCCTCTTTTGGGAAGGACCCATGCCCGGTCTTTGAGCAGTTAATGAAGGTAGCCGTGATTCAGCTCTCTTGTGCTCACAAGAGTGATTCCCTTTCCTGAAAGGTGTTGTTGACTCTTTAAGAATTACTTAAATGGACTCTAAATATTTAGCTCAGCACTAAAATTCCAGTTACATGGATTTGTTGTGTATCAGCATTGGCTTAAAGCTGCGTCCCCTGCCCTGCGCCTTACCTCTTACCACATCCCCGGCCCGCGTGCTGAGGTGCTCCCTTCTGCACCCGGCCCTGCCAAGGTGCACGATGATCCCTTTGACCCCCTCCGGCAGGGCCGGTCATCTCGTCTTGCTTCCCTGTCCCACAGGTCCTCCTTTGGAGATGGGAGCACTCGCGTCAGAGGGAAGACTGATGTCACACGGGGACTGTTCGAAGCCTGCTCAGGAGGGACCCGGCCCGTGCTGACGGCAGGAGGGGTTTCTGCTCTGGTCCCTGTAACCGCATGGTATGGACCGAGCTGGATGCTGGTCATTGAAGTCGGTGCTTGTTCTCCGGTTCCGGAGCGGTTCCAGCTGGCAGGTTTCTCCTTGGGATTCGCTGTGTTGGCTGCAGTTGTCTGCTGTGCGCACACCGATTCTGGCGGCTTCTTTCCAGTCTCTGGAGTTTTTCCGAGTGGGGGAGATCTCTGAACCCTTTGCCCGCCCCTTCTTTCCCCCTTCGGATATTCTGTGATGGTCAGGGAAGGATTTTCTGTGAACTAGAACAAGGACAAGGGAGTGGCCTGCCTGTGGCACGAAAGTGCCGTTAGCAAGCTTGAGGCATATCAGAGAGATTGGTCCTGAGAGTAACGTTTACTGTCTTTCTGCTTTTGAACTTTTTTTTTCTCCCTTTCCTCTGCTGTTTCTGAGGTCTGGGATTTATCCTGAATTTAAGAACGGGCTGTTTTTGATCATTTGAATAGGTATCACCATTCAGCGGGGAATACATGTGCACACGGAGATGCCTCTTAAAGCCAATTTGTAGAAGTCGTGTGAAATGATGCCTTTACTCCGTAATGCAGTTCTGCTTCAAGTTCTCGGCCCGGATTTACGCATTCATCTTCTGTCTCACTGGGTGATTGGCTTTTATTACGCCGCCGTGACAGCCCCCTCCGCCTTCCACTCCTACCCCAGATGCCGGAGCACGTTTTCCGGTGTGAGTAGGCATTGGACCACCCGAAATGGCATCGAGCGCCAGCCACACATGGCTGGAAAGGAGGAGAGCCTGGATTCCAGGAAAGTGTCCCTGCCGACTTGGTCAGGCTGTTGTACAGCAGATGATGTGGCCTTGGCAGAGACCCGGATGGGTGAGCGAAGTCCTGGTGAGAAGTCAGTGCTCAGCTGCCAGTTGGAAAAGCCCGACATCAGGCAGGGGCTGCTCTCTGCTCTCACGCCTTGCCGTCCGAGGAGACGCTGTCTTTCTCCAAGTCCCGCCATCTCTCTGACGGGGAGGGGAAGGGGGCGCGTGAAGCTGTCTTCACTTACGCGGGAGTATCAGTTCGGGGAGTTTTGGTTTTCTGGCCTTTCCCTACTTGGGGTTTGCTGCTGTTTGATTTTGGGGGGTGAGGGCTTCCGGCCTTCGACACGCTCTGACCAGGTGGCATCAGTGAGGCGTGTTTTGATCCCACACGTCTCCGGTTTCATTAAGAGGAAGGGAGCAGCTGGGGTGACGCAGAGCCTCGGCAAGGGGAGCTGGGGAGTTGTTCCTTGTAAATGCAAAGGAGCCAGTTCTGGGAGGCAGCGGTGTGAACAGCAGCTGACGCCTCCGGAGAACAGAGCCTGCGGGTCCTCCTGCGCCGCGGCCCCTCCACGGAGGAGGCGGAGGGAGGAGGCGCGTGGCTCATGGCACTGAAGTCAGCGTTCTGCTCTTGAGTTCACTAGTTACTTTCACAACCCTCTCGTGTTTCTGCTGTGTGCTCGGCCCTCTTCTAGGTCCTGGGGTTGCAGTGGTCAACAAACGTAATGTGTCTTCGCCGTCATGGTGCTGAGATTCTCCTGAGGGGTTGGGGGGAGACAGATTTATAATGGTGGTGATGGTGGTGATAAATGGTGTGCAGAAGAGAAGGTGCGGGCAAGAAGAAGGGAATCAGGAGCCGTTCCTTAAGTGTGGTCCTGGAAGGCCTTCTTAAAAATGACCATAAAATAAATAAATAAATGGCCATTAAGAATACAGAGTTTTTATTATGTAAAATATTTTAAACACTTCAGTTACTCTGGGATATTAGCACGATAGAAACATTTTGTTTTCAAGCTTATTTATGTATAATCTCTGCACCCAGTGTGGGGCTCCAACTCGTGACCCTGAGATCAAAGTCACACACTCTGCTGACCAGCCAGCCAGGAGCTGGTTGTGATTTTTATTCATTTTTTTTTAAGTGGGCTCGAGGCCCAACGAGTCACCAGCTGAGTGACTGAGCCAGCCAGGTGTCCCCGGCATGGACAGAAACTGAAACGGTTTGTTTTCTCTGCAGTTTGAGGGTGTTTGAACGACACGTCTCCCCCTTTCTCTCCCTGGACACGCAGCCTCTGTTAGCTGGTTTAGAATTCATCGTTCAGTTGCTTGCAGTGAAGACTGCATTAAGACAGTCTAAGATTTGTAGGGTGCGCTTTTCATGAAACTGTTCTGTATGACTGAGAAGCTCCTTCTTAGTCCAAATAGATTTCCCCAGGGTTTGTTGTTGTCACTGTTGTTCTGTTTCACGTGGTAGTGAGAGCCTTGGGGGGTCTGACATGGCCGGAGGATGAGCAGTGCCTGAGGGAGATGCTTCTCAGGAGCAGAGTGCCAGTGCGGGAGCCCAGGTGGTGGCCGGTGGCCAGCGACAGCATAGCCCGGGGCAGTCGTCGGCCCTTTCAGAGGCTGGAATGACGGGGTGTTGTCTCTGGATCACCCTGAGAAACAGGACTTGCACTTCCTGTCATTTCCTCGGAAAGGACAGGATTGTAAGAAAAGAGAACCCCCGGCTGTCCTAGCCCTCCTGATGGCCCGGCTCTTTCCTGTCGGATCCCATCTAACTGCATCTGTTCCAGAAACACTCTCGCAGTGGTTTTAAGACCGCATTTCTTAACGTGTTAGTGGTACAGCCAGCATTTTTTTTTAAAAAGTGGAATCAAGTGAGTGATAGAGTATATCACACTTACTAAGGGTGTGTTTCGTTTCTAAAAACGTTTGTTTCCAGTACATGTGCGTATGTGCCAGATCCTGGTAACGATGGATTTTTATTGTGTTCTGCTTTAAAAAGTTTGGAAAATAAGTGTGGGGGGACTCCTGAGCGGCACAGCTGGTCGGTGTCTGACTCTTGATCTCGGCTCAGGTTATGGTCTCGGTCGTGGGATCGAGCCTGTGCTGGGCTGCTTGTTGGGCCTGGAGCCTGCTTAAGAGTCTCTCTCCCTCTCTGTCGGCTCCCCTCCCCCACTCACTTGTGTTCGCTCACGCTCTCCCCCCAAAATAAATGAATTAATTAGACAGATAAAAAGTTTAAAACCATAAACCTGTGAGATGAGTGTTGGTCCCCTTTGACAGACAGGAAAACTGGGCCTGTGGGGGTACTGCCTAGAATCAGAGTAAAATTTGACTCTGCTCCTTCTTTCCACATTTGATCCGGGACATGGCAATTAAATCTGTCACAGGACTTTCCATTTCTGATGATTTTTACAGGATTGGAGTTCACAGAGACAGTGTCTTGCCCCTAAACGTTGTTTTAAAATCAGATTACCAGGCCGAAGGGTGACTGGTTTCTCAGCACATCTCTGTGGGGTCTAATTCTGGAGAAGGGGAAGAAAGATGAGCACGATTACTTTACTTTATTAACAAACACAGGAAATCTAAAAGCTCTTTCCCCTTCACAGAAAGCACAGTTTTACCCAGGAGGAGAGACGGCGAGAAGCAGGGCAGGCCGTCTCCCGTCTCTAGGGCCTTCGGGGAATCCAGTGTTGCGGAGACCGGCTTCCGTGTGGTGGGGTGGGTGGACATAGCACGGGGACCGCCACCTTGTGCAGCATGTTTTGGTTCCCGCTGGTCCGGCACACTTTCACAGACACTCACATTCAGTGTAGGACTGCGGTTTTGACCTTTGTCACCGGTCTTACCACGTCCCCAGCCTCCCGGGAACGAGGGGGGGTTTCACCGCAGTTGTCGGCCGCTACTTGGGCCTTAACGGACAGGCGTTTTAGAGACGCGTTCTTCCCCCGGCGTTCCTCCCCTCTCGCGTGTAGTCACTTTTGAGTGGAATCCTGATTGGTTTCCACTAGACTTTTTCTTTTTGGCACAGAAGAAATTGCTCTGGGTGGAGATGGTGGTGAAGTACGGTGCAAACCTGCTGCCCGTTTCCTTGTCTTCCCCGCGGTCTAGGTCGTTGCCTGACCCTGCCCCAGACCAGCCCTCCAGTGAAAAGTGACCTTTTGGCCCAGGGCCCTCGCTGAGTGTTTTGTGTGGCAGAGCTGTCTCTGGCTGACTCCCAGGATTGTTAATGACTTCCTCCTCTGTCTCTAAGTAATTGCTTGGAAAGACAGCTGTGGAGAGACATGGCCCCCAGCTTGCAGGCTCATTAATCCCAGCCATATGGAGGAGGGTGCAAAGGAAGGAGGCGGAGGTTGCTCTGCCAACAGAAGCAGGTTGGGGGGAACAAAACTGGGGGCCGTCGGGGAAGGGCGGCACCCCAAGGCTGGAGATCAGATTCGGAGTTGGTGAGGTCTGAGGCCCCTTCCGCATTAAAGCTCAAATACAGGGAACAACGTAAGAGACGATTATTTGGGTTCTGAAGTCCTTCTAGTTGAGCTCCTCTGGGGTTGAGTATAACTTAGCTTGTTAGAATACTTGGTTTTGTGTAACTCTTCCAGAACAGAAGCATCCAGGTAAAGTGGAAAGTCCAAGGAACTAAAAGGGAAGACACCCAAGAGATTCCCCAAAGTCAGCCGTCATGGATTTGGCCATTATTATTAAATTCTGCTTTTGTCTGTTCCCACAGTGGCCTTGAAGTGTGTTTCAGAAAAGACCGTTCCATACCATGCTCCTTTCAAAATAAAAAGAAAAAAGAAAGAAAGAATATTAATCAAAACTTGTATGGACAGAAGGAGGGTCAAATACAAGTAGGGAGCAAGTATTCTCCCGCTAACATGTAGCACGCAGGCTTATACAGGAAACAGGGTAGGGCACTTGATCTTTATTTTTCGAGAACAGGAAACATACCACCTTTCTAAGAAGATGCAGATACTTTCCTAAAAAACCGAATTATAAAAGAAGTTTATGCAGGTCTATAGACAAGGGGCAGCAAACAGATGAACATGTAGCCATCAGGGAGGGTTTTCAGGAAGATGAAGGGTGTTCTGCATGAGTGACTTCTTGGCGCCCAGTCCGTGCACACCAGCGGTGCTGCGTCTTCCCAAAGTGTGTGCAGCTAAGCATGTCCAGTTTGCCCGTGTAGTTTTGCAAGTTTTCCTGTGATGTATGTACCCTTTTACCTGAAAAACAAGTGCGTAATTTCCACTTAAAGAGTGGTTTTCAAACTTTGATGCACATTAGACTTACTGGAAGCACTTACAGAGATACCTGTGCCCAGGTTGTGCCCTAGACTGATTAGATCAGAATCTCTGGCAGTGAGCCCCAGGCATCAGTGTCTTGTGAAACAGTTCGCAAAGATCACTTAGGAGAACCAGAACATTCCTGATCTTTAGTTAATGCCAATTCCCGCAGCTGCATTTCTCAAAGGCATAGTTATTCCTAGAGTGCTTTTTTCCCCTATGATTTTATTTATTTATTTGAGAGAGGCAGGGGAGGGGGAGAGAGGGGGAGAGAGAGAAAGAGAGTGAGCAGGGTGAGGGGCAGAGGGGGAAGCAGGGAATGAACATTCCCTTGGGAACCCTGAAACCTGTGTTGATGCTGGGACCGCTCTACCTTTCTCGTCCCGTGGGAGTGTTTGAACCAGAACCAAAGTTTTTACTGGGAAGTCGCTTAAGGTCATCACTCTGAGCTGGTCGTGGCTGTTGGAGAATACAGGAAGTCAGATGCTGGAGGGAGTAAACTCTTCCGAAGCCCGCGGTGATGTGTGCAAGGGTGCGTCGAGATCACTATTGGAGCTCCGAATTTTTTCTGGCCCTGGATGGGCTGTTGTCTTGGGACAGTGCCGGCTATCTTCCTGGTGAGACAAGGAGATGTTTGTGCCTTCTCTGGTCCCTTTCTGAAGTTAGAAACACCCATCATTGTTAGATTTAATATCTGACCCTTTGCAAAGTTGGTAAGGTAGGTAATGGGTTTGTTTAATAGGATTAGTTATTATTTTTTTGAAGAAAAGAAGAAATGAATATATCCCAAGGAGTTGAAACATCAGAGAATGATTATTTTATGTAATCTGTGGTTTATCACACTCCAAATTAAGTGTCTTCGAGTACATATTATGTGGGATAATGGTAGTGTGTCCGCGAGAGGGAGAGGACATGAATGAGAATTGTCTGGAGCTGAATCATAGTGAAAGCGTATAGCAGGGACCCTAGAGTAGTAGCATTCTGGGTAAGAATCGCCTCCTGGGGGACACCTGGGTGGCTTAGTGGGGTAGAGCCTCTGCCTTCAGCTCAGGTCATGATTCCAGGATCCTGGGATCGAGTCCTGCATCGGGCTCTCTGCTCTGCAGGGAGCCTGCTTCCTCCTCTCTCTCTCTGCCTGCCTCTCTGCCTACTTGTGAACTCTGTCAAATAAATAAATAAAAATTAAAAACAAAAAAAAAGAATCGCCTCTTGGTGTCTGTGGCTGTGAGCTGTGACCTCTGTTGTTCAGTTTGCTCACCTGAAAAACTATAATACCTTTCTCTTAGGATTGTTTTACAGATTAAATGAGATTGTTCATAAAGCGCGTAGCACAGCACATAACCGGTCCTGTTCAAGTGCCTGTTAGAGCAGAGCATAACTCGTCCCACTAAAACATTTTAGAACTGTATGATCCAGAAGACGCTTTCATCTGTGAAGTCCATTAGTAGCCGTGCTTCCACACCCCTAAGTTACCTCTCCTTTTGCTTGCTCAGGAAGTTCTTCTAACTAAATTTTTCATACTGTGCTGCCAAGTCTCACCTGGGAGTGCTTGAATCTCGAGCACCAGCTGGATTCCATCCTCACGTGCCTGAAACACGGTTACCCCCTCTCCGGGCTCGATTCTTCTCTTCCATCCGTCCATGTGGCTCCTTGACTCCCCGAGTCTGAACCCACCCCGTTTTTCCGTTCTGTTCAGCAGAGATCTGCTTGGGGCTAACGCGAATGGAAGGGTGACCTCCTGGTTTCTGATGCTATCTTTCAATTCATATAACTCAGCCCTGAGCATGCTTTTTAAAAAATAATGGCCCTAAATTGCTGACATCTCGTCATCTGTTCAGACTGCTCAATCTTTCTGTGCTCTCGAGACGGAAGGGGATCAGCTGGAGTAAGATTCCTTTGTGCATTGACTGCGCCTGGCGAGTGACCTCCGCTGGAGCTGTGTGTTCCCTCCGAGTAACGTGGGTAGTGATTACAGCGACAATGCTGCTATTGTGTCCAGAGGTTTGGGGCTGTAATTTCATAATGAAATTGAAAAACATGAGATTAAAAACCTGAATATAGCACAGTAATTATATTTAAGTATCACAAATCATCTCCCTGTATTTAGTTAGGTGTTAGAGATTTGGCCTCTCTTTGTGGAGTGTGGTCACGTCGTTTCATACGTCTGCAAAATGGAAAGCTTCTAATTTATGGCTAAAATGTGGGAATTGCTTTATCTTAATGGGAAGGTGACGAGAATGGTATTGAATTTGAAGGAGCTGGTTTGCTTCATTGACTAGAGTCAAGAAGGGAGGTTGTGGAACCGCTGCCAAGGTAAAGAAATGTTTGGGTCTTTTCATGGTTTAATTCCCAGATACTTAGACGTGACTACAGGTTCTCTCTCTAGACGTTAACTGATACAGGCTGGCCTGGGAAATTCTCCAGGCCTCTGACAAGCAGCGTAGTTGCAGAGTCGAAGAGGTATGACTCTTAACCTTACCTGAGGCAGGGCTTCTGGAAGACGTACCTCTGATTTGTTTCCCACAGGTGCATAGTGCACCGGTGGTGCCTGGTCCATTCATTGCCTGAGAACTTGCCTGTACCTGCTGGTTCTTTAGTCTGGTCGAGGCCTTTGTGGCTTGGGACGGTGGGGAATGTGTAGGTGGTAGTAGTTGGCAGGCATTGCTGGGGCATGAGGACTAGGGAATAGACTCAGGGCTCTTCTTTAATAAGAAGTTAGAGGAGAGGATGGTTCCCTAATGGTATCTCCATCTACCAATGGAGACCAATGGTATCTCCATCTACCAGTGGAGACCAGTGGTATCTCCATCTACCAGTGGAGACCAGTGGTATCTCCATCTACCAATGGAGACCAATGGTATCTCCATCTACCAGTGGAGACCAGTGGTATCTCCATCTACCAGTGGAGACCAGTGGTATCTCCATCTACCAGTGGAGACCAGTGGTATCTCCATCTACCAATGGAGACCAATGGATCTCCATCTACCAGTGGAGACCAGTGGTATCTCCATCTACCAGTGGAGACCAGTGGTATCTCCATCTACCAGTGGAGACCAGTGGTATCTCCATCTACCAATGGAGACCAGTGGTATCTCCATCTACTTGATTCCTAGGAAACTCTGGGTATAAAGTGAGCAGAGAAGGAAGTTGTGAGGGCGATAATTACTGTTGCCATTTGCTCATTATCTACCATGAGCCAAGCCCATTTTGTTACTGTTTTTAAACATCACAGTAGACCCTGCTTTAGTGGAATACTGCCCCTATACTGTCTCGTACCCACCAAATAATTCCTATTGATTCAAACTCTACAGATGATCCCTTCTGCCCTAAAGCTTTCCTCCAGAATCTGCTGTGATTCCGTAAGGCCAAGTAACTGGTTTACCTGAGCTGCTCTGGGTCACCTTGTGTTGGTGCAGGTGTGGCCTGACCGTCACTAGCATTCAGGTTACCTGGGGAGCTTACCGGACTTCTGTATTCCCAGGCTTCCTCAACTTGCCCTATCTGGAGATAATTCTGGTTTAGTAGGTGTGGAGGGCGGATTTGTGGTCTAGGAATCTGTGTTTTGTAACAACCACCCCCAGGATTCTTTAGATTTTGAGACTCACCACCTGAAGGCCCGAGCTGTTCCAGTGGGTAGATCATGTTGAAATTTGTTCTTTTGAAACATGGACCAATCTCCTGGTTAAGCCCTTTTATCATCGGTATCTTGGGTAAGAATACCTGCTTTGTTTGATTGGTTCCCTTTCCTCTGGATATAAGGGCGACTGGGCTTCTCTGCAGCTGTCCCCAGCCTTTTGGAGGGCAGGGAGAGAGGAGGAAGGCCCAGACCTGGTGTTTTCACTTCAGGCGTGCTAGAGAAGAGGTGGCCTACCTCCACCAGTAAACCTGGCCTTCTCAGGACCTTTGGTAGTTTCTATTTCCACTAGAACCTCATTGAAAATTCTAGCACTATTCATGTTTTTGGCAAAGTAGATAAAAACAGCAATTGAGTTAAATTCATCAAACATTTATTGAGTAGCTGCTGAGGCTAAAGTGTTGTGCCAAGGGGAATGACACAGATAGGTAAAAACACAGTTTCCAGCCTCCGTCCAAGAGGAGGAGTCCGGTCTGTTGTAGTCGGGCCGATTTAGCTGTAACCTGCCACATGACAGGGGCTTCCAGAAAGTGAAGTCGAAGCCAAGAGCGCTTAGAGGGATGTCAGGGTAGAAATAGAGTCTTCTTAGGCCAAAGTCTTCTTCGGGGAAATGGCCCGGGGCCGTGGCTCTTCTCCTTTCCTGTGCTTTAGAATCGCATAGGGGATTTTTTTTTTTTTTTAAGTTTTTGTTTATTTATTTGAGAGAGCATGCGCACAGCGAGAGAGAATGGGGGAAGGGAGGGAGAGAGAGAGAGAGAGAGAGAGCGAGCGAGCGAGCATCTCAAGTAGACTCCCTACTGAGTATAGAGCCTGATGCAGGACTTCATCTCAGGACCCCGCTTCACAACCTGAGCCAAAGTCAGGAGTCAGACAGTTAACCAACTGAGCCACCCAGGATCCCCACATAGGGGGAATTTTTAAAAAATACTAATATACAGACCATACCCCTTAGCAATCAGGTCAGAATTTCTGGAGTTTGGACGCAGGCACCCCTACTTTTTAAACCTCCTTACAGGATTTTTCTGTACAGCCAGGACTGAGACCCACCGATACAGAGGATAAATAGGCTGTCATTGCCAAGGGGGGCAGGCAGAGAAGGAAAGGCACTGAAGGCTTCTGCAGAGTCCCAGGGGCAGTCAAGTGAAAGCTTCGGTTGAGAAGGCTATTCAGCGGGCATTGGGACTCTTGGAGCCAGCGGGGAGGGAAATGACACTGACCAGGTAGGATGAGGTTACGACGTTCCGCCGTGGAATTGGGAGACATGGTGTTTTTGTACCGCTGTTGGAATGCCTTCTCACCCATAGGAAGATGCGGAATGAGGTGCTGAGAACTTTGTGCTTTTCCTAAGGCGTCAGTAAGTCCGGGCAGGTAACACAGAACATTGCTTCCCTGTGCAAGGCTCTTTGCCTTCAGTCTGCCCTGCCTGTGCCGTGCTTTCCATGTTCTCTTGGCATCTGTTCTTGGCAGTTTTCTTCTATAAAAGAACACCAAAGGGAAGGGAAGGTCAGAGTGGCAGGAAGCTGTTGATGTTAGGCAAGACTGTGGCAATATTTCTGTGACGACGACGTGGGGGAGCTGCTGGCCCTGCTGGGGCAGACGTGTGCAAGTCCAAGTGTGTGTTTCTGTGCTCCTGCAGCTGCATCCATTTTGTGCCTGATTCCGCCAAGGACTGGTGCTTTATCTGTTTATTGCTGTTTCCAGGAAGTTAATTTGCAGGTGCTATAAATATGCACGGTTCATATACTTCGTGTATTCTTTCTTCCTCGAAGCCAAGCCTCTTTTCTTTATTAGGCACCTTTCATTTCTATGTGTGGTTCCTGTGTGTTGTTTGTTTGTTTTAGTGTCACTATTTTGATAGTAACAATAAACGTAAAGCCACTCAGTCATGCAGGACTCTTTTGAAATGTGCTTTGGGCAGATGCAGCCGAGCGGTCCGAGGGGAGGTCCGTGCATCAGGGTTTCCTGTCTTTTGTTACAGGTAGAAAAATGAGCAGAGATCAGGAGAGAGCGAATTTTCTTCAATACTGGTGTGGAGGCAATCTATTCGCAAACACAAACCTTCAAGTAATTCATAAAATAGTACCACCGTGTACCTACCCATCCGTTACTGTATTCACCCATCCATCCACTCACCCATCTGTCCGTCCACCCACGCATCCATCCATCCTGTCCGTCCGTCCATCCATCCATCTGTCCATCCATCCATCCACACATCCATCTCTCTGCCCATCCATCCATCCATCCATCCATCCATCCATGCACGCATCCATCCATCAATCCATCCCTCCCTTTGCCCATCCATCCATCCACACATCCATCTGTCCCGCTTCCCATCCATCTGTCCATCCATCCATCCGTCCATCCGTCCATCCCGCTGCCCATCCATCCATCCATCCATCCAAGCACGCATCCATCCATCCACTCACGTGTTCATCCACCCAGCCATTCACCTATCCCTTTAGAAAAGATAGTGCAATATAGTAGTTGAAAGAATGGATTCTGGAGCCAGTCTGCCCGATTTCAAATAGTGACCCCTCCACTTGCTTAATCTCATTTTCTTTCTTCTTTAAAATGGGGATGGTAACAGTAACAACCTCACAGAGTTATGACTCTTCAGGGATTAACGGATGTGACGTGCTGAGCAAGGACTTGGCTGTAGAGAGTTCTAAGTTGTCTGCTGCTCTTCTGTTACCCTTGCAAAATCATTGCAAAGAAAATATAGTGACAAATAAATCTGGTCCATCAGCTTCTAGTTTTGTGATCTTAGGATTTATTGAAGGAAAAAGGTCGGAAAGGGAGGTTTTGGTGGATCATAGAGGCCTTGACTCCAGATTTCAAAATTGGTAGACAGTGAGAAGTCCCTCAGGTTTGGGTCTCAGTGAAAGATGTGCATGAGGAAGGTATTTTTACAATTTTGTGCAAAATAAGTCATCTGCAGTATTAGAACAAATAGGAGACTGTTCTCATTGTCCAAGGCACAATGTAACAAGGAAATGAATGAGAGTGGCCAACAGAAATAGACACTAGCCATTGGAGAGAGAAGACTTTTTTCTGATTTTACTTGTCAGTTCCATCTTGTGGATTCTACTTGCGGTAAGACGGGGAGATGGGAAATTAGCTTGGAATTAACCAAATGTGTTGGTGAATTAGTGCTCTCCATCTCCACGTCCATCCTCGATGAGAGGGGGACACGGTGAGGAACATGTCTGTGCCATTACCGGTCCTAGGAGGCCCAGGGGCAAGTGCCAGAATGCAGAACTAGGTTTTTCTGTTCTGTGCTTTTACATGGCTCATGGTAAGCAGGACCCCATTAGCTCTTGAAGCATGCCCGCCTGTTCTCCTCTCCACTTAATTACCATGTGGAGCTTGGGTCCACGCACAAGTTACCTCGATTAAACCGTACGTTTATGGAGCTGTAAACGTCCCAACACTACTTTGAGAGGGCCTTCCAGGCGTTAGTGTTCAAGGTTTCTCCGGGCGGGCTGAGGACAGCCTCTGTGGATGTTTTCCGGATCCCGGAGCGTAACACCCGAAGTTTTCTGTTCCTGTTCACATCTCGTCTTTAGCAGCCGGTAGACAATGCAGTACAAAGATGTACCCGCTCGCTGGAGATGGTTGGAGTGCACCAGAAGTCTGAAAACGGGGAGAGTCTGCGCAGTCCTGCAGTCTCTCCCAGAATGGGACATTTTTGTGGTGTGATCTGGAAGAAGAAAAACATTTGTGGCCAAACCTCACTAAATTGAACAATTGTGGGGATGGTGCAGACAGATCTGTGGGGTAGGTGGGAACAAATGCAGTTCCGTTATGTGTAGTTACTCAGTGGCGCCTTGAGCAAGGATAGTGAAGTGTTGCCTGGCAGAACGCTTTTTGGAGATCGGCCTTCATGTATCATTAGGAGTATCCATCATTAATGGCATATTTGATTTTTTTTCCCTCTTTTTTGATGGTGTGATTATGTCTACATGCTCTCATTTGCCCTGATACTAGAATCTGTATGTTTGAGATGAAGCTTGGTTTAGCCTAGCCCGAGTCCCTGTTGCCCCAGAGATGTTGGGTTAATCAGAGCGCGTCCGGAGGTGGAGGGTGTTGGACAGTGCGCGGGGAAGCGATTGTGCATACGGCCTCGTGCAGGGCCTGTTACGTCATTTTACTCCCTCCCTCCCTTTGAATGAGGGAGTTGCTAAGTTTTGAGTTTTGGGCTACTGCTCTCTCACTCCACCTCCGGAATGTAACCTCTTAGGGAAGATGTTCTGGGGTGCAGGGATGCTTGGGGCCGGCGGGTCGGAGGGTGGGAGGGGATGGACGCGGAGTCTTTCCCAGAGCCCAGGTGCCGCGACCCTCTGCTCTGGAATCCGTGCTTCTCAGAATGCCATATGCCTGAGAATCATCAGAGGGACATCTTACAGGTTCAGCCACACCCCATTCTCCCTGCCTCCTGCAAGGGGTGGTCTCAGACTCCACGGACGGGAGGGGCTGCACTCCGGAGAGATGGGGTGCAAATCCTGAGTCTGACCCGGGACTACTGTGTGCCCACGCAGCGCTCCTGGGCTGCTGAGAAGGCAGTGGCTCCCTCAGCACAGACGGGAAGCTCTCGCTTTCCTTCTTTGCCCTTTTAAATTCACTCTAAAGAGAGTTTAGACACGCAGCAAAGCAGGAAGGCAGGCTGACCTTGCCTGTCTCCAGAGTCTTGCAGAGATAAAGGAAGCGCCCGCACTTTGAGGCAGCTGGGGATTTGTGGTGTTCCAGAAGACCTCAGCTCTCAGATGGGCTCTTGGCGGCCTCACCGATAATCGCTGTGTGATCGCTACTAGGCTTCCTTATTTAAGAAGCTCCTAAATTTCCTTTCCTACGCTCTAAGGTTATATCCTCACCAGCTCCTCAGATTTTAAAAAAAGAAACAGAAGGAGGCAAAACAAATCGCAGAACATTTTTTTTTTTCTCTTTCTAAAGGTTACAAACATAAATCATATTTGAGAACAATGAATGGACCTTATTTTTTTATCTTCAGAAAGCTAGGCCTCTGGCATCTTAAAAAGAATCTTTCTTTCAGAAAGGAAGGAGCCCCGTATAGTGGCAGGGCTGTGCTCTGGGGATCAGGAGACTTGGCTCAGCCACGGGTCGCCTGGGGCTCCCTGGTCAGAACCAGTCTTCACTTTGAGCCATTTTCCCCATCTGTGAAATGTGGGGGCCCTGAAGCTGCTGCAGCTGTAATGTTTTATGACTCTGGGGATGGGCTCAGTGCCTGCATGACAGACACAGAATTTCTGGGTTTTGTCGCCGTGTTTCAGATTTGTGGGGGACGGCATGGGCCATCCGACTTTGCTGCCCACAGGGCATCTCTTGATCGGGGCTTCATAAAGCTGGAGGGTCAGTACCGGGGGGGCCGTCAGAGAACGTGGGGTTCACCTCTTCAAGTGCTGTGCATATGAGGCAGGTGATGTCCTCGTGGATTTTCCCCAAGCATGGGGCTTCGTTTGGGCTTTTTTTACCTTACGATTTGCTTTTCTCTCTGGGATGTTTCAAACATGGTGTTGCCCTGTCACCATACCTTTCTTCTTTTGGTTCCCTCTGCCCTCCATTTCCCAAGGATGCTGGAATACTCAGTTGCATTTGTGGGCAAAAGTGCTCCTGTGGCCTCCAGATTTTTTTTTTTTTTAAGATTTTATTTATTTATCTGATAGATCACAAGTAGGCAGAGAGGCAGGCAGGGGGTGGGGGGAGGCAGACTCTCCACTGAACAGAGAGCCTGATGAGGGGCTCGATCCCAGGACCCTGAGATCATGACCTGAGCCGAAGGCAGAGGCTTTAACCCACTGAGCCACCCAGGCGCCCCTGTATTTATTCTTTTTTTAAATTATGGTTTCCTTCTGGTAAGAAGAATGTGGTCATGCAGTGACCGTATTTTTATATACTGTATAGCTGTGTTAAGCTATTATATATATAAATCATATATAGAAATGCATTTTACATAAGGATGACATGAGAAATAACTAAAAATAGACGATCTCATTTTTTCCCCGTGTACCCCCGTGGATCGATTTATACCTTCTCTGGAGTGTGAATTTGTTTTGAAGACCATCGATTCTGGACCATGGCAGGTGTAGAATTTAGACTGCTCGCTTTAGAATTTCCTCTGGCACTTGTTAAAGATACTAATTCTGGGACCTTGACCCAGACCAAGTGAGCGAGAATGTGTCCTTGCAGGACTTTGGAGTCTGTATTTTTAGTCCGTTCTCCTGGTGTCCCCGAGGTCCCGCCAGGGTCGAGAACTACGGTAGCTTACAAATAGTAGGTGTGCGAGCGCGAGACGTAGCTAACACATCAGAGATGGGGCAAGGCCAGCCCTAAATCGAGATTGGTTAACCCTTGGAAAAACCCGCTTGCAGTGTTCATGTGAATTACACAAGAGCGGCTGTCCGCTGGATAATCAGACACGGATTTTGAATCAGAATTTGAAGATTTTCCTAGGTGTTTCTTTTTTTTTTTTTTTTTATTTGTAACTCCAAATAGTTGCTACAGTGCCTCCGTCTTTTTTTTTTTTTTTTCCTCATTAGAAATTTAAATGCTGTTGAAGATCTAAAGATAATGAAAGATTAGATATTTACCAAAATGCATTTAAAGGTTATTGTTTAAAAAAAAAAAGTTTATTGTTCTTAATAGCTTGCGTGTCCATAACCTTATGATCGAAAGGACATTGCGGTATCCTGGTTCGTGAGCATGTACCCTCTGAAACAGTTGGAGAAAACCAGTGTAGTCAGATAAACGAGTAACTGGAAATTTGTTTCTAACTACTCACTCCCGGTCCAGGGGATGCCAGTCACCTCATGGGCGCGGGGGTTATCGGGGCCTGGATGGGCTTTTGAAAAGTTCCTCTCGAAGCTCTGCGCAGCGGTTGGAGGAGACGCGGTCATAGAGATTCAGCGGCGAGACCAGGGCTCCGTGAGCGGGAGTCGGCAGCAGGGAAGGCCGGAGAGCAGTCGAGTTGATGGCTACGAGTAGCCTTAATCCTGCCTGGGATCGCCGGATCGGCCCGTCACGGGGAGATCCCAAGCCCCCTTCCTCTCCGTGTTTTCTCCTACCCTCCGCTTGGGGAAGGTGTCCCTGACCTGGAGCGCGACGCTGGGGTGAGATGGTGCCGCTGCCCTCGCCCGTGTGCTTTAAATCTCTGCTTTGGTATTTAAAGAAAAAAAATGCTCACTTCCCCACCAGCCTTCATTCACAGTCTTTGAGTCTTCCCGGCAGTGGTGTGCCAAAGGCCAGGGATTCTGGCAGCGTTTGATTCATCTCTGCTCTCCCCAGACCAGCTAGCACAGGCCCTGGGGCACAGAAGCTCTCGACGGGAATGGATTCAGGAGGCCCCACGTCCTGGGGGCCCCTGCCACCCCCCTCAGCGCACAGGTCTTGTTCCTGGAGAGCTGGGTTTCTGTTTCCGAGCTTCTCGTTTGTTTGCATCTCCTCTGTCCGGACGACTTCCAGTCCTTTCCTCTCCTCACTTGGCCAAGTCCTACTTCACTTGTAGATAAATACGCGTAAGTGGCGCGTCTTTCACTCGTCCTGAACCAGGACGGATGTGCCTGCGCACGCTTCCATGCTCTCCCCACGTCCTCTGGGATAACTCAGATCTTAGTTTCTGGTCCTTACGTATTGTCACCCCAGACTGTCTGCTTTACCAGGGAAGGGGTCATGCTCACCTCTGTCTCCTCACCACTAAGCCTAGGTGTGGGGGTGTGGGAGGTCATCAGTAAAAGTTTCTGGACTGAACAAAGTTAAGTACCTAATAAAACAAAATATGCCAATTAATGGGGCGATTGGCAAGGATGTACTTACAAGTCCAGGGGTGGTAGTTGACATTGCGAGGGTGAACTGCAAGGTTCTATGAGAGCAAATGATTAAAATTAAACAGAACAGAAATGGAACTTAGGAACAAAGCTTTTGTGTGCCTTTTAATGCCTGGTGCTGGGTAGAATTTTCTGTGAATAAAATGAAATGTCTTGATGGACTGACTTACATACTATAAAATCTGAAAGATAAAATGCAGGTTGTTTACTATGGTGTATACAGCCTGCAAAAACTCACAGGTGTCTGTTCAAACATGCAGTCAGTTATTCACGCACTTAACATTTTGTTGTGTATGATATGTGCCAGGCACTGTTGTAGGTGCTCGGGATCCACAGTGAGCAAAGCACAGCAGTTCCTGACCGGACGGAGCATGCGGCCTGTGCTGGAGACGGCAGTGAAGCAGATACATGAGTGAAATGGCCAGACTGTGGGAAGCTGGCGAGTGCCCCGGAGGAGGGAGCTGTGCAGGACACCCACCCGCGTACCGCTGCTCACTGGCTTTGCTTCCTGACCGTGACTTTGCTTTTCTGGAAACATTTCCCGTCCTGTTCCATGTCTGCTTCCTTTGCCCAACAAACAGAAGTCCCGGTAGTTTTTGATAGTTACAGAAAATACAATGTAAAGACTTGTAATCGAGGGGTGCCTGGATGGCTCAGTGGGTTAAAGCCTCTGCCTTTGGCTCAGGTCATGATCTCGGGGTCCTGGGATTGAGTCCCGCATCGGGCTCTCTGCTCAGCGGGGAGCCTGCTTCCTCCTCTCTCTCTCTCTGCCTGCCTCTCTGCCTACTTGTGATGTCTGCCTGTCAAATAAATTAAAAAAAAAAATTGTAATCGAAAAAATAAACCCCTGTCTTCCCATACACAGCTAGTACCAGCTGTAAGCCAATTAAACTCAATAGTTCACAGGTGTTCCTGGGGAGGACTCTAACACAATGGCACATCGACTTCCCTTTGGGGTTTGTTCACATTTTTCAGAGCTCTTTAAAATCTGTTTTCCAGTGATACCATACTAAGCGGGGAAACGGGGCTGAGACGTCGGGGCTGTTGAAGCTGTGTGGAGTGGAAGCCTCAGCAGACACTCCCCTGTAGCTTACTCTGGTTGTGTTTTCACAAACTACAGTGGTGGTGCAGGTGCCCCCCACGGGGAATCCGGGGTTGTGTGAAACCTCCCATACCCTTGATGTTGAATTGGAGCTCATTTTTGGCTTCTGGAGCATGTCAGAGAATCACCTCAATTGGTCCCATGTGTGGCTCCAATACTGTATTCTGGGTGGCTTTGGAGTGTCACCTTTGTCTCTGTGTTCTGAGAATCACTAAAGAGTGCTACGATTATTAAGCCTATAACGTCTTTAATGAAGAGTAAATCATACAAACTTACTAACGTAGACTTTGCTTTATTATTCTCCTGATCTATTTGTTTTAGTCGTGAGCCAAGATACAGGATCATGAGCTCCTAGTCGTATGGATAGTAACAGCCCCGGGTTGTTCTCGAGAATTGTGCAGATTGGGGCACCTGGGGGGCTCAGTCGGTAGACTGACGCTTTGGCTTGGCTCATGATCTTGGGGTCCTGGGGTTGGGTCGTGCACGGGCTCCCTGCTCAGCGGGAGGTCTGCTTCTCGCCGTCCCCATCCCCATCCTGCTCGCGTTCTCTCGCTTGCTCTCGCTCGCTCTCAAATAAATAAAATCTTAAAAAAAAAAACCAAAACAGAACAGTACAGACTTTGTCATCACATTTCGCACCTCTCAGACCGTGGCATTTCTGGGTCCCCCCCCCCCCCTTACCTCGGATTCATGTTCTCAAAGTGTGGCCCTCAGCCCGACAATGTCAGCTTCACCTGGGAACGTGTCGAGATGCGGATTTTGAGGCCCCGCCTTGACCTTCTGACTCGGAAATCTTTGGGGGTGGGAATTGCTGCGGAGACGGGTTGCTTTCTGCTCCGTCTCCGGTGCCGGCTGGAGCTGATCTTCTACCTGCTGTATGAAGAGGACAGTCATGTCTCCCTTGGCCTCTTTCTTGGTGCAAGTGCTTGTTAGATGCTGAAGGCTGATGTCGGCGTGGGCAGGGACCGTGCCCCGCGGCGCAGTGTTTAGGAGACTCGCGTAGCAGCCTTGGTAGCAGGTAGAGAAGTCTGCGACCGAGTGACGTTGTGCAGCGAAACTTTCAGAACTCAAGACGTGCTGCTTGTGCAAGTGCTTTGCTCAGTGTTGGCATTTTCGAGATCATCCTACACCCCTGCCCCCTGCCTGGAAAGCTGTTCTTTCTTCAGACCGACTGCCATGGTGGGGCATAATCAGAACAATGGGAAAAGACATGAGAAAGCAAGACTTGCCATGTACTTCCTGCTCAGGAGAAACCCGAATTCCGGTGAAGAGTGAGAGCCACTCTCTGTTCCGAGGCACGAGGTCACAGGACGGTGCTGCCGGACCAGGGTGCCGCTCTCGCAGGATGTCCAGCGGTGTGTGGCCGGGAGCGTTAGGAGCATGGCTCGGAGAAAGACACCGAGAGAATGGGAATGCTTCTGGAAGGTTTTGTAAAGCTATGTAGAGAAGGAACCAAACGACCTCGATCAGTTCACGGCAGGTCGGGAGCCATCCTAAAAGTTGCGGCAGCAGTGAACTCCTTTCCCCCAAGATGAGAATGGAAGAAGGGCCCATTTTTATTTCCGTAGGATGTACATGTGCTGTCCCCGTGGGCACCACGTTCGTACTGGATGACGGCGTTTCAGCAGCCGGGACTTCCCTTTTTCCCGACCGAATCCCTCCACTGTTGTCTTTGTCCAGCTCCAGGGCCACAGGAGAGAGGACGAAACTCAGACGTTTGGTGCTTCCTAGGATTTCCACTCAGAGGTTTAGGAGATGGTACCGATGCGGACCACAGGACTGGTTGACGTGAACGGAGTACGTCCTCGCAAGAGGTCTTGTTCTAAGGGCTTTCCCCGCGTTGAACCACAGCTCCTTCCCTGTTCTCACCTCCCTTTCGTCCTCAAGCTCAGGCCAGAGCCGGAGGTCAAGCAGTCTGCCCAAGGCTACACAGCTACAGAACGGGATTAACCCAAGCACTTGCATTCCAGAGCCGGTGCCTGCGAACATTCTGTCTTCTTGCACTCATCTGCAGGCCTGTGTGCCCTCGTGCTGGTCAGTCAAAGAGTCAGCATAGGTTAGCTCTGCATGGCCGTGAATGTGCTTGTTGACCAGACCGTTCGTCGTGTCTGGTCCGAGGAAGAGAAATCTCCGTTCCTCTTTAAGGAACTATTCTTAATGTGCATAGAATCTGGAAATTTTGCATTTAAAATCAAAATTTGCATTTAAAATCAAGAAGTATCTACTATATAATATTATACTGAATGTAAAATTAAGCCTTGCTTTTGAAATCAGGAAATGTGTACCATGCAATATTTTTAAAAAATTTTTATTTATTTATTTATTGGGGCTTGGGGAGAACACAAGGGGAGGAGCAGAGGGAGAGAGAAGCCCCCCCCCCCCACACACACACATGGGCTCGATCCCAAGATCCTGCGATCGTGGGCTGAGCCCCCAGGTGCCCCTACCCTGCAGTACCACTGAGGGTAAGTTGTAGCTGGCCATTTAAAATATCTGTAGGAACTGGTGGACCAACTTGCTCTCATAACGTTCAGTTGCACGGACTCTATGTTGTTTCCATAAGCTTAAACGAGGCAGGGGTTGCACACGGGTACTATGCAAATGAAGTGAGTCCTACGTCTAATGATCTCGAGTGAGATGAACACAATCTAATTTTACTTTTAGTTGTTTTCCTCCTTTGTTAAAACAAAAGATCACGTGAAATTGGAAACATCTGGGTTTTGTCTCTCTGGGTATTTATTTTTTATTGTGAACCACCAAGATTGAGATTTAAAAATGCTGCTTTCTAGGCGTAATTAGTTATACGTGGCTCCATAACCCAATTACCCTCAAATCTATCGGCTGAAAAGAGCAAACATCGAACTGTGTCATGGTTTCTGTGTGTCGGGAGCTCCTGGGAGGTTTTTGATCAGTTCTTTCAGGAGATCGTGGTCAGGGGTGGGCAGGGCCTGCCCTCATCCCCGTGGTTGACCGGCGCCGTGAGGTTCCCTTCCGAGACGGCGCACTCACTTGGCTGTTGGCAGGAGGCCGTGGTTTCTCACCACATGGACCTCTCCAGAGTGACTCCTTGACATGACATCTGGTTTCCCTGGAGGGAATAATTCACGAGAGAGACAAATGACCTAATCTTGCAAGTCATAACTGTCACGTCTGCCGCATTCTATTAATCACGAGCTAGTCACTAAGAACAGCCTTACTCAAAGGGAGGAGAATTAGTTACCCCCTTGGAAAAGAAGAATATTAAAGGATTTGTGGACATATTTTAATCACCATACTAGCCCTGACTCTCTGGGTGTGGTGATTTGCATTTTTAACACATTCTCCCAGATGATTTCTGTGCACACTTTAAATAGAGAATCACGGGGCTCCTGGGTGGCTCAGTGGGTTAAGCCGCTGCCTTCGGCTCAGGTCATGATCTCAGGGTCCTGGGATCGAGCCCCGCAGCAGGCTCTCTGCTCAGCAGGGAGCCTGCTTCCACCTCTCTCTCTGCCTGCCTCCCTGCCTACTTGTGATCTCTCTGTGTCAAATAAAATAAATAAAAAAAAAAAAAATAAAAAAAAATAGAGAATCACTGGGTGTTCAGGTGGTATTTGTTGAATGATTCAATCTGGAAGTAAATGAATACTATAATGCCCTTTCCTGGTTTATTTAAGAAGCCAGAACTGGTTTTCAACATATTTAGTGTTCTCAATATTTAAGGTTTGTGCTTAGGCACTAAACCAGGTGCTAACTAGATAACAGAGCAGATGACGATTTCTGCCGACTTCACTTTATCTGGATAGGGCCCTTAGCTTTTGTTGCTGCTCTGGCCACATGAGCCTGACTTAGCCTGTGGAGTCCGAGCAGCTCACAGTTAGGAAGAAATTAAGTATATGGCTGCAGGACAAGGCAAAAGGATGTCCTGAGGTTTTTGTGTCGAGATCGGGTTGCACGGGCTAGTGTCCGGCGATCCTGTCTGGCTCGTTGGCTTCGGCAGCTGCAGGCTTGCTTCTAGCAGAGAGGAGGGTATGGAACTGGGAGTCTGCAAGGAACGGTCAGGTGCTCTGGAGCCCCTCTGGCTTGGCTGTCACTCCTCTTTGAATGTTCAAGGGTCGTGCTGGGCAGTCAGGCTCCTCCTCTCTTCTCCATCTCAGCCACTCTCTTGGTTTCCCATCAGCCTCACCTCCTAATTCTCTGACTTCTCGCCTGCGGGGAGCTCAGTGGGTCGTCGCAGACTGGACGACGGAGGTCACGGAGACTCCTGGCTCCTCTTCAAATCTATGCACCAACTACCCATCCGCTTCCCTCCCGCCCGGAGGCCGATCGGTACAGACGCTCAGAATCTGGGTCTCCCATTTCCTCAAGAATTCCTCACTTAGCAGAAACACAGATCGAGGGATAAAAACCCCAGAGAGGAGGTGACGCTTCCTCGGATGGAGGCCTTTTCAGCGTGAGAGAGCCCTGCCCCCAGAACCTGGGATCACACACTGGGACAGCCGTGGGGTGGAGCTGACATGCCCCAGTAGGTACAACAGATTGTTCTGCTGTAACCAATCAATTCCACAATTAACAAGTATTTATTGAACACCTAGGAGGCAGCCTGGTTCACGCTGCCCTCATCGGCTATTTCTGAGAGGCATGCGAAGCCTCCTAACCCCTCTCTGTGTCTTCCCGCTTGCCCCTGCCCCAGTTAGGTCCATCCTGTCCATTGAAACCTGAGTGAATTTTCCTAAAATACACAAACTTGACCAGGTCACTGACCTACTTAAAATGCTCGGGTTGGCGATCGGCCTCCAGATGAAGCCCACGTCCCCGAGCACGTGGAGGACGCAAATTCTCGTCCGTCCCCCGCCTGACTCTGCTTCCCCACTGCTGCTCAGACACCCCCCACTCCGCCTGCCCCCAGTGTGCCTCTCTCTGGGGCCAGGAAGGAGTGTCCGAGGGCACTGGCCTTATCTTGGCACAGGGCCTGGTCCATCATTCAGACTGAATAGCTATTACGGTTGCAGGTACTAATGATATATGGAAAGCCCCTGGCACGCAGGAGCTGTTAACCTGAGAGATCTCTCCTCCTCGGGCCCCAGTGCCTCGGTGAGGGCCAGTCCCAGGAAGCCGTCCGTCGGAGTCCGGTTTGTGGGAGGAGCGGCGCTGGTGAAGACGGAGGAGTTTGCAGAGGCCGGAAGAAGGTGGAGGGTTACATTAAACAAGGGTGATGTGTTTGCACGCGGTCCTTGGTCCATCAGGATGTGACTGGTAGCATCCTTCCTTGAGGGGAGGGCCGGGAAAAGTGGCAGTGGTGTGGGATTCAGAAGGCGTGGACAGCCTGACCTTGGGTAAGTCACTGCTGTCGGAGTCTCTCAGTTCATTTGTAACATGGGTGTGTCACTAGAGTTAGCTCAGGTAGCCTTTCCAGAACTTTCTGAAGAGGAGACGGCGTACTGTGAAGGTGACAGTATTACACTGCCCTACAGGTCACAGCGTGTTAACGAAACAGCTTTTACGGCAGGAGGGTGTCTTACGTGGAGCTGATGCTGATGCGTGCCTACGGCCCCTGGAGACGGAGGCCCCGCACACCAGGGTTGCACCTCCGGGAAGCATCTCTCCTCTCTCCCTCGTGCCTTCCGCACCCCACATTTGAGAAGGGCTCAGCTCTCTCCGTAGTTCTCTGGCCGGTGTTTTCACTGCGCACCACTGTCCCCGCTGCTAGTTACCTTCCTAAACGCGATTCGCAGGACGGCGTGGGAAGCACGCGTGGCGTGGACTCGTGGACTGGGGAAGAGTGGATTGAAATCTGGAAGGGTTCCCGGCTTGACCCCACACTAGTATTCCCACCTGGGATCCGGGACTCCTGTGGCCCCGCACGTGAGGATACCCGGCCTGCTTCTGGCTTGTGAGCCACGTGGAACAGCCCTTTGTTTCCTCCTGTGGGGCCTGAAATGGTTCCCCAGGGTCCCCTGAAGATCCAGACCCCAGGTCTTCAGTCAAGGAGGGGCTGCAGACTGGCGCCGCGCCGTCCCCTTTCCGCTCTTGTCGGTACCCCGTTACCTCGACGCTCCCTCCCGCTTACCCTCCAGACCCCGAGCCCTGCAGGTGATTTCTCGGTTCCTAGAGCCTTCCCTTTTCCATCCCGTGTGCCTGTGGCCCTGCTGTGCCTGCTGTCGCAATGCCTTTTCCAGGCCCAGCGGACTTGAAGGTCCTTTTCCTGTCACAGCTTTTCCCAGAAACACCCCTGGCTCCTACGGGGGTTCAGTCCTTCGTTCCCTGTTCTCCCCGTGCCTGTCGTTCTACTTCTGGTACAGCTCTTATCGCCGTCTGCCGTGTAACACAGTCCTTTCCCTGTGTTTTTCCCCCTGGATTCAGAGCCCCTGGAGGGCAAAGCCTGTTGTTTTATTTTGGGCTGGATTTTCCCAGCCCCACAGTGCCCGGTGCAGTAGGGCTTTCGTAAATACTGCTTGAATCAATGCATGAATGACATTGTCTCTCCTGGTCTTGTGTGCAGCGCTGTAATGCAGGCCAGGTGAATGTAGAATTTTGGCTTAGTGGATTTAGTTTAGCATAGGAAAGGAGTTTTCCAAGAAGGAGTACTGGCTTTGAAAACAGAAATTGCCTTTAATCTTCTGGAAAACACATGCCAGCCCTCTCCGTAATGGTCTCAATTACAGGAGAGCATCGTGTTACTGTAAAACACAAATAAATAAACCCATGACAATACTGTGTTTGGGAGATAAAACGACATAAAAGCCATCTTTCCCCAACTCTCCAGCATGATAATTAAGGTCCTTCTGGAAGGGGGAAAAAAAACAAACCCGAACCAAAACACACGAGCAAAGAACAAGTGATATTACACTTAAAAACGCTTCTTGTACTTGACGCGGTGGGGGGAGGGGCTGCGTTTTTTTTATGCAGCGCAGGTACCCGGTTCCTCCCAGCTTTTGCCAAGACCCGGTGCTGTCTGGGTTGCGTTGCGTGATGCATTTGGTCCTTAGGGTTGCCCAAGACGGTGGGAAACCCGGAGACGGAGAAGGTCAGCTGGAAGGTGGTGCTGTGAAATTGGTCTACCACGCTTGGGCCCCAGACATTTCATAGTCTTCTAAGTGCTGCTTCTCCATTGGTCCCGGGAAGCCCTCAGTGAGTCTGCGTAGGCGACGGCTTCCTCCTGGATTTCGTTCACTGATCCCTGTTCCCCATCGGAATGTTTGCTTGTCTCTTTTTAACTCCAGGGTTCTGGATCGGGATCTTTCAAGGGTTGAGTGGGAGTGATTTTGTCAGCCACTTAGGGCTGAAGCCAGACTCAGCAGAGCTCTGCTGCTTCTCATCACCTCCATGGCCACCCCTGGGGCTGAGCCTCCGTAGTCTTTGACCTGGAATGCCCCAGGGCCTCCCAACAGATTTCTGCTCCTACCTTTCTCTCCCTGAAGTGTTCTTTAGGCAGCCAGAGGGGCCCTTTTGAGATGTGCTTGAGATCCTATCCGTCCTCCAGCCAGTCTCCCGTTAACCTAAGAATGCAAGTCGGAAATGGCCGTTACCTGGCCTACATGGTACTGCATGCTCTGGAAACTTCCACGTCATCTCCTGTCCCCTGTCCTCTCCACGTCCTCTCCTGTCCCCCCGTTAATCCTCTCCGACCCTTGAGTTTGCTTGCTGGAGAACGCCAAGCATTCTCGGTCCCAGAGCCTTTGCAGTCTTGTTCTCTCAGCTCCGAATGTTCTGTGCCCAGAGGTGCGTGTGGTTCACGCCCTCACCCCATTCACCTCTGCTGTGTGTCCCCTCTGCGGGAGGTCCTGTCCGCCTGGGTCCGCGGTGCTCAAACAATGCCTGGCATGCGGCCGGCACTTCGGGCGTCGTTGTTGGAAGTACGAGTGAGCACTGGCTGGCGAGTCTAGCAGATCTGCAGGGAGAGTGTGGTGCACAGGGACGGGGGCTCTAGAGCCGGATGTCGGGTCGGGCTGCAGTTTGTGTCCCCCTCTGTCTGGGAGATGTTTTACTTCGGGAAAATCATTTACCTTTCCCTACTAGATAAATGAGATTATGCCCACCACATGGGATTATTTTGAAGAATAAGTCAGCTGATGTTTGTGAAGTGCCTGGCATTGTATCAGGTAAACAGATTTGAGGTTCCTAGTTCTTAACTCTTAGACATCCTGCTTTCCCTTGTGCGGGCACCTCGTGCGGGATAAGGGAAGTGTCTAAAAGTGGTCGACCTCGGTTTGTAATTCTCACATAACCTGTAAGTCGCTGTGAGTATGGTGAAAGCACCACGCCCTCTGCGTGGCATATGCTAGGCCTCAGTAAACATCCAGGCCTCCTTGCTTTTACCAGTCAGACTTAGGCACCACTGAAGCGCAGGGTGTCGGCTGCGGCCGCTCTCCGGGCAGGTACGGATTTTGGTAAACAGAAAAAGGGAGAATTCTGCTGCGGGGCTGGGGGCGGTTCCCAGTCCTACTTGTGGTTCAACAGGGACTGCATTCATGAAAGTGGCAGTTGAGTCCAGGCAGTCGAGACTGTGCGCTGTGCCAGCAAGCGTGAGTTTTCCATTTACATCCTCAGAGTAAGTACAATCTCACCATTATTCCTTGGAGGCGCTCCTTGCCAAGAAAAACCCATTGTAAATTTCTGGTTTAAAGATTCTGCAGTTTTAAGGAGTCATACTTTTTGTCGCTGTAACATTTTCTTGGCACCACACACGTTTAAGCCCCACCGGTCTACCTTGTAAATACTCTACAAATGTTGTGAAAAGCTGAACCACGTCACTTGTTTTCCTAAGTGCCTTATAGGAAATGGTAACACTTCTGCCCCTGCCTACTTGAGGGTTTCTGCTCAGGCATTCTGGAGTGAAAAAGCGGGGGAAAGAAGATAGATTGTCAGCAAAATGCGTCTTGGAGATTGGGTTGGGCTAGGCTGGAGGGAGACGTGTGTGGCCGGCGGAGCGTCTGCGTGACGTGGACCCGTTGTGTGGAACGCTCCCGCTGGCCTCGTGGCCAGCTCCCAGCCAGGCCACCCGGGTGCAGGCCTCTGGAGCGGAGAGGCCTGCACCGCCTGGAGCCTCTCTAACCCGGTGTGCTGAATAGGACTCGGAAGAATGGGAGCCGTGTCCCCTTTGTCGCCCGCAGCCCTGCATTCAGCCCGCACAGTGACTGTGCACTTGGGCCTCAGCTGGCGCCTGGGAGACTCTGTAGGAACTCTGTGTGTGCTCCGTGTGTGCCCGGCCGCCGGGGGAGGGGGGTGCGGAGCGTGCGCTCCGGGGCTGTCGGGGGCTGGTGCCTGCTGGGGAGGGGCTGCCCTCTTTATGCTGCGGGGTCTGCCAAGAATGTGCCGCCCTTGATGGTGTTGTGGCCAACAGGAAAAGCATTCACGGCATCTTAATGAAAGGCAGCAGCTCCTTTCTTCAGGAATAATAGCCATTCTTTTATGGAGCTAGGTCCCTTTTTAGAGATGGAGAGAGAAGCCAATTATTTTTCAGTTAAAATTTATTTTTTTGAACGCTGATACCTTCAGGTGCAGACTACCTCCGCTTTGCCATGGCGACATTTGCAGTGCGTCCTCTGCCGTGGTTTTGAGCTGCATCTTACAGGATAATCAGGTGACGGGCCGCGGTGCCCCAAGGCCTCAGAGCCCCGCGTAGCCCATCTGCAGAGCGGATTTGCCTTCCTCTGGAGGTGGAGACTGGGTGTTTCCTGAGGCGGAATAGGTCTGTTTCCCTCTACTCCGCATCTTCACATCGTCCGACGTGACCTCTTTTTACAGAAATTGGGCATTTTCTCCTGTGGGCCTGATAGCTCACCCTTAGGAGGGAGTCTGATGAGGGGGGTGTTGTCAGCGTAGAAGGGTCGCGGTGTTTGAGGGCTGATCTCAAAGTCCTCTTGGGGTGGTGCATCTTTTCCCTGGAGAGAAGCAAGATGGAGACAAGTGGTATTTCATGTGCTGTTTCTCGTCTTCTCCAGACTTGTCTATAGACTACAGTCTTTTTTTTTTTTTTTTTCCCCAAATACTTAAGTGGGACTTGGCATAGTGACCTCCACGTTTCCGCCGTGCCCATGTTCTGTGTATACCTGGTGACAGACAACAGAGCCCTTCCTGTCTGTCACACCGCGTAGTCGAAGAGACCCTATCAGTGCATGACCTCCTGCTGGGGGTGGTAGCTTCTGTTGGGCTTGGGGACCCTCGGGTCGGTCTGAAACTGGCCAGCGGAGGTCACACTCTTTGCTGCCGAGTTTCCCGGTGAGAAGACAGGCCAAGCCTTTTGCCTCTGAAATCCAAGGCTGGACACGATTTCTGGGTTTGGCTGTGGACAGGCGTCGGTTTCTGAGTGACACCGTGAACCGTGGCGCCAGGCTTTCCCCTCGGGAGACAGGGGCGGGCTTTATTCTGACAACCCCAAGCTGTCTTTCTCAGTGATTGTTCCAAGGGAGGACAGAAACACGTTCTGGTCGTCCATGCTGTGGCCTGGTGCTGGGCACTTTAACATGTACTACTCTGTTTACAGACCATTAAATTCTAGTCGACTTTAAAGATTTTATTTATTTATTTATTTGACAGAGATCACAAGTAGGCAGAGAGGCAGGCAGAGAGAGAGGAGGAATCAGGCTCCCCGCTGAGCAGAGAGCCCGATGCGGGGCTCGATCCCGGGACCCCGAGATCAGGACCTGAGCCGAAGGCAGAGGCTCAACCCACGGAGCCACCCAGGCGCCCCAGATTCTAGTCGACCTTAGATCATTTTGTCTGCCACTGGGAGTTAACGCAGCCCCTCCCCTTCTGCTTCCCCCACCCAGACATCCTCGTAGCATATTAGCAGGTGAAACCAGCTTGGGGGCGGTACTTCCTTGAGTCGTTCAACTCTTGTTATTCTGGCTAAGTCCGGGTTTGCTGGGGACCCTGGAACTGAAACTTGAGTGATGTCTGTTGGGGACTGGAGGTGAAGGGCATCTTCGCACACATGGCTTCTGCGTGTTGGTGGCGCGTCCCTGCCTGCTGCTGTCGCCGTGTGCATTGGCTCGGTCCCGGCGCGGGTCAGGAGTCTCGGGAGCACATCGTGGGTTTCTATGAAGAGCTGGCTTTGGGCCCCGTAGACTGATAGCCGTAGAGGCTTCCAGGGTACCCGGAGGTTTCGCTAGTGTTTGCCCTTCTCGTCAGAACGACAGGTAGGTTCTCATCCCCATTCACTTTGTAGGTAAAGACCCGCCGGGCCGGAGACGTTCTGCATCCGCTCAGGTGTCCCGTCCCAGCAGGGACAGGGCCGCGACCCTAAGCCGGGACGCCTGCTTCCGGGTCCGCTGCCGCTCTGTGCTGCGGTGACTTTTGTGTTCAGAGTGTGGCATTGGCACACCCGCGCAGGAGGTGCCGGGTGGCACCGGCTCTGGAGGCGGACAGCGTGGTGCCCTGCGGTGGCCTGGAGTCTCGTTCCTCACCAGAGCAGCGACAAGAGTGACAGGGCTGGAACACGCCTTGCTGCAAGTGCTTCATGCACAGCAGACGCCCCGTGAGTGTCTGCCGCCCACCCTGCGCCTCCTGTCCCCCACCACCGTCGTCATTGTCACCACCGGCGCCGGCTTCCTCTCCTCTGCCACGAGGGGGACCAACGAGCGTGGACTTCGCGATGGAGAATCACGGTTCCGAGGTCCGAAAGGACACGCGGCATGAGCAGACCGGCGTGTGTGTGGCGTGCCGAGAGCTGAGGTGCCACAAGATGCTCCGAAGCGTAGAGGCTGCGGCGCGTGGTCCTTTCATGGCCGGACCGCAGCTGTCCAGGAGCTCCGCGCCCCGGCAGTGTCGCTCCTGTTTCCTCACTGCTCGCAGAAGGCCGCGTGTCAGGTGCTGCGTCTTATGGGCATTTCCTGTGTGTCCCGTGTGAAGGAGGCAGGACAGAGGCCTGTGGCTGAGGGAGCCTCGGGGTCCTGTGGGGACATCAGACCTGTGTTAGCAACTGGAGGGCTTTCCAGGACAAGGTCGCTTCGGTGTGCCGTGCCCCCTGCGAGGGCCGCAGCGGGTCGGATGCGAGCGCGATCCCGTAGGCTGACGAGTGGGGCGGACCGTGCGGCGGAAGCGGGGCTGGAGCGGGACCTGACAGAACTCGGAGTTTGGATCAGGAGCTGCAGCAGGGCCCAGAGCCCGGCAGGGGTGGGGCGGTGAGGCCGACGTCAGCCTGAGCCGGCTGGAGGGGAAGCCCTACCCGGGGAGGTGGGTGGTCCCGGGGGCATGGGCCCCTCTATTCCTAGCAGGAGATCCTGCCTCTGGACCCCCGAAAGGGTCCACACAGCCCACTCCCACCCCAGCACTGCCTGTAATAACATCTTTGTGTTCGTCGTGGTGTTTCTGGTCATTTGGCTGGAGACAAAAACCTGGAGAGACCTACAGCGTGGCCGCTGGGTGTGAGTGGGCCTGTGAGCAGCCTAGCCACAGCCCCTTTGTTTGCGAGCTGTTTGCCAGCATTTAAATGCCATTTACATACGGAGCTGTCAGAGCTGAGCTGGCCCGTGATTATTCCTTGATGTCTGTTGAGGGAAAAAAAAAAAAAGGAAGAATGGAAAACGCTGGCTAATGAGGAGCTGGGTTCCCTTTCTCCGCCGATGACAGCTTCCTTTCTGATCTGATGGTCCGTCAGAAGCCACGGTGGTGTGCGACTGTGGGGTTGCGTCCCCGCCGGAGCCGTGTTTCCCTCCGAGTTGTAATTGACGGGGAGACCTGTCACTTGTTATGCTGACGCCGTGCGGATTTTTGTGCAGCTGCCAGCCCGGAGAGTTTTAGGACAGCATCTGATTGGGCGCAGGTTGTGGCAAAAGCGATAATAAATAGAGCGCGGGCAAGGGTGGGTTTTGATTGACCCGAGATTGTATATTATTAAACCCAGTCTGCATGTACGTGTCAGTTCCTGAAGAACCAGACCCGTAATCCAGCGTGGGGCCGTGGCAGTTTGGGTTTATTAAATGTGCTCTATATCACTATTAATATTGAGGGGCAGGGAGGAATATCTGTAATCTTTTAATCTATGCAATAATGGTTTGGAGGGAGATTACCAGACACGTCGGGCTGTTGTTGGCCTATAATTGTATTCAGGACTCTCCGAAGCATTGATTTGTTGCTGGCATACTGATTTGGCCCCACAGTCTCAGAAAGCTCTTTTATAGTCCTCTTTGCTTTGGATTTTCCACAAATAATTGGAGAATAATAATAATGTAGCTGGCGATAAAGAAGAGAGAGAAAGCTTGGAAGCGAATTTTCAGCCAAGTGTATCGCCATAAACATCCCTGTGCTCATAAATACCGGGTCTGTGACCTTTGTGTTTATAAGATACTTATTGCCTCATGGGCTCTCTGCTGGGAGGTTATCACTTCAGTGCCTTGTAAAATTTGATTGTCTAGTAAGTAGATTCCGAGTTTTTGCTGCGTACGGGAAAGGTGTCCCTCCCCTGAGTTTTCCTTGGGAACTGTGGGTCTGCCCAGAGGGGCAGGTCTGCCCCATTACAGAAGGGAGAGCTGGATGGTGCTGGGGTCCGGTGTGGAGACAGGGGACCCACCAGGAGCGCCCTCTGTCCTTAATTGAGTAGCTGGTCATGGAAATGACCGTTGAATGGAAGCCAGGGGTGGGCAGCACATCAAGGAAACCGCAGTAGTGAGGATGGTTTTCCTTTTAAGTAGAAATGAGATTTTTGATCTACATCAAGGAGCCTCTCTCGGCTTTGTTACCACCTTCTCACGCTTCTTCCCATTCCGGAAGCGGGCCAGAGCAATGGTCTCCACGTTCACTTGCACTGGCTGGGACAAGAAGGTTTGATTCATGCCGCAGAGCCCAGAGGCACCTGCCTCCCATCTTCTGTGGTTCTTGAAACATTTCTGCAGGAAATTCTAGGCACCCTGTCAAACTTCATCTCCCCTGATGCTGTTGCTTAATTATTCCTAAAGGAAACGCTCAGATCCCCGCCACCTGACAGGTACGCTGGGCCGCCTTTGTGCGCTCCTGGCAGCTCTGCTCCGTACTGGGGATAGTGGGCATAGGGGGTGCAGAGAGTCACCAAGACACAGGCGTCATCGGAGAGCTCTGCTCTAACGGACAAGTGAGGTCTGAGCCATCTCGAGGCGTCGAGGGCCCGCGTTGGTCAAAGGAGACCGTTCTACCTGAGGCGCGGCTTCTTGTCCCACAAGGTTAATTTCTGCCACGTGTCGCAGAGTGTCCAGGGCCTGCTTTCCTGTGCCTGGCTCCGGTCAGGCGGTGCTGCCCGGGAGTCACCTGAGCGTAGGACTGACTCTGCAGCTTGTGCTGTGGCTCGCAGCGGGCCTTACGGAGGGTGGAGAGGAGAAAGCCCCGCACCGTGGCACGCGGGAATGAGACCCCAGGGTCGGAAGAGATGGTGATCAGACCCGTCCTCTGCACCGAGCTTTGTGAAATAGGACAGGAGAAGTGGGAGTTCCAGACCCCCAGGGGCGCCGCATCCCGCGGGGGAAGGAGAGGGGCGGGACCTGGTCCTGAGCATGTGGTCCCTGGACTGCTCACACCGCCTCCACCCGGGGCTAGTTTGAGTTCGAGGGGCAGATTCTGCGGTGTCACCTCGGAACGCCGGCGAAGTCCGAGCACCTGTGCTTCAGGCCGACACCACTTCTGGGGAATGAATTCAGGGCGCATGGGATTGAGGGCTGCTTGCTGTAGGGCACCGGAAAGAAAAGGACAAGGTGCCCCCGGGTGCCGCGCCAGCTGTCACCTCCCTGTGAAAGGTGTCAGAGGAGGGGGGGGCAGTGGGGCGTCAGGCCGGTCTCCGGGGAGAGAGCACGGAGGGAGGAGTAGGAGAGAGGGACAGCGGCATCCGTGAGCGCGTGTGTGACGGGGAGCCTCCCGCCCCTTCCAGAGCGCAGCTCCGCGTGGGGAGAGCGCGGACTCGCACACCCCAGCCGGGAAGAATAGAAGCCGAGTCAAGTACAGACTCAGGCCATTGCGCCGAGAACAGTTCCTCCCGAGTTGAGGTCTAGGGTGTGCTCGTCTCCTGCACCCTCCGCGGGCTGCGGTTAATCGGGCCGCGGTCGTGCACCTGGAGGGGCTCTGCAGTGCGGGGCTCACGAGGAGGATTGTCCTTGCCCGAGGCCACGGCTTTCCACTCGCGAGTCTGTGGTGCTGAGGAGAAGAACCGGCGACGGGGTGTGGGGAGGGCTGAGCCGCCCCCGCAGGAGCCGTGCCCCCCCCCCCCCCCATCCGCAGAGTGTGTGTCCGGAGGAGGGAGCTGGGATCTCACTCGGGGGCGGGGGCGGATCCAGGGGCGTGGGGATGTGAGGAAATACGAACTTAGTCTTGAAAGTTTTAGTTTTTCTTATTTAAAGGAAAAGAGAAAAAGAGCCCCTGAACTGTATCAGACGAAGTAGCCCGGTGAGCGTTCTGTCTCCTGAGTCGAGCGAGGCGGCATCCGTGGTGGAGGGAGGCAGGCCGGCGAGGAGGCTGCTCTCGGGGCAGGATGAGCGACCGGGGGACTTGGAACTGGTGCGGTCCTGGAAGAGCGGTGGGAGCTGCAGTCGGGGACCTGGTGGCCGCCGGTGGAAGGGAAGAAACGGGGCGGCCGTTGTGCTGGTGCCGCCCCCAGCCCCGCCCGGGAGAGCTCAGCCACCACCATTTTCATGATACGGAGACTGATTGGTGTCGCTGGTCCAAAGGCTGTGTGGCCGGAAGTGGCACGTTCAGGACGGGACGCACAGTCGTCTGCCCGAGCAGCCTGTGCCCTTTCTGCTGTGGATGCAGAGCTTCGGCAGAGAGGAAGATGCTGTGTGTTTAGACGTGGGCTCGGCAGAGATCTCGGCGGGTGGGCGGCTGTTAAGCAGAAGAGAAGCGGCAGCACAGAACATGGAAGTTCACTTGGCGGAACTTTCAGAAAGAGCTTCAGCCCAGGCACCCAGAGCTCGCTCTACGCCGAGGCGGACACAGGGCTGCACTCTTGGGTTGACCAGTGACCCGGAGACACACTGACGACGGGGTCTGTGACCCACTGCGTGCGTGGCTGCTCCGTGAGTCGGCCTCACGACACCCCACGCGGCCCCTCCTCCTGGTTGCAGCTTGACCTTGACAAGGTCCTGTGGTGACTCGGGCTCACCTCCTGCGGGGGTCCCCACATTCCGCAAAGGACAAAACTGAGTCTAAAATGAAATCCTAGCGAGACGGGGAGAGGAGAGACTAAAGTTAACCTGGGACTTTGAGCTCCATGCCCAGCGTGGAGCCCGACACGGAGCCTGAACTCACAGCCCTGAGATCAAGAACTGATCCAGGGTCAGGAGTCCGCGGCTTTCCCCACTGAGCCACCCAGGTGCCCCTGAGCTGTTTGTTATCTCTCTGCGCCTGCAAGCATAGTGGTCCTTAGCCATGTGCAGAGAGAAGCAGAACCACAGCCCGTCTGCACACCTGCGTCTCCGTCGCAGCGGCTCCCCCTCCCCGTCTCTCCTCGCACACACCTGCTCAGGTGCGACGTGGGCTGCATCCGCCTCCTCCCCTCTGCTGAGCAGAAGCGGCGGAGACGCAGTGCTGGGCGTCAGGCCACACCTGGCAGTGACACGGGGCTGGGCAGCGGCCGGCTTGCTGCGGGATTGCGCTGCGAGCCTCGTTGGGTCTGACGTCCCGTCTGTGCGGACTCGGGGAGGCGTGGGCCGTTGCTCAGGCGGGGAGCGCGTGTGCTGAGCTGCGTGTCCGCGGCCGTGAGGAAGAGCGGCCTCGACGGGCGTCCGGCAGCCGCTCACGCCCGCAGCACCGTCTCCGCAGACACGCGGGGCTCCTGCCGCTCCTGTGCATCTCCCTCCTGGGCTGCGTTCTTAGCTGGGGGCTGCGTTTTGTTTTCTTCGTTTATTTATTTGACACACAGAGAGACAGCGAGAGAGGGAACACACGCAGGGGGAGTGGCAGAGGGAGAAGCAGGCCCCCACCGCACAGGGAGCCCGATGTGGGGCTCGATCCCAGGACCCCGGGACCGGGACTGGGACCTGACCAAAGTCAGACGCTGACGACGGAGCCACCAAGGCACCCCGACTGCGGTTTTCGTTAGGGGCGGTTCACACATCAACCTAACGTTGTGGGGCCAGGCTGGGGATCCGCAGGTGTTGCTCACGTAGGGGCCACTTCAGTCACGCTCTGCTCAGGCCACGGGTTCCCCGACACTGACGTTCACATACACGTAAAAGGAAGCACTTGGTGCGTCCTGGGAAGGCTCCTGATTGCTACATGGAGGAGCGGGCAGGGGCCCAGCTATGCAGACGAGTGTTCCGGGTGAGCAGTGACACACGGGTGTGAAGGCCCCTGACGTGATGCTGTTAGGTTCCTTCAGAGGAACTGGAAATGCTGAATTCTGAAGAGACAGCCTGACTGGAGACCATGCGGTCCTGACCAAGATCTACCTTCTCTCTGCCTCAGTGCTTCATCTGTAGAATGGGGCCGCGACTCCCCACGTCACAGAGCCGTTGGGAGGGTTTAGTGATACTGTCGTACACGCTGAGTCGTGGCTTACTCGCCGATTGTACCCAGTAAGTCACTGGTTAATGACTATGACATTTAGTTGTGTAGTAGCCGTCATCCTGCCGTTTGTGGGAGTTGGTAGCTTTGGGTCCATTGTGTGGCTGAGTGGAAATTGCATCGGGACAGAAGGAAACCGGCGCTGCGTTTCTGCCAGTCGTAGGCTGTGCTGTCTGCTCTGCCCATCCGTTCCCTGTTATCTCAGTTCAGGGACCCGGCCTCGCGTGACCGGCTGCTGGAGCACCTCCGTTGTCTCGAACATTCTCACCGTGCCCTCATCTTGCTGAGGCCACGGAAAGCGAGCAATCCACCACGGAGGCCACGGAAAGCGAGCAGTCCGCCACGGAGGCCACGGAAAGCGAGCAGTCCGCCACGGAGGCCACGGAAAGCGAGCAGTCCGCCAGGGACGTGAACGTTCAGCATTTCCGGTGGCCGTAGTTCTCACATGGCCCAACTTCTGTGAACTTAGGGTCGTGCCTGGTGGAGTTGAGCTTTGCCACTTCCCGTGTGTGTGTGTTTCTTGTCCTCTGCTTTGGAGGACTACTGAAGGCTGCCTCTGTCCTCGGGCTTGGGACGCGCTACTTCACATGAGTCTAGAAAGCCAGTGTTAGGGAGGTCGAGCCTAACGCGGAAGACACATTACTGCGTTCCGGTGCCTCCTTTCCCTGCTGATTCCGTACGGCTGGGGCCTTAAGTCAGGACCATGTTTACTGATGCTGCGTCTTTCCTGGGCTGCTGGAAGTGCCTCTTTTTCCCCAGTGAACACAGCTTCCTTTAAGCTGCAGTTGTTTGTAATATTCCCTTTTGTGACATACGTGCATAAGGCCGCTGTCCCTGCAACAGTTCAGATCTCCTGTGTTCAACGGATCCCTGCCGTTGCTGATAGAAATGTCTCTGAGACGGAAGCACCTCAGAAGCACCTCGTGGTTCTCAACCCCCCGAGTCCTTGAGACTCACTTAGGGAGCTTGGACAGAATCCCAGTGTCTGGGCTACTATTCCAGAAATGACCTAGCTGCTCTGGTGTGCTGCCCCGACGCTGGTGTCTGAACAGCATTCCTCAGGGGACCCCAGCATTTAACCATATCGAGAACCACTTACCTGGAAGGGTTTTTGATGAAAGGTCCAGCGGATTAAGAGCAGTTCCCGATTTTCCCAGCAGTAGTCCCGTCGCCTTCCATCGCGAGCCCGTTTTGACGACGAGGGCGCAGCTGTGCAGGGCGGCGGCCCCGAGCGTAGCCGCTGTGTCTTCTGTGTGTCCTGGTCCTCTGCAGCCCTCCTAGTGCCGGGCATGTACTAGACGCTCCGCACCACCCCCCCCGCACGTGTTTCGGGTGATCAACATAGTGGAACGGAGCCCAGATTTAGCGGCCGGACTTTTACCCGTCCCGGAGCCTCTTCCGTTCTGTGCTCCATGAGGGAGCAGGTCCGCACGCAGGTACTTCTGTTGTCCCAGGAGGAGAAAAACACCTAGTTTTGAAATGCTTGAATGATAAAACTGATCTTCGGTCAAGACAGCAAAGGCCTGCGGTGTGTCCAAAACTCCGCCAGCTCGAGGGGTGACACAGGACGGTGCCGTTCGTCCCCTGGCGAACTACCCAGTTCTTACTAGCGCGGTGGGCTCGCACACCCACGTGGATGGGTTCTCTGCTGCCTGCTTCTGCTCCGGGGAACTAGGGCGGCAGCGGCGGCGGCTCCTCCTCCTCCTCTTCTTCCCTCTCTCCTTTTCGGATGACCCAGATCGCCTCAAGGCCTACAGCTGTGGTTATTCGTAAGGAGAGAATTCTGTCAACACTGGGGAACATGGCTTGGGAATTGGATAAATTGTTATGTTTTGGTTTTGTAGATTGAGCGGTATCAGGTCTGTGTTAAGGAAGAGAAGCCTTAGTCGTCAGACGGAGCTTTTATATCCTCGCATGTTAATTTTCCGTCCAGAGGTGGATTTAGTCCCTCGCAAGGCTGTCCATGAGCACGGCAGGTCCTTAGTATTGAAGACTCGGGTTGAGTGACCTGGCATAGGTGACCGAGCTGGGCCTTCCTTCGGTGCGCTGAGCTTTGGGTCATGCTCTTGCTTGGTGAGAACACTCTGGAAATGTGACTCCTGGCATCTCAAGGTTCTGTGTGTCCCCGCTGCTGTGGTTTGAATCCTGTGTGTGCATCTGTGTGTGCTTGTGCGCAGGTGTGCACGTGTGCGTGTCTTTGTGTGTGTGTGTGTGTGTGTGTGTGTGCGCGCGTGCGTCTCCGTTAATATTAAGCTTCTTGCCATGTGCTGCTGCAGAACGCGGCTGAGAGCTGGAAACGTACGTGTGACGTGGTCAAGACTGTGTCCTCTGTTGTTAACCGCTGTGAGTTCGGTCCTGCCAAGGAGCCACGTTCACTTGAGTCGGTGTAGGGGTGACTGTTCCTGGCTTGTATTCTATTTCTAGATCAAGTATTTTTCTCAGCCTCTATTATTTGCTTGGAATGATCGTGCGGAAAGCTTCACATACTCGGTTTCAGAAGATGAGCGTTTCCTGGGGCGGTTCGCGCGTGCCTTTCCTTCATCCAGCACGTTGCGGGGGGCCAAGGCCCCTGTGTGTCAGGTGCCGGCTCCCTCTACTCCCCTGCCAAGGAAATCGGGAATGAAACCCACACTGCATGTACGTTAAGGGTGAAGGAGTCTGTACCCGTTTGGCTGGGTTCTTTTTTAAACCAGTTTGGCTATTGAGGTCTGTCGATTTCCTGATTCAGGGGAGATAGCGCTTCCCCAGTTGCCCACGGTGGGAAGTGCTTTCCGCGCTCCCCAGAAGCGTCTCACGGAGAGGAGCCTGTGGCTGCTGCAGGTTAGCAGAGAGCCGCACAGGGGGCTGCCTGCGCCCTGCGCTGCGCCGCCTCCGTCCGTCCGCTCTGCTCTCTCCTCTCCGCCCTCCGGCCGCCCCTCCCAGCCGCCCCCTCCCAGCCCACGCAGAGTCTTCTCTGTGCTTCTTGGGTCCTGCATGCTGGGGAGATGGTTGGTTCTACCTGAATGTCGGGAAAGCAGTCTGCGTTGAAGACCTCAAAGGCAGAAAAGTGGTTTTTGTCCTCAAGAGCTGCTTCCCCGAGTATTGGTGCAGCCCCTCGGTTGCTGTCTGGGAAGAAGGGACACTGCGGAGGTGGGTCGTAGCCACCGAGGAGAGAAGCCAAGAAGGGGGAAGAAAGAAACAAACGCTGTCTCCTGGAGATGGCCGCGGTAGATGCTTCAAAAGATGTCTGAAGCGTAGAGTTCCTGGTAGAACATGACATGATGTCCTTCTTCAGACGTGCGGCTTGGAGAGGAGGAAAGAAGAGCCTCCTTTCGTTTTTGGTTATTGTTGTTGTTTTTTAAAGATTTTATTTATTTGACAGACAGAGATCACAAGTAGGCAGAGAGGCAGGCAGGCAGAGGGAGAGGGCGAAGCAGGTTCCCTATTGAGCAGGGAGCCCGATGTGGGACTGGATCCCAGGACCCTGAGATCATGACCTGAGCCGAAGGCAGACACTTAACCCACTGAGCCACCCAGGCGCCCCCCGCTTCCATTTTAAGGGATGTCAGCGTCTGACCTGTCCCCTTGGTGAAGATAAACAAAGCTTCTCTTCTTGATCGACATCAGTGGGGGCTTTTAAAGTCCCAGGAGGCAGAGAGAAGGTGTGCTCTGTCAGTGACTTGTCTTGCTTGAGCTCAGTCCTTGGCAGCCGTGGTGGAACGTCTCTGAGATGCGCCCTCCAAGCGTGTGTGGCACCGTGGCCACTGCGAATGCTTGCTGTCACTGTGGAGCCCCATGGCGTGGCTTCCTTCCTCTTCTGTTTTTCTGTCTTGTCTCTTTTGTGGACAGGGGCATTCTGTTGTAACTCTCCTGGAGACGCCTCCGTGCCGCAAATCTGTCCCCCAGAACAGGTTGTGAATAATAAGGCTTCCGTGAGGACTTGCTCGGGGGGCTGGGAAACCGATTCGTGTCCTCCCTCTGTAGGAGACACCGACTCAGATCTGTCAGTTCACCCCTCATCCTTGCTGGCCGAGTGCCAGCCTCATTTAGGTGTTCATTTTCCACGTGGGCTTGAGTTCAGGGGTACCTCTTAGTAGTCTAAGGCGATTATGGTAATTCCGCTCCTCATGCCAGTTAAAGGTCTAGATCCGGCCAGTTCAGTATTAGGAAATCTTGTAGGGATGCTTCTGGAAAAAGCGTTTTCTTGCGTTTGAAGAGAGAAGAGTCTAACTTTCGTCGCCGGTGGTTGTCTATACATGGTGCTTTGCAGAGGGCAGCAGCCACCTCTGAAGCATAAGCTGGCCTCGGAGGACAGACAGACATGTAAGGGACAGCCCAGCCCAGAAAACCCTAGAAAGATAGGATCTTTGATGATGCTGTTGAGCTCCTGAATTAACCGGCCTAGACTCACTCCTTCTCCATCAGGAGTTGTTGCTATGTGTGTGGAAAACCAGTGCTGACTCAAGCTATTTTGGTTGAGTTTCTTGTTTTCCTACAGACCAGGGTATTCTAACCAATGGACATACCCGTCCACACAGGGCAGCTTGAGACAGAAACAGAAGACTCTGAGGATGTGTTCATATGTGTGTTACATCCAAGACTGGCCTCAACATTGTCAGATCACAGCCTTGCATACCATTCTGTCTTCCAGTCCTTGGCTCATGCACCACGTTTCGTGGCACTTACTTTCTGTTGCAAGGAAACAGGATGAAAAGCAGCTGTTTAAAACACTGTTTGGGAGCCTTCCAGCATTCTTTCTGTACAACAACTGACGTGATGAATAACCTTAAAAGTTAGTGTGAAGCAAAAATTTCCTGATAAACTCATGTTTCTTATTGTTGAAACATGACAAGTAAAATAACCGTATATATTTTCCCTTTGTCTTACTTTGCTGAGAAGCTGTAGTCCCACTTTGATGCTGAATGGCCCTCCCTCTAAAATCCCAAGTGTATCTTTCTTCTAATTTCTGCTATTTGGTTTTATTTATTTTAGTTATTTTAATAAACCAGCAATCTGTATCACCTCCCTGTTGGAAGTAGCTAACCACCTTCGGTTTCACTGTCACTGCGATTGTATTTCTGATTTGTTTAAAAGCGTGTCCCGAATGCCTTGCAGGGGCTGCGTGTGTCTGGTCCCCTCACTGCGTATTAACTGAGCTCTTACTAGATGCCGGCCAGGCGCTTGAGTATTTTTCTTTGCGTGTAAGGCGAATAGCAGAGCCCTAAGTTAGGGGAAAGTCACTGTTCATTGCTGGCCCTGAGGAGGGTTTTGTAGTTGGCTTAGAAGTATTGATTTGAGGAATGCTGGTGATTTTCATCTCCTTTTCCCATCGCTGAACTAAGGGTCATGCCTCTCTGAGGTCGAGAGTCAGAAAACCGTACTAATAGTGAGAGGACAGGAAAGGAAGACTCTGCGACATCACAGTATGGAATCAGCGTTCGACCAGGAAAGTCTGGGCCCGAGTCAACAGTGTATTTCTATACTGTGATTCTCATCACACTGCCCGTAGCCACGTAAAGGAGAAAAAGCAGACTGGGATCCGTCTTACTCATTCTTTTGCAATTTTGCTGCTTTGGAATTTTTTTCCCTCCTTTTCTTACCCTCCCTTCCAAGGCAGGTGAAGACATCTCTGGGTAGTGCAGTTACAGTCTGGGAACAAGTTTGTTCTGTGAGTTTTATGCTCGGGTAGAGGCTTGGGACATCGTCTCTGGAAACGAGATGCTGAACCCCTGTTATGGCCTCCAGAATCTGAACAAGGATAAACCAGTTGGAACAGCTTCTCAGTTGGTTTCATTTAGCTGCCAGTCATGGCCACGTCTGGCATAGGTAATCTGGACTTTCCAGGGGGCCAGAGAGTCTGGAAAGACCTAGGTTCCTTTGTGTGTCACTCTAAGACTCGCGCAAAGACACAAGCCAGGACCCTGCTGACCTGCCGGATTGGGGGTCTGTTTCTCTGTTTCTTCTTCCTCCCTTCGCCTTTCTCCTGTGACGGCGTTGGGTCAGCGCAGTCCCGGGTGGCTCACCTTTAAAGAGACCCCGCCTTAAGGGGCAGGGAGAAATTGAATCGTCCCCATTGGTGATGATGAATAGATTTTAGGAGGCTTCCAGTTGTACCCGAAATTTTCTCTCGGAACGTGTGGAGAGCACGAGGTTCAGAATTTGAAAGTAAAAATCCTCACATCCCTTGACTCCATAATTGAAAGGTGCTTGACTTTGACCCCTGACATGACTTAAATGGTGATAGATTTAAGTGACGCTTTGTTCCTGACTTAATTTTGAGGATTTTAATTCCTTTGCTAAGTTGGTTCAGCAGCCTGAAGCAGCAGTAGTATTTTGTGTGACATTTTCAAAAGATTGTTTGAGTCCGTGGTAATCCCTAAGGTAACTATTGTGCTAAAATTCTTAGAAGAGCCCCTGGGTGCCTGAAATCTGTATCTACCTTTTCTTTCCCCCCAGAGGCAGTCATGTGCCGAGGTTGTGAGATCTGGAACTGGATTTGACTCCTACAGCATTTTAAATCTTTCCTCGGTTTCCTCCCTTATTAATAGCAGCAGCGTTTTCTTCTTCTGGTCAGCCCCTGAAAAGCACAGGTGACAGTGAGCATCAGTTGAATGGTGGTTCCGAAGATGGGCACGGTAAGTGTATTATACTCCACAGTAATTATATTAAAAAAAAATTTCTCTCACCAAAAGTTGTATCCGGACTCTAACAGAATCATCTGGAAGTTTTAAAAAAAAGTCCTGCTTGGGTCCCATCCTAGACTGATAGAAAAGGACTCTCTGGGAATAAATGCGTATGTAGTTTCAAAAGTTTCTCAAGGGGTGCTCCATGGCAGCCAGGTAGAGAACCGTTGCTCTAGGCTCGTGGGTGGTGGACGGGGAGCTCTGGCAAGTCCTCGATACTTGCTTTTTCAGCTGTTTGACCTCTTCTCCCTGTTTAACAGATACCGTGTCTCTGTGCCCTGCTAAGACGCCTCCTTCACCCTCCTTTTCAAGCAGGCTGGCCTCGTCATACTGTGGTTCCCTTTCATGGGACTTAGGATGGTCCCGTAGACCCATCGCTCACGTGTACACCAGGAAAGGCCTTTATTCTCAGGGTTCAGATTGTTTTACAACGAGGTGGTTTAGTTTGGGGAACAGTCAGTTACCTTTCTGTACCCCCGTTTGGGCTTCTGACTTAGGTGGGCTTCCCTGGTTCTCCTCCTTTGCCGGAATAAAGGAAGAGTCCGGGATGTTTCCGGAGCTCTTTGAGCCACGCTTCATGCTGGCGGGATGTTTGGGAGAGTCCGGCTTCCCTCGCTCGTTGCCGGCAGAATGAGAATTGTTGAATCACTTGATCCCGGCTCTGTGAGAGAAAACACAGGAGGAATTTCTCCTTTATGACTCTAATCTGATCAACTCTCCTTGCCGTGGCACGTTAGATTCTCTCTGGGCTCCTCTGTTCCCACCCGCGTAATCCCAGCCTTCTGCGCAGCTGCTAGCGTGCAACGCTCAGACTCAACCCAGCCTTGATGCCGGCTTCAAACAGGGTCTGCTTTAGAACGCTCTGTGCTGACGCTGCGCACTTCACTTACCGCTGCTGGGCTCCTAAAAGGAGCCAGGAAGCCGCATATCCAGAGAATCCCGTAAAATTTCCTACAGAGCTTGGGCTGGAAGCAACCAGCGACGATAACCAAAGAGAGCAAAGCCAGTTCAACTCTTGTTTTTCTTGTGTCCATTTTCTCCTGTTCTCATTCGGGGTCATATTCCCGTGTCGTCTTTGCCCTCCGTATTCTTTCCGCTCCTGCCTTTCCCCCGTCTGCCGCTCCATGCCGCCGTCCGTCCGTCTGTCCCTGGCCTCTTCGCGCCTCTTGTCCTCCGTGTTCTCTCACTTCTCCCTGTTGGAGCGCCAGGAATCTTGTGTAATTTGAGAATGAGCCAATCTTTGGGGTTTTTATCTAAAGTGAGCCTTGGATAGTTTCCTTTAAGTTCATTTTCCATCTCACTAATTTCTAGAACCAGTTGGCTGGAGAGGAAGCCACAAAGAGCACCTGTGGCGTAGAACCCATCCAGGGCCGTTAGAAGCCTGGAAAAGAGAATTAAAATAAATCCTTTTTAAAAGAAGTTGATGATACGGTTCTTTTGTACTTGTTTTTAAGAGCTGGGACCTTGTCAGTCTAGTACCTTCACTTGTACAAGTATCTTTTTTGGTGGAAACAAAGCAAATATTACAGCTTGGTACATGCTAGGAAAAATTTAACTTAAAGATAAAACATGAGCTTTGGGAGAAAGATTCTTTAAATTCTAAACAGAGAAATAGAAATGAAGTTATTTTCCTATGTGTATGTGGGAATGAGCATGTGTATGTTTCCGCAGGTTCACACAGAATAATTTTGAAGCATTACTAAGTATATATACAGGTGATCTACTGAATTTAGAAAAGATACACACAAGCAGCATGATACTCTTTTTTTCCAGTTTTACTGAGAAATAATTGACATGCAGCACTGTATAAGTTGAAGGCACGCAGCATCTTGCTTTGGTTTACATATATGGTGACATGATTACCAGAGTAGGCGAACCCATCTGAAGCCGAGGGCTTGGGAGATGCTGATACAAAGATGATAAAATCCAACAGATCTTCTTTTTTTGTGTTCCTGGATATATCATAAATAGATCTCAGAACTCTGATCTTCCGATTTTTCTTAGCCCACTGCTCCAGGATGTTATTGGGTGCAGGCAGAGAGGAATTCCCCGTTCCTGTTAGCGGAGGCGTACCGGGATTTTTGGCCGGGAGACACTGTTACAGAGACCCCCAAACCATCCGAACTCTCACAGCCTTTCCTTTTATTGCCTGTTAACGGGGGCATGTGACAAAAGCAAGATTTCTAGAGATTGCTCTGGAGAAAGAAAGATTGTGGTGAGTTTGAGAAAGCCTCAAGACTGGTCTGGGGCGAAGAGCGCTTTTTCGGCCTGGGTTGCTGGTTTTTTGGGGCAGTCATTGGTTGGACATAGGCGTTTCCTAAAATCGTGTACGGTGCTTATTAGTGTTGAATGCCGTGTGTCAGGCCAGGAGGTGAAGGTGCCTCTCAGTTCGGGTGCACAGGTGTTGTCTGATGATTAGGAAGAAGGTGGACAGATTTGGCACATTTGCGCAGGCGCCGCTCAGCGTCCTAGCGGACAGCCTGCTCCCCGAGACTCATGGACCCATCCGATGGGAGGACTCCGCACAGCCACCATTCGGCTGTTCCTTCATCAGAAAGCCTTAAATAATTGTGTGTGTTAGGAATGTAGAAGTGACAGACCTGGGTCCGAGGCTCTACATCTTTATGTATCTGCCCTTTGTCCTTCTTCTTGGACTTGAGGATTTCAGACAAAACTCGTGTTTTCTTGCATGTAGTATACATAGATTTGTACTCAAACTGGCGGAGACAGCACGCGTCATGTTACGGTTTTATGTGTGGGTGCCCGTGTGACACCTCTGGCCGCTGCCCTGCGGGCTTGGGGAGACAGCTGACCGCATCTCTGAAATAGTAAGGTGTGGCTGAATTTATAGAAAATAGTACCTCGAGTGAAACAAAATATGCAATACTTTTATCTTTATGCAGTAGCTAAAGTTACTGCATCCTAAACAATTTATGTAAATTGAATTATTGAAACTGGATTTAGGGACATTCGTTGTAAAGGTGATCTGTGGCGCATCGCTTGTGACTCCCGCCCTCTGCCCTGTTCTGCATCCCCATGTGAAAGCCCACAATTTAATCTGTTTGGATAAGGTGGATTCTTGTATGGTTCAATCATTGCAACTTATACCTACTGAGGAGTAAATTTCCAGACTAAGCTCCTTAGGGGCAGTGCATAATGAAGAACTGTGCCACAGGTACTCAGGAAACCTGCATTCACTTTCTGTCCACAGCAACTCTACTGCCATCAGTCCAGAGGCTTGGAATCCTGGAGGGGCGCCTGGGTGGCTCCGTGGGCGAAGCCTCTGCCTTCAGCTCAGGTCATGATCTCAGGGTCCCGGGATCGAGCCTCACTTTGGGCTCTGCTCGTTGGGGGCCTCCTCCTCCTACCCTCTCTGTCTGCCTCTCTGCCTACTTGTGCTTTCTCTCTCTCTCTCTCTGTCAGATAAATAAATAAATAACCCTTAAGAAAGGAAAAGACTTGGAATCATAGAAAAAATTTAAAAATTGTAGCCATCACATGACATTAGCATTCTCTTCCTTGCTGAAAAGAGCTGTGGGGCACGGGGCGTTCCTGTCAGTGAGGACGGGTCACAGTGTTCGTACGACCCACACTTTTACTTGGAGCTCACTGTAGTGGGGGGTAACGGATGAGAAAACCCGTGACTAGTGTGTAGAAAATGTCAGCTGTCCTTGCTCTTGTGAGTGTGGTAACTGCTCTAATAGGGGAGTCTTGGCTGTAAGAGACCTTGACTGTGCCTGGTGCTGTTCAGAAAGGCTTCACGCAACAGACACGGTGCCCGGTCAGCATGTGGCCTGACATGAGGGCTAAAAGGACGACAGGGCTCCATTTGTCCATCTGGAAATGGGGGTAGTAATTATCCCAGCCTACAGAGTTGGTGTGAGGATTCCGGGCGACTGCTGCACCTAGTGTGGTGGTCCTGGTCAATGAGAAGCTGCGTTCCTTACAACGGCGCTTGGAGGAGAGTAGCACTGGCCTCTATTTTGCAGAACCTGGCAGAGGTTAATTTGCCCCAGGTTATCCTCTTAGAACTTGTAGCGCCAGGCGTTGAATCTAGAGGTCTCTCTCCTGGTTCCCTCTTGTTCTCTTTATGCTGCTCTGGAGGCCCAGGCTGATTCCAGCTGCTTCCTGCTCCATTATCCCCCTAAGTGCCCCACTGAGAGGCATCTGCAGTTGCCCGCCCCTCCTCTTCCTGCCTCCTGGTCGTGCCATGAGTCACTGCAAGCCATTTGTGTCAGAGAGGGGCGCAGGGCTTGCCGTCGGCAATTTGCTGTGTGTTCTGGCTTATGTGCTGGGGACACCAGCAGAGAAGCGTTCATCAGGAGGTACCGTGTTTGCTCGGGGGCCACGCGGTGCATTTTAAAAGCTCTTAGCCCTCTCTGGCATCACGGATCGTGCTGTAACTTAAGAAATAAAGCGACACTGAGCCTTTTATTAACACTACACATGTTTTCCATTTAACCTCGACTGGTTAAACCTGGCACAAAACGGGAACTTGCAAACCAGCCTCCCTGGGATGTGTAGCTTCTCTCATGCTGTTTATGCTGAGAATCTTTATGGAATGGGGGGCTCGGGTGGTCTCTGCCTGCAGCTAGTGCCCTGGAGGAGATTTTCTGCTTGCCTTCACTCTCTCGGTGGCGTGGGTTGCCTTGTTGGATGAACCTTCTGGACATGGGTAAGTCTTGAACTGGGAGGTAGTATTTGACAGCTGGACTGGGGACATATGGATGTGCCCCTACGTTCTGATGCGAACTTCTGTATTTTGTATGTTTGACAGGACTGGGTGTTTGGAATTTAAATGAAGTTTAGGCCCTTGGAACTGTGAATTGGGAAGGATTCTTAGAGATCATTTCTTTCTTCTACAGATGAAGAAACAGGGCCGGAGGAAAGCGAATGGCAGTGCCACGGCCAGAACACGAGCGCGTTTGACGCCGTCACTTTCCAGGGTGCTTCGTGTGTACCTTCTATGATCCTTACAGGGACTTGATGAGACAAGCAACATTACTGTCTCCGTTTTACAGATGAGGAAACTGAGGCAAAGAGAGTTTCAGTCGTTAGCCCAGGTCACGTGGCTGGCACGCAGTAGAACTGAAATTTGCACCTAGGCTCTCTGGCTCTCTCAGGGTCGCTGACTTTGGTCACTACCCGGTAGCTTGTATGTGACGTGCCCTGAGTCACAGAGCTGGGCAGAATGATCCAAGACTGGAATCTCGTTCTTCTAAGGGCTGAGCTCCATCGGTGATACATGAAATTGTTTTAGCTGTGGAACCCTTCTGTAAATGGAGATTACTGGGTGGGGTAACCAGTTCAGTAAGCAAAACCCAGTTGCTGTGATTGAAGTGGGGGTAGGGTGGCATTGACCATTAATCCAGCCCTTCTGGTGGCTTCTGAAAAAGCCACGTGGGGCACAGTTCTAAAGCTCTGGCTTTAGTTAGGGATGTGAACTTCATACTGATGCCTTTTTGGCCACAGTTAAAATCCTAGCAGGAAACAGATATGTCTGGTCGCATCTGTCCCATTCTCTCTGCTCTGTACCCACTTGAAGCAGACTACGATGCCTTTGTAGCTATTGTTGTAGATTTGCAGGGTCGTTGAGGGTACCCCGAGTCAGGTGCATACTGGGGAAAGGCCTTCCTGAGAGTCTGAAGAGAGCATCAGCCCCCTTGCCTGCTGAACGTCTTCGGGCTAAGTCCCCATGGTGATCTGCGTACTTCCTGGGCAGTCAGGTGCTGACTTCTGCTGCCTGTCTCTTTGCTTGGACATTGTACGGTGCCCCCGGGTCATCATTCTGAACAGGACTTTTGTTGTAAGTACCACTCCTGTCTCCTCTGCCGTGTGGAGCACTGTTCAGCAGTGGTGCAGTAAATGTTGGTTGAATCTTTCTGAATCACTTTTTAGGGTTCCAGACGGCAGATGTAGATTGGAGGTCCAACTGACTTGACCCCCAAACCTCTTCTATACCAGGACCTTATTTTTTGTCTGTCTCTACGTGATGGCTTTGTTGGGATTTCAGTTTGGCCAAACAAAACATAGCAGAGCAAAATTGGTCTGAAGCTCGTATTCCTTTTGACCGTTATGAAAACACCCAAGATTTAATCTTTAGACCTCTCTTCCCCAGATTGAGCATTTTCTTGCCTTGTACAGATAGTTGGGGGTGGGGGAGATGAGCGCGTTCAGGGAACATGGGCTTTGCTCCCTAAGAGTCACTTCCCGCTCTCTGAGGTTTGATCCTCACTGGCTCACTGGTGGTCCCGTAACCAACTGTACTTGTGTTTTGTTTGTTTGTTTGTTTGTTTGTTTGTTTTTAAGATTTTATTTACTTATTTGACAGAGAGAGCATGAGGGAGAGAGAGAGTACAAGCTAGGGAAGTGGGAGCGGGGGAAGCAGGCTTCATGCCACTGAGCAGGGAGCCCAACATGGGGCTCGATCCCCAGGACCACGACCAGAGCCGAAGGCGGACATTTACCAGCTGAGCCACGCAGGCGCCCCTGGACTTGGTTCTGAGGGGAAGGTAATGCCGGAGGAGAGTGAAGTGTCTGAAGTCCACCAGCCTGGCGAGGTGCCAGGGACGATGAAGACAGGAGAAGGGTGGGAAACTGTCTGGGCCAGTGGTTCTGAGTGTGCCCTAGAGTGTTCTGGAAGCTTCAGCACCATTTAGGAACTGGCCGGAAATGCATTCTCACATTTCATCTGTCCTGTGTCAGGGGAAGAATGTGCGTTTTTGAAAAACCCTTCTCTGCTAACACTTCTCCCCTCCGAACTCGGGCGTCCCCGACGGCCGCTTGTTTTCAGTCAATCCCATGACACGCTTCAGTCTTTGCCCGTTTCGAGGGAGGACTGTCAAGCAATCCTAAAGGGATCTCCTTGTGTTCCAAAGGCTTTTCCCGGAGTTCAGTTACTTGTGTTATTAGTGTCTGCTGCTTTTGTTGGGATCAGGCACTGAAACAAAATTAAGATTCTTGTCAAGCCTTGAGTTTATTAATAGCAGTTCCATTTGTTTAGTGCTCACGTGAGACGCCTGACATCTGCAGAGGAAGAGCCTCGCGGAAACGTGTGCTTCTCAAGGGTTCCACTAGGAAGAGCATCGTGAAGCCCGCAGGAGGCGGAGATTAAGGAAATCGGTGCAGTTCTGAGCTCTCCGCCGTGTGATGAGTGCGGTGGTTAAGAACACAGCTTGGAGGGGCTTCTGTGGGTCGGAGTTCAGACAATTTGGGCATTATAAGGATGATGGTAATTGAATGTAAACGATTGAATGGATAAAAATCCATGAGTCTAGTGAGGAGACACAGAAAAGGGGAGGGAGGAAGGCGAGACGGAGAGGATCTCTTTGCACTCCTGGTGACGACTGTGACGCCAACTCCTCGTTCTAAAAATTGTGCATGAAGGGGAAAGAATGAACTATTCACCTGCCCCTTAATGAGAAACTGTACTTCTTCTATGATTGAGAAGTGCAAGTGCTAGTTTACAAAAGAATGCTAGCAAGGAAAATACAAAAGGAAGCACAGAAAATCCGAGTTTGCGCCCTCCTGTGAAATCCTGGATTCGGGCAAGGGTCATGAGCGGGTGGCAGAACCACTGGGTTAAAGGATGTGAGGAGCACCGCGATCTCGCATCAAAGGATACTCCACACGTCACTTGCGAAGGGGAGGGGGTGTCTTAACAGGGTGATCCCCCCCTTAACTGAGTCATTGAACTCAGCATCCTGAGGGTAGGATCGTCTGACCGCACAGGCCTCCTGATGGCGTGAGGTACGCAGTGTCTCCAAGGAGTGGTTTTACCAAAAATGTTGAGCCTGAATCTGATCAGGTCTATAGGCAACATGACGGGTAGGCAAATTAATCCACACTAGGTGGAAACAATCAGATAAATCCCCAGTGCGGGACATTCTCGGGGCGCCTGGGTGTCTCTGTCGATTGAGAGCCTGCCTTCGGGTCGGGTCATGATCCCAGGGTCCTGGGATGCAGCCCCACGTGTGGCTCCTCTCTACAAAGCAGGGAGTCTGCTTCTCCTCCCTCTGCCTGCGGCTCCCCCTGCTTGTGCTCTCTCTCTCCCTGTCAAATAAAAAAATAAAATCTTAGAAAAAAATGAAAATTTAAAAAAATTAAGTATATGGGACATTCTCAAGATAATTGGTCTGTCTGATCTCTTCAAAAAGTCATTGTCCTGAAAAGAACTTTCTGGTGGGCATTATTGCGGATTATGAGACGCTGATGAAACAGCCAAATGCAGGGCCTACATCTTGCGTGAATTTGGCTTAAATAATAGCTGCTATAAAAGATAGTTGGGGGCAATTGTGGAAAATTTAATATGGACTGGATATCAGAGTACCCTAGGAGCTTATTGTTAATGTCTTAGGTGTGAAAATGGTATTTGTATTGTGTTAGAAGAATGCCTTTCTTCTTAAGAGATGCTTCGTAAGTTTTCAGCATGAAATTGTCCAAGCTATCTGCAAATCACTTTCACATGCTTCCGTAAGAAATCAATGTATGTAGCCTGTGTGAATTTGGCTGAATGTTTGAAAAGTTTGAATCTAAATAGTAGGGGTATGAGTTTCTGGTTCATGCAACAAAAAAGGGTGGATTGGATTCAGATACTGTGTCACGGCACAGCCTTAAGTCGGTCTCTTACTTAATGTGTCTCAGGATCCATGTCCATAAGTCGGGTATAATAATAATACCAAAGTGTTGTTGAGGTTAGTATTTAGCGTATAAAACATATCAGTATAGTGCATAGCATGTAAGTGCCTTATACAGGCTAAATGCTGAATAAGTACTAGTATTTGTGATAATTTTGAGTCTAAGAGTCAGTATCTCAGTTTAGTGTTACTGATTCAGCCCAGAAAACAGTGGGTTGTGTTTGATGATAACCAGAAAATCTCACATTTTTGAGCCGTCTGGTTGTCTGTGCATTCTTGTTTGAGAATGCCTCAGCTAGAGTTCCTTATCTAGAAACTTCGGTGGCATTTTGGAATACCTTATCTAGAAATCTCTTGGTGTCTCCGTGTTATGCTTTGATTTGGAGAAGAATTCAGTGGATTTAAGGGAAAGACTTACAAAGAAGTGATTGAAATGCTGGCGTGAGGGTTTGCTTTTGTAACCCACATGTAGCCCGACCACTGTTGTCACAGACCATCTTAGAGCACTCTGTATGCATGGAGCCTTCTCCTGTTTAAAAGATGCTCTTTAAGATTCCTTCAGAGTGTTAAAACGAGTTCATTTTTAGAAACACCCAAAGTTTTCTGTAGCTTATTGTGATCTTACGAAGTGAGTGATTAGAATGGATTATTCATTTTTGATCACAGAGGTGTGTAACGAGGAAGTGATAGGCTGGTTTTGCTCCTCTTTGTGGCCATGCTGCTGTTGGAAATTTCCAGGGAAGAATTTAAAAAATAGTTCAGTTTGTTCAGACTTTCCAAATCTTAACTACTGTTGCTACCAGTGAGCTTCTCCCCTCTTTTACCTGTGCAGGTGTGTTGGATGCGTTTTTCTCTGGGACTGTGTCTTTAGTCAGTGCCCCGAAGGTTCAGTGGTTTTTACAGTTTTGTGGACTTGATTCAGATGTTTTGTGTTAAAATTGCAGTGGTAGCATCGCCAGAAATTGACAAATACCAGTAAACCCTAATGGCCAGCCTCCTGTTGGCTGCCTGTCCCAGCTTAGGATTTCATAGAGGGTAGAACCTCACTGGCAGCTGGGCAGTGTGGCCAGGGCTGACTGAGGGCTGGACCCTGTGGTGCGGTGGAGGCATAATTGTAGTTTTGCTGTGTGTGTAGGACGATCCTGGAAGCTGTACCAGGTGGAGACTGGGATGATGTCCAGGCAGAGTCTGGGCACAGGGCCGCATTTGGTGCCCTGAAATTCAGCGATAGGTGACTCGGGGCCGTCTGTGCACAAACGAGCTTGTGATTCAGTGGCCGGGTACAGGCCTGGAACAGTCCTTCTGAATGAGTTTTGGACTTCATGTCTTCCAGTGGACATGGTCAGTAAGTATCTTGTGGGTCAGTGCATGAAGGGGTGTGCGCTGCCTGGTGGCTCAGTCAGTTGAGGGTCGACTCTCGTTTTCGGCTCAGGTTGTGATCTCTGAGGGTCACGAGATTGAGACCAAGTAGGGCTCCTCACTGGGCGTGAAGCCTGCTGGAGGTTCTCTGTCCTTCGCCCCCTGCCCCTCTCCCAATGCCTCACGTTCTCTCGGATACAATCTTGGGGGGAAGAAAAAAGAATGAAAGGGTGTTAGATGAAAGTATTACAGGGTGACCCATGTAGATTAGGTTCCTCCCCGTCACGAGGCTAGAGGGGGGCGTCACTCTGTCATGGTGAGTCGTGAGAATTTGGGGAGGGATTGCATAGGGGCAGAGTTCTTAACATCAGGTGTACACAAGAGGTTAAACTTAAGGGAATTGGCTGGCGAAAATAAAAAATCGCACGAGGGCAGGACACATGTCTACCCTGTTCCACAGTAACTACTTGGTGGGCTGCTGAGGAGGTGTGCAGTGAGGACCATCGGGCAGGCGAGCTTGGGAAGGAAGCAGCCGGGGCTGTCGCCAGCTGACCTAGCTGCAGAGGGGCCGTGGATGCTGATGCTGTGGGTCCCCTCAGAGCCTAGTCTCCAAGACTGACGTTTCCCTTCTCGGCGCGGGAATCCTGGGAGGGCTCCGTCTCTGCCGCAGAGCCGGACGTAAACGTGGCTGTCCGTTTTAGAGAGGAGCGAACAGAGGTTCGGAGGTTTGCCGTAGTTCGCCTGAGGGCCCACCACCGACAAGACCCTCCGACCTCCCCCCGGGATTTTCAGCTCTTGAGCGCGGTTCTCCTTCTTCGGTCAGCAGTCGGTGCTGGAGACAGGTTTGCTCTGGAGATGCTGTACTAAGAGGTGTCTTTGCTTCCTATTAGAGTGACTAGTTATTAAACAGGAAGAGATAAACTAAAAAGGAAAAATTCAAGTATCAGCCAATCCCTTTTGCTCGGCTTCTGCTGGTCGTCATCCGGCTGATTGAATAATGAGGAGGATAAAGCTAAACGAGTAGAACAATTTGTGATTTTTTTTTTTTCTCCAAAAAAAAAAAAAATAAATAAAAAGCCTCCCCTCTACTTCGTGGGCTGCAGTTTTTAGAAGGAAACAGAAGTCCCAGTTAATCTTAACATCGGTCACTTGTTGAGGAGAGGAGGTGTTTCAGATGAAATTAGCCTTTCCGGTGCATTGTATCGCTGGAGACACTTTTCATTTTGCTCACCCAGCCCTTAAAGGACTATCGCTCTACGGAAACCAGCCTTACTGATAACCGAATGAAAGGGTTTAGACAGACACACACAAGCAAGCCCAAAATGTGTCTAAGAAGGATGTGGTCTTCCAGCTTTCAGTCACCCAGGGAGGCATTTCGCAGAGGTGGGTGATGCAGATAAGACTGTCACGGTTTTCAGAAGTCGTCCCAAGACAGCAGAGAGGAGGCATGACAGACACCGGGAAGAGACCCTCTCTCAGATGATGAGTAATCTATATTTTATACTCCTATTAATATTTCATTGGAGAGAAGGTCAAAATCTACATTTAAATGGAAATATTTAAAAAGCAAAAGCATAATATTTGACTAAGTGAAACACTCAGGGTTTTTCAAGAACACAAGCTGCACCCCTGGGACTCCAGCCCTCCAGATCTGTGGTCTGTTAGAGCGTGCTGGGGTGTTTGAACTGCTTTCGTCCTGTGGGTGGAGGTTAGCCCTGGAATTTGGGAGTCCCTCTCCCCACTTTTCCATTCGACCCTCAATTGTGTTACGTATTACGTGACATCATGGCCTGTGCATGCGGCCTCACTCGGTCCTGAAGCCTCTGGAAACTCCTTTTGCCCATCCCGTGAAATGGATGTAATAGGACTGTGGAAACAGGCTTAAACAGGATGCTTTCAGTTGTAAGTAATGAGAACCTCACTAACAAAGTTTCTTGACTCGAGTCAGGAGTAGGAGGTCCCGGAAGTGATTCAGAGAGACTCAAAGATTCAGGCTCTGTTCATCTTTTCGTGTCTCTTTGCCGTGCACAGTGCTTCAGATTGCACCCTTAGGCTTGTGACCTACGGTTATGAGGACTGCCGTACCTTCGAGAACGATGTCTTCGCGTCATTCAGAACAAGACAGAGGGTTGCGGTAGCAAAAGAGTTGTCTTGGTGCATGTTCCTCCTGGGTCCATGTTATTAGGGGCCAGATTTCCCCACAAGCCTGCACAGAGGCCTGCCCGTACTGCGCAGACTCGGTCCCGTTACCAGCCCCCTCCCCCCGCTGGTGAAGGGAATGTCAGCCTGATGGCAATTGGCTTAGAGCACCTATGCTTGCTCTCTGGAGACTGGGCCCCCTGCCTCTGTCCTAAACTCAGGGCTCGGTCACTAACAAAGAAGGGGGAGTGGGTGTCGCCTGCTGCACCGGTGCTCTCCTGTGAGCTTTGAGTGTCAGGGGAGCTGGTTCCCGAGCCTGGTTTCCCCGGGTGTTCAGTGCTCGCTTATTTTGTAAGTGGCCACAATGGCATGAATCAGAAGCGTTCCGGAAGAGGAAAATTGACCGTTTAGGTTTTCTCCTAGAGCAATCACAGCAGGGAGGAGTGTTTGCAAAAGAGAGAAGGGTCTGGTTCTCCGTAAAGTGACACTGCTGAACCAGTGCCACAGTGCACAGACCGGTGCTGACCCCGGACAGAACCGGACAGAACCGGACAGAACCGGACTTCAGCTGATCCCAGCGCTCCCACATTTTGCTTGCGGATCTTCTGTTTCCCACCATGCGGTCAGAGGCGGCTGCCCATGTATTGGCGACAGCTGCTGGGGCTCACGAGGCCGGCCTGTGGTTCTAGTCTGACACTGACTGTGGGCAGTTCGGTGCTCGGCTGGCACTTGAGATGAAAATACGTGACCTACAGCCGCTGTTTAGGGGGTCCCACCGGGAGGAGCTTCACTCTCCTGGGTCCCTCTGGCCTCTTGACAGAATGAGGGTTTAGACCCAATGGCCACGTCCCTCTCTTCTCGCTCCCAAGTTTTAGGATCTCTTTCAAGTCTGTTTGGGGTTAGTGTTCTTGTCCGTGGCTTTTGTCCAGAACGTTCTGCATATGGTTTGCTTCCAGGCGTTCGGTTACTCACAGAGTTTGCGTCGTCCGGCCGGCGAGGCCTGAGCGCGCAGAGAGAGAGGAGTGTGTGGTCACCGTGATTGTTCTAGACCACGCAGCTGTCTCCGTGCAAGCCACGCTCTCATCAGCCCTTCTGGCGCTCATGTTACTCTGCGGCCGTTACTGGCTCCGCAGTCTGCGGAAGCATCTGGGAACGGTATTAGGAAGGTGACACTGCAGAGACTTGGGGCGCTGGATTCTCTTGTTATTTTCTCCCTGGCAGGGGGCCCAGAACCTGTGATACTGGTAATAAATGGGAAGACCCGAGCTCTCACCATGTGCCAGCTCCCATGGCAGGCACCTGACTGGTGCTGCTTCGTTTGGTCTCCGCAGCAGCCTTGTGCCCTGGGCTTGATTCGTTCCTTTCGTGCTGGTGCAGGAACCGTCTGGAGTGAGGCTGGGCCACTTGAACCACACCGTGTGCATAGCGAGTGGGCGAGGCGAGACCCAGACGCGGGTTGCTGGGCCGCAGAGCTCACGTCCTTACTGTAGCGGTGGGACTCGGGCAGATTGGGGTTTCTCTTTCTGTTCCCCGTGTCCCCCCCCCCCCCCCCCCCGGTCCATTACTCGTGTCGTCGCTTTGACGCATCATTACCTGTCTTGCCATTCAGATTGGCCTCTTAGAATGTGCTGTGTACGTAGAGATGGAGTCACAGGGCACTAGACCCTTAGCACGAGGATTTATTTCTCCATTCACTCTCTACTTCATGGTCGGCGGAGTCCCCGAGGGGGCGAACCGCGTGTTGGGGGGTCCAGAGAGGAGCCGCGTGGGGAGAGCAGGCACCCTCGTTCTCTGCGGGGCCCGGGGAAGCCGCGCCGGGCTGGTAACGCGGTGAGCGCGGAGCGCAGCGCCCGCCCTTCGTCTCCGGAGCCTCTGCAGCAGGACTCCTCTTGGAGCCGCGGCGCTGCTGCATCTCTTGGGGTCCCTGTGGCCTTCCTCCTTCTGCCCGGGTCAGTGGCCTACTTTTCCCTTCCCTCGGATTGACGCGTGGTTCAAACGGCTGGTGCCCCCTGGAATGGGGGCCTGTGAACTCGCTTTGATACCGGAGAATGAACGAATCGGCCTTTGCTCAGGGCATCCTTTGAGAAGGGCAAGGGCAGACAGCCGAGCCGAAGACACTCCAGCGCGGGCGCAACGCGGCAGCCACAAAGGAAGGTCGAGGACAGAGCACCGCGCGGGAGGGCTCTGAGCTGCCGCGGCCGGCTCCGCACCTCAGCCCCGGCGTCTGAAAGCGGCCCTGCTCTGCCCTGCTCCTGCTCAGGCACCGTGTGATCCGTCCCAGGGCCTCCCCTCCGTTTCCTCCCAAGACCTTCCTCCCCCTTGCCTTTATTTTGGGGAGTCTAGGTGGGGGCGGGAGAATTAAACTTGTGAGTCTACATAGAGAGAAACTGAGGCACAGGGTAACGGGGGGGTAGTCGTGTGTACCTTGTCCTGCACGCCTTCAGCGATTGTCAGAGTGTTGTCACGGATCCCGAGGTCTGCTGTACAGCCCGAGCTCCCGCGCAGGAATGGGCTCCGGCCCCCGTGCCCGCCGTCCGCGGCTGGGTCTTTTTACCTAGAACGGCAGCTCGCATCCCTGGGAAGCAGCTCCTTCTAACAGAAGGGAAGCCGGGTGGAGTCTGTACTGCCTTGCCCCTACCCGTAACCCCATTAAGGGGTTGTAAATAGTACTATAATGATGTCTCAGTCATTTGTTTTGATGTATCCGAGCTTTTAATAAATCAGCCACAGCTTGCTTAATAGGAATAGGAGAGCAGAGTGCGTGGCTGCCAGCAGCTGCTGGTAAATTATAGAGCATTCATCTGTTTTACAAGGGAATTAAATGTTTGTTCTCTTTTAAGGGCTTGTGACTCAACAAGGGCAAGGAGGGGGTGTGCAGAGGCTTGCCTGATGCCCGTGCCCTCTCACGTGCAGAAGCAGTTCCAGGTACCACGGGGACACCTGTAGCCGGAGCCGTGTGAATTACAGTGCCCCCAGGTCCGGCCTGTCATTATCGGTCGCTACTCCGTGCGCATCTCCAAAGCCATATTTATGGGATTACATTTTTCTTCCACTTCAAAGGATTCTGTGAAATACGAGTCCCCTTTCCCCCACCTCCTTCCTTTTATCTTAAGACCGTCTAGGGAAGGAGCATTAGACACACCATATATCCAGCATGACTGACGTTCAATTGTCTGCAAAATTGAGGTAGCCTGTTTTACTTGACTTTTATGTTTACATTCGAAGTGGACCTTTTTCTCCTCTTTTCAACACCATTGGCTTTATTTATCAAAGAACTTTGAGAGGGACGGCATCAGAATCCGTGCTTTTGCCATCATATAAAAACATGGGTTCTAGGTAACCAGGGTTTGAGGACCGCTGGTACTTATTTTGTGACCCGTGACAAGTTGTGAATGCTGCTTGAATCTGTTCCATTATTTTTTGTTATTAAAAAACTAGAATAATTACAGATTTGCAGGAAGTTGCGAAGATAGAGACCGAGCCTAGGTACCCTTCACCCAGTATAATGGGTGTGTGTAGTTGTGTGTCCTTCTGTGTGTGTGTAGAATTGTGTAATCTTCGCAGCAGCCGAGATCCAGAACGAGGCTGTCATCCCACAGCTCTCCCTAGTCAAACCCCTTTAACACGAATAACACCCACGCACCTCCCTCTCCCCTCCGCGTCCCCTGGGAACTACAGATCTGCCTTCCGTTTCTAATTTTGTTACTTCACATATGTTACTTAAATGGAATCATGCAATATGTGATCTTTTGAGATTCCCTTTCTTTCGTACTCAGCAGAATGGCCGACATCGACGCTGCTGCTTGGACCGACCACGGTTACTTTTCTGGTGCTCGGCAGTCTTCCGAGACGTGGACGTACCACAGTTGAGGCCTCATTCACTTGGGAGGGGCATTTGCGTTGCTTCCAAGTCGGGGCTGTTACAGGGGAAGCTGCTAAGAGCAGTTATTTACAGGTTTTTGTGTGGGTGTACGTTTCATTTCTCGGTGACACAGGCCCAGAATGGCATTGCTGGGTCATATGGTGGGTGTATGTTTACTTAAAAGAAATCCCCCAGCTTCTCCGGAGCGATGGGGCCGCCGTGCGCTGCCCTCCCCAGGGTGTGAGACCGTCCGCTCCTCAGCATCCCTTTGCTAGATGCTCTCTGCCAAGCTGAGGAAGTGGTTCTCTCTTCGTTTCCTCCCTGTGTGTTGAATTTTGTCAAATGCCTTTTTGCATCAGTTGATCTGTTAATGTCATTCTTTTTTGTTTGTTGGAGCCTGTTCCTATGATGGGTTACATCGATTGATTTTTAAATACTGAACCAGCCTTGTATCCCTGGAGTAAACCCTACTTTCATGATAAATAATTCTTTCTACATATTGGTAAAGTGTATGTGCCAGTATTTTATTAAGGATTCCGTGTCCATCTTGGTGAAGGATGGTGGTCTTTTCTTTCTTTGGGACTGTCTTTGTTGGATCTGGTGTCCGGATGAAGCTACAGCTTCATAAAATGAAATGGGAAGCATTGGCTTTCCTTCTTTTCCAATGTAGGCAATCTATTGTCACAAATTATTCTCTGAGCGCCTCTTCAGCTTCCATAAATTCCATGTTGTATTTTCACTCAGTTTGGTACGTTGTTTAATGTTATTTGAACCTTGTTCTTTGACCTATGGGTTATTTCCAAGTGTGTTCTTTAGTTTGCAGCTTCTTGAGATTTTTTTGGTGATCTTTCTGCTATTTACACTGTTTCACTTGCATGTGGTCAGAAAACGCACTCCCTGTGATTCAGCTCTTTTGATTATAAAAATGAAATTTTTGTATTAAAGCCCAGGATATGGTCTCTCCTAATTTTTTTCCCAGTGGTCATAAAAACAGTGTGTATTCTGCTTTGTCAGGTGAAGTCTTCTATAAATGTCAGTTCTATGGTGCTACTGGTTGATAGTGTTGCTGAATTCGTTTACTTCCTTGGGGATTTTCTGTCTGGTCTATCAGTTGTTGGGAAAGGCGTGTTTTTAGTCTCCAGCTATCATCGTGTATTTGTCTTTTTCTTGTTTCAATTTCTATCAGTTTTGTTTCACATTTTAACTACTGTTTGGCATATATACACTTAGGATTCATTTCTTGGTGGATTGACCTGTATATCATGTAATGTCCCTCTTCCTGTTTTCTGCGTTCTAAAATTTACTTTATTTGATACTAATTTAGATATTCTTGCTTTCTTCTAGTTACTTTTTTCATGAAATATCTTTTCCATGGTTTTATTTTCTACCTGTCTTCATCATTAGAGTCAGAGTGAATTATCAGGGATACCATAGAGTTAGTTGAGTGATTTTTTTTTTTTTTTTAATGCATTCTACCAGTCTTTTGATTGGTGTATTTAGATGATTTTATTTTCTTTCTTTATTTTTTTTAGATGATTTACTTTTTTCTAAACGATTTTTATTTATTTAATTAACAGAGAGACACAGCGAGAGAGGGAACACAAGCAGGGGGAGGGGCAGAGGGAGAACCAGACTTCCCGCTCAACAGGGAGCGTGATGTGGGCACACGACCTGAGCCGAAGGCAGAGGCTAAATGACTGAGCCACCCAGGCGCCCCTAGATGATTTGCTTTTAAATATAATTATTGGTACACTGGGCCTGCTTGTTGTGTTATATTTTCTGTTTGTTGCCTCTGGTTTTTGTTTCTCTGGTTTCTTTTTCTTCGCTTACTGTAGTCACTTGACCATTTCTCAGAATTCCAGTTTGATCTTTTTTAATCGTATTTTGGGGTATATCTCTTTTATAGATTTTTAAAGGATTGATTTATTGGAGGGAGTGCCTGTGAGTGGGGGGAGGGCAGAGCAAGGAGGAGAGCGTCTCAGGAGGACCCCCGCCCACACACACACTGAGCGAGGAGCCCCACACAGGGTTCCACCAAGGAACACAGCCCAGATCGGGAGTCCGTCGCTCAACCAGCCGAGCCACCGAGGAGTCGCCCTTAGTACAGATTTTTTTTGGTTGGTCGTCTGGGTGCGACACACGTTTCTTTCCGAGTTTTACACACATAACTTTGTGTGTTCTATTAGCTTTGATAGTTTATCAGTTTATGTGAAGTATAGATGACCATCTCTCATTTATGAGAGAATTGCTTTAAGTATTTTTATAAACACTGAGAGCTACATTTGACAGTGTTATTAAGTTGTGCTTCAGTCATTAAATAGGATTTATAGAAGACTCAAGAACAGAAGAAAATCTGGGGCGCCTGGGTGGCTCAGTGGGTTAAGCGCCTGCCTTCGGCTCAGGTCATGGTCTCAGGGTCCTGGGATCGCACTGGACTCCCTGCTTTGCGGGGAGCCTGCCTCTCCCTTTTCCTCTGCTGCTCCCCCTGCTTGTGCTCTCTCTTTCTCTCTGTGTCAAATAAATAAATAAAATCTTAAAAAAAAAAAAAGAAAATCTATTATATTTACTCATATTTTTGATTTTTCTGTTTTTATTCTTCTTCCTAATATTTTAAGATTTTCTATTTGGAAAATTACTTACGCCATTCTTGAAGGTTATCTTTATTCATGAAAATTCGTGTTAATTTTTTTTTTCATCTGAGAGTGTCTTGATTTTCTGAAGGCTCTTTTGCTGGATATAGAATTCTGGGTTGATAGTTGGTTTACTTAAGTTCATTTGAAAGTGTTGAGGCACTTCCTTCAGACCTTTATTGTTCTTGATGAAAAAGAAACCTGCTCTCATTCATATTTTTTCTTTTCCTACTATATGTAATGCGTTATTACTCTCTTGGCATTTTCAGAGAGTCTTTTAGTTTTCAGGGGTTGGAGTATATTTTAGTTTTCAGGAGTTGGACTGTAATGTGTCTTGGTGTAAATTTTTTTAAAAATCCTGTTTAGGGATTTCTCATTCTCTCATATTCTTGAATATGTAAGTTTATGTCTCTTGCCAGATTTGGGGGACATTTTCAGCCATTGTCTCAGTGAAAATTTTTTTAGCCCCACTGTCTTTCTCTATTCTTTTTGTGACTCAGATGATAAGAATGTTAGATCTTGTTTTTTGTTTTTGTATTTTTTAGTAGCCCCACATTTCCCTGAGGCTCTGTTCATTTTTTTCAACTTATAATCGTCTTAGTTTTATTTGATTATATATAATTTCAGGTTTTATTTGGGAAAATACACTTAATATAAATGTTACCACTTTACTCTTTCCTTTAAAAATTTTATTTATTACAGAGTGAGAGAGGGAGTGAGAAAGCACACGAGCGAGGAGAGGGAGAAGCAGGCTTCTTGTGAGCAGTGTTCTCCGAAGCCACCCTGGTGTCGTCCTGGGGGTGCGCGGTGGAAGGAAGTGGTGGCCCAGGGAGAAGTCTAGGTTCTCCAAGTGTGTGTGGGGTGGGATCCCCAGGATTTTACTGGTGTTTGGCAGCAAAAATTATTATCTAAATGTTTTCTGTCTTGCTAGTCTGCATTTTTTGTGGTACTTGGACTGGAGACGACAGGCTTTTCTCAGGATTTGTTTTGTCTCTGCCTGTTGATGTTCTGGGTTCCCAGTTTCTGGGGTGCTTAGTCTGGAATTTACAAGGCAAGATGATAGCCTGGGGGAGCTTACCACGCTGACATTCCTTGAGTCCCAAGGCCCGTAGCCATTCTGCTTTTCTGTCTGCCTTTCAGAGTCGTCTTGTTTGTTTTAGGTCTACTCTCGAGGGCTTTTCACTGTGCTTACCTAAGGTAACAGGGGACAATACATCTATTCCGTCTTTCTGGAACTGTTTGAGAATATTAATAGTAATTATTGGTATACCTGCATCTTGATTTGCTGTGTCACTGAAGTGAGCTAAAAGTGAAAGGAGATGAGATACTTGAGTTCTGTTTGGGCTTTAGTTATTCTTTTCTTTCTTTATTTATTTTTTTTAAAGAAGTTTTTTATTTACTAGAGAGATGGAGAGAGTGCACAAGTAGGTAAAACAGCAGGCAGAGAGGCCCGGGAGCTGGGCTTTGAGACACATACTTTAATATATCTTTCCTGGGTTCCTTCCTCACTTTTTAGCTGGCGTCTTGCAATCCTTATTTTGAGAGATTAACGCCTTAAGTGTTGATCTTTACTTGTGCTGCTTCCCTCCCTGTATGTCTCCTCCACGTTGGTCACCCCTTTTTCCGTTACGTAGGAGATCCTCCGGGCCCTTGGGCTTCTGGTTTTGATCGACCTTCATCTCCTAGTTCCCTCATGTCATTACTGAATTAGGAGCTCAGTGCACTAACTAGTTGCTTGGCCTTGCCAAATCCCTTAACTACTCTTGGTGTCCGTTTTCTCAGTTGCGTAGTGAGTCCCATTAAACCTAAAAAAGTCAGTGAAATCAGGCATGGGACGTTGCTTTGTGAACAATAAATCATCCTCTAAATATAATCTCTCACCGTTGCCGTCACCCTTGTTTCTCTGGAGTACACCGTTGCATCCGCCGAGGAGGTCCAGCCCTGGAGCAGTCCACGGGTTCCCTTGGCGGTGCTTGCCTTTGGCTGGTGGTGTGCTGGGACATCCGTACTTGGCGCACACAGACTAGCAAGCATTTGAAATGCCCACGCTCCTGTTCTTCAAGGCACTGCTATTTCCCTTTAAAAGGCTAGGACTTCGGCTCTAGAGGAAAGGATGTATGAGTTTTTGTTTTCTGTTTTTTGTTTCCCCGGTTAAATCAGTGCCGTGAGACTCTGTGCACACAGTAATCCTTGAGGCCTTTGGCCAGTCCTTTGGCCCTAGGCACTCGGAATGACGGGTTTGTTGAGAGCCAGATGTGTGCAGTCTGTCCAGACAGACACTGACAGGGCCCCTCTTCTCCTCCCGCGAGCTGAGCAGCCCCTTTGGAATGTCTAATGAAATCCGTGCTCTTGCATGCTGCGTTAAAGCAAAGCAGGCAGCCCTGGAAATGAGCCCTAAGAGGTATTATTATTACTCTATGTTGGCTTTTATTTGCCTGTTTTGACAGTGTTGTACAAATGAGGGCCCTGCTGTTGCAGCCGAATCACAGGGAGCTGTCTTTGCTGTCCTAACTCCTCCCTCACAGGCCTGTCGTGAAGACCTGCCTGCCAGGCCTTCTTGGAAACAATGAAAAGACAGGACACTGTCTTCCGGCTGATAATGGAGTGGGTTATCACTAGTACGTTGAAGGGAAGAGTGTAGGGTCTTGGTGAGTGCTTGAAATTCTGTTTATTTATTGCCCTGGAGATACAGATAACTAGTTTATTATATAAAAGTTCACATCGCATCCTCTGAGATTAAGGATGTAGTAGCTGAAATTGATGAGATTTTTAAGGTAGCAGTAGAAGTGGTCTGTATTACACCAGTAATATACGTGGGGGTTGTTTCTCAATGGCTGGATTTTCATCTGTACCTTCAGACTGCTGTTAGACGGGACGCTTCCTTCAGGGGATGAGCAGCACTGATGCGCCAGGGGGCTCTTCTCTCAGTCTGTGATGCAGGGGAAGTCAGGCTGCGAGCTCTCGCGAGCTTACGAGTGAATTCTTGGCCAGTCCCAGGCCTGTGGACTGCCTTGTGCTCAGTCTGATGAACCTGGGACGTCCTTTGGATGGAGTGACCCCACTGGCTCAGTGGGGCCTCCTGAGCCAGGCCGTGCTTCCTCCTCCTCAGATCCCCAAACAGCCTTCTCCTAGAGGTGGCCAAAACAAGGATCTAGCGTCTGGACAGTCCAGTGCGAATTTATCATCACTTCCAGGAAGCAGCAGCGAGTGCCCGTCCTGCCTGTGGTCAGTACCAAGTACCATCTTTGTATGTCAGGGTAGGAGAAACGCTGATTGCTGCTGGAAGACCGCCACCAGGACAGTAATGGTGTTAAAAAAAAAAAAATGAGGTTGGAGCTTCTAAGTTGTAGTACTGTGTTGGATAGGCAAGGCTTTTCCTGAGCGAAACCACGCCTGTCCTGGCTGGATAATCACTTCTTCCCAGGCTCCCCTCCCTGAACTGTGGAAAGAGGGTGCACTTGGTGACCTTCCAGGTCGTCTCTCCGACTTTCTGCTTAACTTCCAAGGTGGGTCCTGAATCTCATTTCAGTCTCTGGATTCAGATGCCTTCCTGCTGAGCTGTTTTATTCTGAGAATAAAACGGACGAACTTGCACCTCGTCTCTCCCCCCTTCCATGCGCTGCGCCGATGGAGTGAACTAACAGAAGGGAAGGTGGCCAGCAGGCAGTGCAGCCTTGGGAAAGAGGTCGGGAAGCGAGGGTACTAAAGAATTGAACACCTGGGATGCATCCATTGAAGAAAAATAAAATAAAATAAAATAAAATAAAATAAAATAAAACAAAACAGAAGAAAAACTGGATCTGCCTTATTCCTTGAGGTGAAGAGGAATTGGTCTAGGTACATGTGTTGAGCCCTGCATGGTCGGAGACCGAGTCAGCCTTCCTGTCTTCACCCTGACATGCCTCGTTTAGAACTGGACGTCACGTAGGTTCTAATTGTTTCTGCTTTACTTAACTTCCAGGAAGTCATTGCAGTTGTCACGGGAATAGGATTATTATTATATTAAATATTATCTAGAAAGGGTCCAAGCTTGTCGCATCTTCATCATTCCAAACACTGTTCATTGAAGCAGAGAACCTTGTCAAGACAGTCATTGCCCACACTTACAAAATGAGAGCAGGAGCTGTTAACAGCTGGATGAAAGTTGGGGATTTTGTGCTTTCAAAAGAAACAAATGAGGTTTAAAAATACTTCAGTGGGAAATCTTTTCAGTGGAGTCTTTCAAGACTTAAATATTTTTTAAACAGAGAAGATGGAAGTCAGGAGGGGAAGAAAGACAGTGGCTGTAAGATCTTCATGTTGCGGTCCTATTAAAGCTCTTTTTTTTTTTTAACTGTTAGCATCCATGTATCTGTTTCGCAGAATAGTTTTCTTTTAATGCATCCTCAAAACTGACCTGAGAATTTGCTGACCTGTCAGACGAGGCGACAAACGGAGAGAGACCATTTTAGTAGCTAGCAGAGGCCCTTGTTCTTTGACCCATGTTCATCGGTCTGTGGCTGTTGGTCCTAGTCCGCTCTGTCCTCGTCTCTGTCCACAAGGAGCCATTTAAAACCTTCATCTCGTTTGGACGCTTGCTTTGTGGATTTGGGAGAACAAGAGCACGTCGACGTGCTTGGCCAGCCAGCTGAAGAGTCTGTCCCCAGCTCGTTGACTTCAAGAGTCCGTCATCTGCGTTGCGCAGGACGCTCATCACCAGATCATTCCCCATCAAAGACGTGCTCTTGTGTTACCACGCTCAGTTCCTCTAGTCTGTTCAGCCTGTCAGGGTCAGAGGGGGAAAAAGTCTTGGTGGGGTATCTGAACTTTAAATCATGGCGTTTTAAGGCCTGAAGTGACTTTGAGAGTCTGAGGCAGGGCTCCCACATTCACACATTCCCTGGGGCGGGACGGGGAGCGTGCGTGAAAGAATTGGACAGGCGCCTAGGTGGCTCAGTGGGTTAAAGCCTCTGCCTTCGGCTCAGGTTCTGATCCCAGGGTCCTGGGATCGAGCCCCACATCGGGCTCTCTGCTCCGCAGGGAGCCTGCTTCCTCCTCTCTCTCTGCCTGCCTCTCTGCCTACTTGTGATCTCTCTCTGTCAAATAAATAAATAAAATCTTTAAAAAAAAAAAAAAAAGAATTGGACAGGCATAGGCAGCGGGCAGCCGTGGGGGGCGACGGGAGATGGCGGAGGTGCTCCCGTTCAGAAATGTTACAGAGCGTTCTCCTGCCTGACACACTGTTCTAGGGGCTGATTCAGTTGCCTTTTGGGGGACTCTGGACCCTACATTTTGGGTTACCTATCTCCTTTTTCAGCATGATGACCTGAGTATAGGTAAGAAGAGGCACATATCTAAGGACAGACAGCGGGTGAGGTCCGGAGCCTAATGCTCCGAGTGTCCGTGCGGTGGCCTTTCTGCGACACCAGGAACACAGCTAAACAGAGCGGCAGGAGTACCTCGTTTCACCGCAGGGGTTAAAACTTCTTCTGAGCCCTTTTAGAGAGGTCATGGAATAAAAAATACAGTACTCTTAAGGGGTAGCCTGATAAAACTTGGTGTATGTGTACCTTTATGTCACTATCAACCGGATCACCCCGGGCTCTTTCCACTCCAACACATGCTTTGTAGTCACAATTTATCACAGCACCAAGACACTTGCACTCCGAGGTCCGGTCCGTCTGTCACCGGCTCCATTTCTCTGCGCAACCCTCCTTTCTCACTGTTTCCTGCTCTAGATCAGTTGTGAGGCGCTGTAGCAAGCGCGGAGGTTTGCTTAGATTTTTCCCGCACAATCCAGCACAATGTTGGGTTTCTTTAAAGCGAGCACTCTCTGCCGCTGCGTCACCAGCAAGGAGGTGTCAGCCCCCGCAGGGTTCCTCTCCTTTCCGAGGTCCCCGATGATGCTGTGGCTTGTAGTGGCGATGCTTTATAGAAGAGCGCGTTTCGGTCCCCTGCTGTTTGCCATGCTGTTACGCATTATGATTCCGCTTTTCCTCTTTGGAAAAAGAACTTTGGAAGTTTATTTCATGATTTTATTAAATTAAAGGCCTGTGTCTCATTGCCGTGGGCATAGCCCTCAAAACCCTGGTGACTAACTCACTGAATATATAAGTAAGGCAACACCGAAAACAAAACCCATCTCACAGGCAATCCGGCTTCATTTAAGGCGGGGAGAAAAAAAAGCTGGTTCCCAGGCTGAAGCTGTTAAGCAGATTTTTATGCAGGGCTTCAAGTTACTAAAAAAGCAGGACTCAATATGTCTTTGCCTTTGATTTGCAGGAGGGGTGGGAAGCAGAGCTGCCACCCTTCCCCACCCCCAGGGTTTTACCATATTCTGAAAGCGATGCTTGAAGGACCTATAAATGGATTTTGGCTGTCTCCTAGTGCAGGGATTAACATAGATTTGCAGGGGTGAATCCGTGCTGCCTGGCGGTTGGGAAAGTAGCAGGATGCTATTCTCCTTTTTTGGATGGACATGGTGCTGCTTTCTCATGGCCGCGGACATTCCCTATAAAGCAGTCTGTCACTTTGAAAAATGCACACCCTGTACCATCTCACAGTTATAAAGGTTAAGTAAGCATCTTGAGCCGTGCCCTACCGCTTTTGTGCTTTCCTTAATGTCAGCTGATAAAGGATTATTGAAAAAAGCTTGCAAGGTGATAAAAGGCTTGCAGGTTGAGGTTGAACAATTGAAATTTTCGGTTCCCAGTGTAGTAAATTACCAATGGCAGATTGAACGTTTGTTAATTATCAGAGCCAAGTACTAAGGATTGTTTTCTTTTGCCTAATTAATTACCTCATCTGGAGTGGAATGTTAATTCAGATAAATGATTATTTCTTAATACCTCTGAAGCTTTCCTTGGAGTCTCCCAGAAGGGCCAGTCCCAAAGTTTGGTTTCCTTACTTTCGGAGGAAAGATAAAGGGAAAGAGACACATGGCTCCTCTCCTGGCCTCTTCCTGCTTCAGAAGACGGCTGGATGACTTGTTTATTAGACTTTGGGTGATAAGATAAGTTTGCTCTGTGCTATTTGTTAGAACACAAGCTGGCTTCCTTGAGTTATGTGCCTCATAAGCAAGGTCTTTACGTAGTCTTATGGGTGGTTCTGAATTTAATGTTGGACCCTCTTTGCTTTTGTTTTTTTTAAGATTTTTATTTATTTATTTGACAGACACTGCGAGAGAGGGAACACCAGCAGGGGGAGTGGGAGAGGGAGAAGCCGGCTTCCCGCTGAGCAGGGAGCCCGATGCGGGTCTTGCTGGGATCATGACCTGAGCTGAAGGCAGACCCTTAACGACTGAGCCCACCCAGGCGCCCTGGACACTCTTTTTATAAAGACCTTAAGAAAACTCATTTTGGGGCTGCTGTAGTGAACATTAAAAGACGGCGTCCTTGGGAAAGGATGGGCCAGTTTCCTTAACTGGCATTTCATCTTCAAGTCCTGTCACCTCCTCCTGTTTTCCCTTGGAAACCTTAATGTCCTTAAGAATTCAGAATCCTAGACAAAGGTTTTATTCTTCATGGACCCAAGTTGTATAACTCTTAATAATGACAAGGGTAACATTCAAAATGGCAAAATCATGATTTTCATACAGATCATACACATACCAAGGGTTTTATGTAACTTTTATTACATGAGAGAACTGGCAGGTGTTACCGTCAGGGTCAAACGAGGAGCCGAAGAATCAAACCTATACGGAGGACAGGAATGTCGGAGGAATGTCACGGAGGCCCCTGGGGGGTTCAGTTGGCTGGGGGTTGGTCTCCTGGTTGAGGCTGTGGTGGTGGTGTCATGGTCCTGGGGTCGCGGGTCGGCTCCAGGATGGGGGAGGAGTCTGCCCCAGAGCCCCTCCCACTGCCTCCCCGTTTGCCTCTCCCCTCGCTCATTCCTGCCCTTGCTGTGTCTGTGTCTCAGAGAAACAAAAAATAAAATCTTTAAAAAAGTCAAATGATGGGGCGCCTCGGTGGCTGGGATGGTGAAGTGTCTGCCTCTGCTCCGGTGGGGCTCTCCGGGTCCTGGGATTGAGTCCCGCTTGGGGCTCCTGGCCCAGCGCAGGAGGCGGCTTCTCCCTCTCCCTCCGCCCTCCCTGCTCATGTGCAGGCTCTCGAGCTCGCTTTCTCTCTCTCTGTCTCAAATGAATAAAAAAATCTTTTAAAAAATGTCAAATGAACACAAAATTTGACTTTTCCAGGGGCAGGGTCAGTCTTCCAGAGGACAGAAGTTACCAGCATACCTAGAAGCAGTTTACGGAGCCGTAAGATAGCCTAGTTAAAGGCAGAGGTACTTCCCTGGTCAGGTGAGACAGTCCGCACTCCCGCCGTCCCTGAGAGGGGTCCTGGTGGTCCCTTCTGCTTGTTTCGGGGTCAGAAGTTTCGCCTTACACAGTTCTGCATGAGATTTTGGTCATTTCTGTAGAACGTTACTGTTTCCTCAAAGTAAATTGGAGATCAGTTATGCGATTCATTTTTCTTTCTAGAAGAGAGCTTAGCGATCCCAGAGAGAAGGCCCTGTAGATCCAGGCCCCTGGAGGTGAGATCTGGTGGCCTGAGACCGGTCGCCCTGGAGTGAATACTCCCGGTCTTATTCAATGTGAGAATACAGCAGGATTCTGTCCAAAGTGATCTGGAGGCCAAGTCACGAGCCTGGTATGGCAGAGACACCCTGCTCAGGGACAACCGAGTTTGCGACATACATAGGTCTGGAGGAGTGGTGGGGTGCTCCTGGATATGTGTGTGTGTGTGTGTGTGTGTGTGTGTGTGTGTAGCTGTGCATGCACACACATGTAGGTACGTAAATAAATGTATGCATTCGTAGAAGTGTGTAAGGCAGAAGCTGGCTTTACGGGGTCTGCGACGTTCAGTAATTGTGCATTTTTCTCAGACTCTATTGTGTCTATCAGATTCTCATATTCTCAGACAGTGTTATGATTCCCCCAAAGTTGAAGCGCCTTCGACAGAAATTATGTCCTCCGTAATTATTCTGAATTTTTTTATTCATATGGGCATGATTTAAAAAAAGGAAAAGTTTAGATTAAGATCGTACCTAATTATAGCATCTCCTACAGTAGCCACAGCTGGATTGAGTAGTGTGGCAGCCTGCACAGAGCTGGGAGGCTATACCTGTGTCCTTGCACACCAGGCCCGAGTGCACTGTGGCTGAAATGAAGCCCCGGAAAGTAAGAAGGACCATGATACCATGAGATCCAGCAGCCTCTTGGGAGAGTTGACCAAAGGACCTTCTGGCCTCTACGTGGTGTTGGGTGCTTGCGAGCCGGGGGGTCACCTGGGCCTGTGGTCTGCTGCCCTGTGACTCCTGACGGACCACTGACTGGGACTGTGGTTCTGATGCTAGGAAGTAGGGGCGTGGGAGTGTTCGTCCCAAGTCATAGAAATTGCTGTCCCCTCCAGGCATTACAGTTTTTCAGCCCAGATAGATCTTTCTGCCTTCAAGCCAGGATTTAGAACATATCAAGCGGGTGCCATGTCTCCAGCTGCCCGTGCTCTGTTCCAGCGTTGGGTAGATGGTCGAGAGATGTTCGTTTCAAACGCTCCCACGTTCGCTTTGTTTAGGAAATAACTGTAGTAGAGCAAATTGTTTCCTCTTCGTTGTCGTCTTCCTTCCCTCCACAGTGCGGCCAAGTGAGAGCAAGCGGACTCACACTCCCATTTTTTGTGGCTGTTTCCTCCGTGCTGAGGAAGGGACGGGGCCTCTCTCCCCTGCTGCTGCCCTGTGCGAGGGTGTGGCTCTCTCTGCTTGATCGTCATCTGAAAGCCATTTTGCCCAATTAAACAGGAGAATTAAATTTCAGTTGTGGGGCTTCTGTGCAGAGGAAATGATGCATTCATGAACACACAGATGTCCTCTTGCAGCCTTGCTGTTTGCAGAGCACCTTCTGTAGGACCCAAATAGTGAAGGGGGCCCCGGCAGCAGGAGCTTTGTTTACTCCTTGGCATACTAAGCGGAGACACTCCTGTTTATTTGCAGACCGTTTATCATTCTGTATACTGGGAGGGAAAACATGCTTTATCTAAAATGTTTGAAATCCTGGCTCCTCAAATCAGGTCACAGGGACATTGATGCCGGGCGCCACACAGTCAGCTGCGGAACGCTGCTGGGTGGGCGCCGAAGCCGTGATCTGCCGTGATGCGAGTGAGCTACTCCAACGGGTGGGAGCCGAGTGTAAAAGAGAGGATATTCCTGGAAAGAGACAAGGCAACCAGTGAATGAGAAGTGTAGTGGGAGAGGGAAGAAAACTGTGTAGGATCATATTTCACTTATTGGAAGACCCATCTGCTCTTCTGTGTACACATTATGTACGTTGTGCTCCGCATTACAGATACCCCGGGGGGGGGGGGTTCATATATCTGCCTTCAGCTGTTCTTTATCTCAGTCAGACACGAATGAACAGAAAGATTGATGTCTTACGTGTGGAATATTCCAGTATGGCAGCTTTTTTTTTTTCCCCCCTGTTTTAGGAGTTGTCTCTGTAGATGGTGATGTCCTATGCACTGCTCTGCTTGAGGACCGTGACTTCCAAGTGGGAGAAAGCCGCGAGTGGGGAGTGGGGGTTTGGAGGAGGAGGAAGGGGTTCCCTTCCGTGAGACGGCATTGCTTTGTGTGGTCTGTGGGCCCGGGCCACGGCCCTGGTCTTCGGCACTCATGGTTCACCTGTGTGTTTCCTCGGAGTGCCCAGACCCGTGTCCCGTGTCCCGAGTTACCGTTAGTGTTTTGACGCGATAATCTCTGTTATGTGCAGAATTTCTAAATGTGTTTCGAACACAGAGGGTTCTCCGTGTCCAGGGGCCTCCGCTCGGGTCACTGATGTCAATACAGATGAAATGTCACTTGAGACCTTCTGATCCCTTAGTTCACGGACCCTTTCTCATTCCTCTTCCCTTGTTACAAAAAGTGTCCGTAATGTTTGACAAGGGTTAATGGTTTTCTCCTGGAAATGTTTTCTTTTCTGTGGCTCCTGAGACATCACATTTTTCTTTTGCTGTATCCGTGTCTCCCGCCAAGGCCGTTTCTCTTCTGGTCTTACTTCCTTTTCTAAGCTCCAGTGAGTGCGCACGCTGCCCTGCGTTCTGTCTCGCGGACTCTTGTCACCTGCAGACTCCTCTGCGCACATGGTCCGTGACCAAAATGCCATCGGTGTCCCGATTTTTCGTTCCAGTCAAAAACTGATCTCCCAACTCCGTAATATGTCTTGTTCTGGAAGTTTCATTAGAAGATCAATGTGTGTTGGATAAAATGTCCCCTTTCTTAAATTCCATTCTTTCTTACTTCCCAGTAATGACCCCTACATTTTCTGGATGTTTCTGGCTAAAAAATTTATTGGCATCTGTAGCCGCCTCCCTTTCTCTGCTTCTCATGAGTCCCTCTTCCTTCTCCTTCTCCTTCTGTGTTTGTTTTGCTATCTCCTTTGTTCAGGTCTCATTGCACATCATCTTCACGGATTCAGTAGCCTCTTAGCTGCTCTCGTGGTCGTGGCATCTTTCCCCAAAACCATGCCGTAGTCCTCCGCTTGTTTCGGTGCTGTTCAAAGCCTTCCGTGCTCTCCTGTCGCCTGACGGAGAAGCCCAGACTTCCCGGGCCTGGTGATGAAGCAGCCTCTTGCCTCCCTCAACAACACAGGCTTAGTTTTCACTGTCTTTTTCGATATAGGTGCTTGTTCTGTTTTCCTCATTCTTCCATACCAGCCTTTCAGAACCCTGCCCTAGCTGGAGCCCAGCTCAGACGCCTCTTCCAGGCCGTCTTCCACAATTTCCCATAGGGTGTGCTCTCCCTGCTCAAGGAGGAAATGGTCAGTATATGTGGGTTAGGCCGCCTGTCACATCCTGCTGGTGTTTATTTAAGGATCTTAGCTCTTTGGTGGATTAGAATTGCTGTGACAGCAGGGGCCATCTTATTCCTTTTGTATTTTCAGGAGCACTTGGTTTGTTAACATTGAATTCAGTATGTTGTTGGAAGTACTTGTTGGAAGAATAAGTTGTAGAACAAGCCCTTTCACATAACATGTGCTGGAGCGTCTTTAGTTTGAGACACCTAGGTGAGATGAGGTTCCAGTGTACTTTTTGGGGGTCATTTTCAGTCTTCTGTCACAATAGGTGCTATAGTTAGAAAGGTAAGACCCCCAGGTCTGGGTCAGTTTCAGGTGTGGTGAGAACCTGAAGGATTTGTTCCTCCCATGGGGGGCTTCCTGTAGCCTGGGGCTGGATTGCTCAACAGTGCTTTCATCACCTGTGGCTCCTGAGTGCTTAAATCCTGGGTTCGCGGGCTGGGATTCAAGACCACCAACCTCTCTTGATGCTTGATGCTTCATGGTGGGGCCATGTCAGACTGGAAAAGGGACTCACCGGTCGCTCAGTGGTGCTTCAGCAGACTTGAGCCAGATAAAGCAGTCCTGGAGATGGGGATCTCCCGCCAGGCTGCACCTCCAGCATGTTCTGCTCGTGGTCGCAGACCTTCCTTGGTTGGTCTTTTAAAGAGGATGAGGGACGCCTGGGTGGCTCAGTGGGTTAAAGCCGCTGCCTTCAGCTCAGGTCATGATCTCAGGGTCCTGGGATCGAGCCCCGCTTCGGGCTCCCTGCTCAGCGGGGATCCTGCTTCTCTCTCTCCCTCTGCCTGCCTCTCTGCTTACTTGAGTCTCTCTCTCTGTGTCAAATAAATAAATAAAATCTTAAAAAAAGAAAAAAGAAAAAAGAGGACAAGGGAGCGGTGGGAGCGGTGTTTACCCGCAGTATCCTTCTCTCTCCTTTGTTGTGACTCACCCGAGTGGTCTCAGGGCCAGGGAGCTTTCTGCACTCTGCAAGGAGAGTCCTGGCTCCGTGAGCTGATTGTGGAGATGGAGTCTGGGAGGTGAGGAGGCCCAAAGGGTCTGGTGGGGGGTGTGATCTGTCGGTCCTGGGCCGCCTGCCGAGCTGGTCAGAAGGTGGGCCTTCCACTTGCCTTCCCTGCTCCCTGCTTAAATGGAGTCTGAGCATATCCATGTAGACGCTTTCCTTTTTTTTGAACATTTTATTAATTTGAGAGCGAGAGTGAGCACTAGAGCGGGGAAGGTCAGAGGGAGAAGCAGACTCTCTGCGGAGCTGGGAGCCCAGTGCCGGACTCCGGGATCATGACCTGAGTGGAAGGAGCTGCCGAACCAGCTGAGCCGCCCAGGCGCCCCGTGTAGACGTGTCTTGCTGAGTGGGTTCTATTGACTCGCATTTAATGTGAGTAGACCGGGTGACCACGAGGGCGTCTCCGTCACATGCTGTAGGAGCAGCCGTTTTGTTACTCTGTCCTTAGGGTGGTGGATGTTCTCCCCGTTGTGGCTTCCCCTGGGCACGGACGCTGCGGGTCTGAATTTTGGTAAAGCAGTTCCTCTTTGGCCTCTCGCCCTTGCCGAAGCTTCCTCCCAGGTAACAGGTTTGTGACTGTGGGTCTGAAACAGGGTCTAGCTTTCTTCGCCTCTGTTCATCTCTCTGAAAACCACGCAGCAAAAATCTCCTTTGTTCTTAGCTAACCTCTTTAACTTCTTCTGTCTTCTGTGCTTTACACCTTTTCCCTGTCCAGTGTGGTTTTTTTTCCCTGAAGAAAAAAGGCCGCATTGCCAGGACATAAGCAAACGAAAGTGTAGGATGTCGGTTAAATTTGAATGTGGGTAAATAAAGAGTATTTTCAAGCCTGAGTGTGTCCCATGCATTCAGTATTTGGAAATACTTGAAATTTGTATCTCAAATTTGCGTTTTGGTGGACATTCTGTATTTTATCCAGCAACACAGATAACGACATAAATAGCCACTGTATAGGCACATATTTAAAGTAACATTTCACACGTAAGGAAATGGTAGAAAGAGGTAAATCTAGAGGGGCCTGGGTGGCTCAGTGGGTTAAAGCCGCTGCCTTCGGCTCAGGTCATGATCCCAGGGACCAGGGATCGAGCCCCACATCGGGCTCTCTGCTCAGCAGGGAGCCTGCTTCCTCCTCTCTCTCTGCCTGCCTCTCTGCCTACTTGTGATCTGTCTCTCTCTGTCGAATAAATAAATAAATAAAATCTTAAAAAAAAAAAAGAAGCAGTAAATCTAAGTTTATTGTACGTTAAATACCGCTGTTCCCCTTCCTGTGGACAGATTGTAAAACAGTACGTGTCAAGTTCACAGGTCACATAGACATTGTGTACTACTTAACCCTTAGCTTCTACTGGCTGTTGGCATCATTCATTCATTTTTTTTCTAGGATTCAGCTTTTTCTTTTTGCTTCCTGAGGAGATGCTGTTAATTTCTGAGACGAGACCATACATCGCATGTATCTGCTTTTGCATACGATACGCGATAAAGCTTGTCTCCAACGTTGAAGATTAACGTTCTTCAGGAGAATACTTCTTTAGTTACACTATGACCAGTTTAATTCATTCATTTATTCATTTTAGGGAGAACGCACGCGTGCCAGTCGGGGGAGGGCGAGGGGGAGAAGCCCGAGTGGACTCGGGCTGAGCGTGGAGCCCGATGCTGGGCCCCGTCCTGCAGCCCTGAGATCGCCATCCGAGCCCAGCCGAGAGCCGGACACTCGCCCAGCCGAGCCACCCAGGCGCCTGCTCCTTTGACGGGTGCTTTCATTCGCACGATTGCTTCCTCAGCACAAACACGTGGGTTGTGAAGACCGTCGGTGTTTTCAGCCGGGGCAGGATGGCCTCTGCTCCCCAGCTTCTCCGCACGCAGCCGGTCACGAGGTTGACTCTCTCTCAGATCGTGGTCAGTGACTCCAAGCTTGCGAGGGACACTGTGACGTTTGTTCACACTTCGCTTTTCCCCGGCTTGTGCATACCCTCCACTGTGGTGACCCTATGAGGGAGCAGTCTGGGTTGTCTCCCTGTTTTGTAAATCAGAAATTTGAATTTCTAATCGGCGAAGTGAGTTGTCTGATCAAGTGGGACTTAAATCTTGATCTCAGGCCTTCCGGGCCATTGCTCTTTCCACTACCCGGACTGACTTCCGAATATAAGTGACAGGGGATTAGGCAGTCGGGGAGTGATTGCGCCAGGGTTCCCCTCTGCTAGCTTGGAAAATGAAGAGTTGTCCTCACACCTGTGCGTTGTGCTGGAAGAGGTATTTGCCTTTGGTTCAGTGCATGCCGGTGATACACCTCGGTTCCTCCCGAGAGCGACGGTCACTCCTCAGAAGTGCACCCACTTCTGAAGGAAGCGGATCGGCCACTGTTGATACCTGAGCTTGAAGCAGTGTGCTGTCAACGCTCGGGCAGGACTTGTTGGAAGGTGTGTTTTTCCCTTTGAATTATGCAAGCAGAAGATTCCGGAAAATGAGATTTTGCACAACTTTCGGGGAAATTCTGGAAGGCTGGCAGAGAGAGAATTCTGCCAGGTTTTATTAAGCATCTGTAGGGTGTTTGGGGGTGTATTTAGATAATGTGGGTGGAGATAAGTCTCTCGCGTCTTATTCAAGAGCCCTTTTCATCTTGATGTCTTTGCTAGTCTCCCTCCCACCTTGAAGTACTTTCATGGCCCTCTGGTTTGGGAGATAGTTTAATTTTGACCTGAGACACTGTTCCCTTTGTTTTCTAAATCTTCCCCTTCCTATACATTTTTTCGCCAGAGTAGAGCGTGAACTCTTTGAGGTCGTAGTTCTTAGAACACCATTGCCTCCTTTCTAGGTTTGAAGCCAGATTCTGTCTCCAAGAGAAAAGACGACCTCCAGGACTGTCAGTGTCTCTTACTTTGTCATGGGTGTAATAAGTCTAACTCGTATCCCGACTTCGGGGACTCCCACGCGGATGCAGTGGTGTTCACTGGCCTCGTGAATGCCGTGTGCAAGTGGGGGCAGCGAAGAATGGCAGACCTGCCAATTACGTAGATATTACGTAATTTCCTCTACTCACACACGTTCTACCGTCTCATCGGACTTTCTTACAAAACTCAGGCTCACAGGCGAGACCGCAGGTCTTCAAACCAGGTACCCAGCCCTTCTGAGTACAGGACCCTGGGCGGTTGCGCAGGTCTCATACCTAGGAAGCTGGCCCTGGACTTCGTAGATAAGGAAGCATGGCGAAGACTTAGATGCCCATCCCGATAGCCTGTTTCTGTTTTCACACTGAGGAAAGCACGGATAATCTCTTATTTTCTGTGTTTCAGAAGTAGGAAAGGTTAGAACATCAATCCATTGTGCCTTTTGCCCCTTTATCTGTAATTTGCTTAAATGTTTTCTTCTGTCTCCTTCCTTTCTTGTCATGTTGGATATGTCCTTAATATATCAGTGTCAAGTATGATGCCCGAATGTGAACCTGAGTTTTATTCCAAGCACTGAAATTAGAACAAAATGCTGCTGTGTTTTGTTTCTAATGCATTCGGGATACTGGGATATCTAAAATATTTTAAAATGGGTTTTTAAAATTTTAGCCTTCCCCCCCCTACCCCGTTATACAACTCATTTTTCTTCCTCTGACCTGTTATCTTGGATGAGAATTCTGGGTTGCTAGTGACTCCTGAGAAGATAGGCTCTCTTTTTTTATTAAACGGTGGTGGATTAACATCTCATGGTCCACTGCAGCCCCCACAGTGACTGGTGGAGAGTAGAACTTGCAGAAGATAGTTAGGAGAATTGCTATTAAATTAGCAAAGAGCCCTCTTTGCTGTCTCAGATGAGAACCATGAAGTTGATTTACACATTCAGGGTCGCACTTGATATAATCTATATTCTAAAGAGACTCTCTTTTTACTAATCAAGAGGCTATCACCTGCTCATACTTTGAAGAGGAAAAAAATAAATGTTCTAAGATTTGTAGGTTCAGAGAAGTAGCTTAACAGACTGTAGCGCTTGAACACATCTGTCTGGCTCTGGAATCTGACTGACTTCAGGTTGTCTCCAGCATGGAAACTAGGGAAGTAGAGGCACATCCCCTTACCTGGTGATTCTCAACCCTGATGGCACATTTAAGGAACTTTAAAAAAATATCTCCAGAGATTGGGATTAATTGAGTTGTTTTTGGTTGGGGATCCCTACCTTTTTTTTTTTTTTTTTTTTTTTTTTTTTTAAATCCTCCTAGAAGCTTCAGTAAACTGTGCAAGGTTAAGAACCACTCCCTTAATATCTCAGAGCCTCAGTTTCCTCATCTGTATGGAGGTAGATCTACTAAGGCAACGCGCAGAGTTGTAGCAAGGTAGTAATGTAGATCTACTAAAGCGCGCACAGCACCGGGTCAGTTGTTGTGTAGTAAATGTGAGCCATTGGTCTGACCATCCTTCCTGATTCTTTGTGAGATTGACGTATAGTTCTTTAGCTTAAAACCAGTTGATTTGTTAGAAATACAGCAGGGGATAGAGATGGTGCCTCCCGTAAAGGAATGGCGTGGGTCTGCGTGACTCCTCTCCACCTCCGAGGAGGAGCTTATCAGAGTGGCTGGAACCACGGACTCTGTGTACTGAGGTCGGCTCCGGAGTAGATCATTTTTTTGGAGGAAAAGTTGACTTACTCATTCATGTAATGTTTACTGACACTAACTACCTGTCATTCCCTTAGCGGGATGCTGGAGGTCTAGCAAGGAAGACCTAGGCCCGGGCCTCGGGGGGTCCAGAGCCTCTCAAAGAGATAAAGATGCAAGTGGAAATTACAATACAGCCGGAACTAGTGTTTTGTTAGGGATAATGACGACCTTAAAGCCAAGTAGGAGATAGCCCAGCCGAGGGGGTTGAGCGGGTTAGGGAGGGATAACACTGTTGTCAGAGGAAATTACAATTTTAAGACTTGAGTTAAGAGAAACTTGTTGCACAACTTGGGAACTCACAGTGGTTTAGTCTACCGGGAGTGTAAGTGTGCAGAGTGGAGGAGCGGTAGGAGTTGGTGAGAAATGAGGTCAGAGCCATAGCACGGCCCAGACCAAGGAAAACCTTGCGGGTCCAGGCTGAAGAAATCGGGATTGATCAGTGGACAGCCACGGAAGCTTCCAGACAAGGGAGCCATGTGCTCAGACTTGTCCTTTAGAGATGTCACGAGCCCCGCAAGAGGGTGAGAGACTACAGACGGAGTCAGCAGTCGGCATTGGATCCCCCGTGACGGGACCTTGCATGTGTTTTCCTCCTTTTCTCCTGTGCTCCCCGGCTTCCAGGATGGGCGTCTTGCTGTCCCCGTTTGACACTGTCGCACTCGGCGATCTGGGCATCTGACCGCGCATCCAGTGAACACATGCGTGCGAAATCCTAAGTCAGCCTTTCTCAAGCACGGCGGAGAGCCGTGATGCCTAGTGCAAGGCGTCGCTGTGTGGGTACAGTTAGGTTCTCTCCATTGCATCTGAACGGTCCGAGTCTGGTGCGTTACCGAACAGAGTGGTCACCTCGGTCACCTTTCGATCTGTGCGAAGATGAGGAACTGTTTCTCTGTCAGCTGGCTTGCAAACGTGCTGTTACATTTTTTGATGTTAATGTGATTATTATTGTTCTTGCTAAATTGACAAAACCTGAGGGGCTAAATGATGTATTTTTCCCAGTCTTCCTTCCATTTTTTATGTAGAACTTGCAGGATGAGCACAGTTCACTGGTCTCCATGAGACGCAGATGTCCCGTTCGGTGCTCTAAACTGTATGTGTAGGAAACGTTGAAGACGTATTTGGCATCATCGTAGGGAGCACAGCACACGTGGTCTAGTTTACTTCACGGAGAGAGGGAGCATCAGGAGTTTCCATTAGAGGTGGACGGATAGACCTCTGGGCCTCAAGGCGAAGGGAGCGGGTCTCTCTGTAGTGATCATGGCTGTCGTGCTTGCTCCGTCGAGCCCCTGCAGGTATGGGAAGCAGAGGACGCTGGGCCAGTCTGAATGTTCTCATGGTTACGTCTGAGAGCACATCGGTGACCACTCACTCACGCCTACTTGTTCACATGGATGATTTCTGATTTCAGATTTGTTTTTGAACTCTATGTGCTGGCTGACCCTCGGCCTTTTAATTGCAATTAAGAATTCACTTAATTGGGCGCCTGGGTGGCTCAGTGGGTTAGGCCGCTGCCTTCGGCTCAGGTCATGGTCTCGGGGTCCTGGGATCAAGTCCCACATCGGGTTCTCTGCTCAGCAGGAGCCTGCTTCCTCCTCTCTCTCTGCCTGCCTCTCTGCCTACTTGTGATCTCTGTCTGTCAAATAAATAAATAAAATCTTAAAAAAAAAAAAAAGAATTCACTTAATCAGTGCCAAATTAACAGAAGGAGTTGTGATCCAAAATACTGAATTTTAGGTTAAGAAATTATTTTTCATGGGTGCCTTGGTGGCTCAGTTGGTTAAGCGACGGCCTTCGGCTCAAGCCATGATCCTGGAGTCCTGGGACCGAGTCCCGCATCGGGCTCCCTGCTTGGCACGGAGTCTGCTTCTCCCTCTGACCCTCCCTCTTCTGATGCTCTCTCTCATCTCTCTCTCAAATAAATCAATAAAATCTTAAAAAAAATTTTTTTTTTTTCAGTGTTTATCCAGACTTTTACTGAATGTCTACCAAGGACCAGATGTGGTGTTGTGAGCAATTGGTGTAAGACCGTCTTCTCCCTCAAGGGATTCGTATTCTAGGACTAGCATAATAACTATGATAATAACTGCATAAGCCACCTGATTGACCGAGAACTGCATAAAATCTTTACTGCAGGGATTGAAGAAGGGTCTAATTTCTTTTCCAGTCAGTCTCTTCCCATTGTCCATGAGGCAGTTGCAACTTTGAGGTTCCCTCGTGAAATGGCAGTTCACACAGACGCGTCTGGCTGTGGGTGTTTCTTTGACAGGATAAAGTTGGATTTATTTTATCTCCTGAGAAGCACGCGTTGGTGAGCAAGCATTATCACATCTTCCCTTGCTTTTCTATTTCAACACAGTATCCTATTCAAATAGGCAAAGTCCTGATGTTTTGTTAAAAGACATCTGTGGGCCAGATCCCAGAACACTTCCATGTTTGCTGGCGGCTGCTAATTGGCTGGGGACTGGTTACCTCGAGGTCCAGGACCCTGCTGAAGTCTTCGTTACGTTGTTAATACCGAAAGATGATCCCCTGACACTTGTTCTTAATGTGGTTCTTTCTTTTTTTAATTGCGGTATAATTATAATTGGCATATCATAGTGTATTAGTTTCAGGTGTACAACACAGTGATTTGGTATTTGTATATATTGCAAAGTCTAGTTAGTTAACATCCATCACCATACACCATCCTTTTTTTTTTTTTTTTTTTTTTTTTTGGGTGATTAAAACTTTAAAGATTAGGGCGCCTGGGCGGCTCAGTCTTTTAAGCCTCTGCTTTCAGTTTAGCTCATGGTCTCTGGGACCTGGGATCGAGCCAGGCACAGGCTTCCTGCTCATCAGGGCGTCTGCTTCTCTCTTTCTCTCCCTCTGCCTCCCTCCCTACCGTTTGTTCTCTCTCTCTCTCTCTCAAATAAAAAAAAACCTTTATTTAAAAAAAGGAACTTTTAAGATCTACTCCCTTAGCAACTTTCAAAGATACAACACAGTGTTATTAACTATAGTCACTGAATGTGGTTATTTCTTACAGATAGAAGATTTATTTCTTTATTAAACGCAGGGATTTGGTCTCAGAGAGCACCCTTTTCGGATTCCCTGGGTGTGTAGGCTGTGATTCGTAATGTCTGGCTACTATATCAATCAATCACTTTCTGATTTTTTGAGTGTTTAAAAAAGTATAGGAAGCTGTTGCTTCCCTCTGCAGAGTCCAAACCAGAATCTCCAAACCTTGGTGACTGTACACTCCTATGGAGAACCCACTTTGAATCAGCACCCCGTTACCCCATGTTTTTCTTCACTTAGAAGTTTGATGTATGTGCTGGTGTGGATGTTGTGTAGATCTTAGAACATGAAGCGTGAGAAATTATTAAAGAGTGAAATGAACGGCACCCGTAAATAGACGTTTGTGTGTCGACTTCCCTTATGCCAGTGGGCCATCTCACAGACCACCGGTGTAGACAGAAAGTGCTAAGGGTGCTTGGGAGGGAGAAATCACCCCTTAGGCTCCTGGATGGAGAGGGAGTTTAGTGCGAGACAACCAACCAGAACGTCATGGCAGGGCGTGGGCCACGTCGGTGCCCTCCGTTTTGTGCGAGCAGCAGGGAGCCACGAGCTAGACGTGCGCTTGCCAAACGAGAGCGGACAGGTGTGCGCTGGGGTCTAGGGCAGCGCGGGGGTGATGGGTAGAGAGAACGTGCGCCGGCAGTTGAGGCCCTCTTCCCAGAGGGAAGTGTGAGGTGAGAAAGGCTCACGGGAGGGTGGTGGCGGTCCGGGGAGGAACTCGCGAACGTTTGGGAACTTCCCTGTGGCCGGCAGCTTTCCTTCAGGGCCTGGACTGCCACGGAGGATGTGAGCTTTGAAGGCCGCGAACCTTGAAGGCCGCTGGAGAACAGTGGTTTGTTGTAGGGGAAGCCCAGGACGGGGGAGGGGAAGGGAAAGACGGTGCCCATCCCAAAGCCTCACTGTGCCCGGGGCCACTTCAGCGCTCTTAGGACTAAGGGGTGTTTTCCAGGAAGTGGTTTATTGACCCCCGGCCCCTCTTCTTTTCAACGAAGTAACGGAAGCCAGTGCCCCATCCCGGGTCAGGGCTGATTTCCCAGCATGTAGGAACTACTTCGCTCTCTGTCACTTCCTTTCAAGCTTTGTGCTCTTCCACTGTCCTGCCGGAGGAGACGGGGACCGTCTGCCCAAGCCGTGGCCGTGAACCTCGTGGGTCTGGAGGCTTCCCGAGACCGGTCTGGCATAAGGAGTAAAGCAGCAGCCACATGGCCCTCCCTGAGAGGCAGAATTTCTTCCCTTGGACAGGATAGAGCTTTAATTGAATCCGAATCACATCTCATCCTATGCATGCTGGAGAGCAGGACATTTTTAACTAGGAAGAGCGTCCATCATTTATTAGCCGTGATACTAATTCATCCTGCGTGTGTGTCTCAGAGCAGGCTCTTCGTCCCTGCGTGGCCGCTCATGTGACGCCATTGTGTTCCTGTACTCAGCCGAGAGCTCCAAAGCTTTTCTAGCCTTGTGTTTCCCTAAAGCTGTTATTTTTTTAATTGTGCTGAACTATTTACTCACCGATAACCATATGGCAGTGCTACCGAAGAGAGGAGGGGAAGGTGGGGTTCCTGCTGCTGTGGCTCGTTTTTGCTCTAACATCTGACGGCCTTTGGGGCGTGCCTTCTGGGAGAACGGGTCACCCAGCACGGAGCTTTGGGGTTAATAGAGCGGGGCTCGTCCGGTTGTACTTCAATGCTGCTGCCTTATCTGTGGTTTGGTCCCATTGTGGTCCAGAGCGCGTCTCCCCAACTCCCAGTTACGGACCTTTAGGACTCCCACTGTTTGCCTGTAGGAAACGTAGGCAGGTTCTGGGGTCCCATACGGTGTCTTCCCTCGTCATTGTACCGATGGCCAGTGTGCACAAAGTGTAGCTTAGGTCCTGACACTATTCTAAGCACTTTATTAATTTTTTAAACATTTCATGGGCATGTGGTTCGGGCGCATGGTAAACTCTTAGTACACATCAGCCACCAGCATGGCCATGATCACCACCATCCTCTTCATCATCGTGTCATCTATGAAGAGAATCCTGTGGGTGCTTCAGACCCCTGGCGGAGGCGGTCTCAAGGAATAATTTGCTTCAGATGTCAAAGGATGGTTGAGCTCTGCCTCCCTTTCCTTGAAAATGTGGTGACAGAGAAAGAGGAAAAGATGGAATTGTTGGAATTGGTGAGGCTTTTCCCAAACTGGAAGTCTTCTGACCGCCCTTCCTTGCTGCCCAGCCCCCCACCTGTTGGGGGCAGGGGTGAGGGCCAGCACCCTGCAGGGGAGGGTGGTGGGAGTGGCAGGAAGAGAAGAGGCAGCCAGGGAGCTCCTGCACAGGTCCCTGCAGCGTGTGATTAAGGCCTGCAGCCGTTGTCAGCCAGAAACTCTCCTCACGGTGTGAGAGGCAGAGAGCCTTGTCACTGTCTCTAGAATTATTTGTGTAGTTCAGCAGCTGTTTCCCTCAGATGCTTGCCACACGGGGTTGGGTTATAAAGACGTACGAGTGGCATCGCCGAGGTTCAGACACTTGTGCTCACTCCGCAGCTGAGAGCCACTTAGGCTGTTCTTGTACAAATGCATTAGATTATGGCTAAGCAGCTTATGGACATAAAAACACATTAGAACTTTACAGCACTCTATAAATTATAGTTTTTGCAGCATTCACAGCCACAATGCTAGGTAATTACATTCATTAATCTACTACTAAGAGCATATAAAGTTGCCTCCCAAACAGTACTGTACGCGTCCGCGCTCAGCTGGGAAGGAGAGCTCACCCCCCCTTCTTTTTCCATCTCCCCCTTCCATTAAGCCTTGGGCAGGAAGGTTTTGGATGGGCCATTGAAGGATTCCCTACGAGAGTCCAAGAAACCCCTTTCTTTCAAGGTCAGGCTCTGGCGGGAAGCGGTAGAGGTGATCTTTTCACATTAGACGGCTTCCAGTTGCTATTTTGTGCGCATTTGCTTCTTGTCGGAAATGGACAGATGTCTCGTTTGGAAAACCAGCAGGGGCGAAGCACTTGAGAAGAGATGGATGATGTCATCAGTGGCACATGCTTTTTCAGGCCTTCTTTCTGCCTGCCTGTAGGAAGGGTTTACAGGGGGGTCTTCTGATTTTGGACGTATCCTGCGTGCAGGGTGGTCAGGTCAGTTCACAGTATAGAATAACGACCCCCAGTCTGTTCCAGAAATAACGTTAGCTTATTCAGTCCTCGTGGCCGCTCTGTAAGTTTGGTGCCATCACTCGCTCCCATTGTATAGCAATGAGAATGCTGAGGCCTCGCAGGGTGTTGCGGTAATTAAAAGAAGGATTGCAAACCCCGTAAGCACTCCATTACTTGGTACTCTGAGGATGCTCTGTAAACACAGCCTTGAGGATAGATGGAGAACAGATCCGCCATTAATCCTCCGGTGCCAGATACAGTCTTTTATAATGACGAACAGTTTCCCTGTATAATGACTGAGAGTGGGTCTGTATTAGTCAGGAAGAGGGATTCCCCCATGTCACTCACTTGCTGTATAACCAGGCACTGCTGCGGGTTTCCTGAAGCCACCGTGCTCTGTCCCTGTGTCCGCGAGTAGAAATGGAGGCTTACGGGGCCTGGGACATTCACCCGAGGTCGCAGAGCCGCCGGGTGGCACCTCCGCCGCTCACACTCAGATCGGACCGCCCTGGAGCACCTCTCGCGTCAGGGCTGGCGGAGCAGGGACCCGAGGAAGGACGTGGGGAACCCATGAAGAGCGTGGACAGCCGCGGAGTGCTGCCATTCTCTGGAAATCGGAAATGACTGCAACACCCAGAGGATCTCCCGCAGTAACGGAGTCTGGGGGCACCTGGGTGGCTCAGTGAGTCACATGTGTGACTCTTGATCTCAGCTCAGGTCTGGATCTCCTCGTCGTGAGTTGAAACACCACGTTGGGCTCCACACTGGGCATGGAGCCTCCTTGGGGAAAAAAAAAAAAAAAGGAGTCTGAGCATAAGAAGGTTTTGGCTTTGTGTCCTGAGCTCCTAGCAGCCTTCGCTTTTAAGGACGGGGCACAGTGTTCCTTGCTCAGCGGGCACGATGGCCGTCTTGCTCCCTGAGGAGCTGAGAAGGAATCGAGGACCGCCCAGGGCTCTGCTGTGGGGTCGGGTAACTGCTGAGAAGAAAAGGGGTTGCTCCGCTGTCAGTCCATTTGCTGACAAGGGAACTGCAGGGTAGGCTTAGCCTCAGCACCTCGTGTCCAGCCCAGCGCTGCCCGCGTTTGCGAACGAGCTGCCATCGCGGGGAGCCCCCAAATCACCAGAGCCTGCTGCTTGCTCGGTGGGGCAGGGCCAGGGCCATCTGTGGCACGAGGTGTCCTCAGAGTATGATAAAAACCGGACAAGGGAAGAGAAGTCCTCTCCCTCTGAAATACCACCTTGCCAAGGTACAGCTTCAACGACGGGCTCGGGTTTGGCCCCATACCTGCCTTCCTGACCGGCCCATCTGCTCGTGCGCACCCCCTCCCCGGCTCACACAGCAGGTCTGGCCTTCAGCAGTGCGCATCCTGCAGAGCCGTCCTCTGTCACTGTGGTTCCCACGTCAGTCTCAACAGCCTTACGTGTGTTGACTCCTCCGCCGATGGGCCGATATGCCACTGCCGCTTGGGTGAGCCGTTGCTCACCTCCTGTGGGCGGTGGTGGGGATTTCGCCGTTCCGGATGCGATCTGCCGAGCTTGTGGTGACATCCAGAAATGCTCGCGGGAGGAGGAAGGGCGGATTTTCGCACAATCAGATGACATTTTCCAGCTCCCTGTCCAAGTGGGACCCTGGGCCGTGTCACCGCAATGCTTCTGTGTGAGAGAGAAGGAAATTCTTGAAAGCACGTCATCTGCAGACAGATCCCTAGATACGAGCCTTTTGTGCACTTGCACGGGCGTGTGCTGGGGACGGAGGGATGGGGTGTGCACTTAGAACTCTGCGGAGGTAACCATGGATAGCTCTTCCAGATAAATTAAAATGCTGCTGCTGAAAATGGGAGAACATTTTCAGAAGGGACTCTCAGTGCTTTCAGCAAATCTCTGTGGCTTATGTTTTTATATAGCAGTCGTCTTCCCAAACCAGGCATCCCCACTGCCTATTAGGTAAACACGGAGAGCCTAGACTATGAGTTAAAGGTATCGACAGCATTTCAAGTGCTATCAGAGAACGTTTAATTCAGTTTAATTTTGTGATAAATCTCATGTTTAATCCTCTGTTACTCTGTAATCATGTCTGTATTGATCTTTTCTGAATGACTGCCTGCAGTTTAATAAACTTTGCCATTAACCCAGAGCTTCTGAAGGAAGAGATTGATTCCGTTATCAAATCTGATAGACCCAATAAGTACCTACACATCACTAATCTATCTATAGGAAGCTTTGTTAGAGTGACAAGCCTGCGGCTTGTTGGAGAAGCTGGGTGGACATCTGGACCTCTTTGCATGATGGAGTCGCCTCCGAATTAGCACCTGATGTCCTTACACAGAGGGGCACCACCTTTCATCTCTCAGGCCAGTTATTAGCCAACACAGAGGACAGGCTCTTTTCTTCCTTCAACTCTAATTGTAGGGTCTAATTTATTCTCATTCCAGAAATAGCTTGAGGAGTTGATTTAGTCTGTGTCTCCGGTCGGTGGGTACGTCTAACGCACTTTTCTAAGCTCCGTGCAGATCTGCGGGGTAGTTCCATTTATTTTTACCCGAGTGATGCTAAAGCAAAGAAAATCCTTCTGGGTAAAACCTGACGTGGAAGACCAGGGTGATGAGGAGAGAGTGTGCGTTCGCAGGCTGCAGCTGAGCGAGCGAGGTCCTAGGCCGGCAGCACGCTCCGTGCAGCCGCATGTGGGTCTTCCTTAGTGACGGCGCGTCCACAGCTGAACGGCCATTTCTGCATTTCGCAGCCGTGGGTGTTTATGGCCGTTACCATCATCCACTAATACTTGTTTACCTGCACGGGCAAAACCTGTGGGATGCAGGTTCTGGAACATTTGTGTAGCTTCATATTTTTTTAAGGTCAGAAAGGTGTGTTGTCTGGCACTTTTCACTCCTGAAAGAAGACGGCAAAGATTGCCAGTTGGAGAGAAAAGCCGAGGCTTTTATTCCTGTAGAGATCTTTATTGCTGATTTGAATCCGTTCTGAGAGTTCAGCTGTTTGACATCAGAAGCGTGTAGCCTTTCCCTCATTATGCTTTGGAGGAGAAGTGGAGGTGAGAAGTCTTTTATAATGAGATAATACTAAACCGTAATAGGAAATTTTCTTCAAACCAAAGGTCATAACCCTGACACAAATAAGGTTATAATGACTCGGTGTTAGGGAATGAGAGGAGCTTTACCAGTCCACAGCTTCCTCCCTCGGAAAACGAAAATACGATCCGGAAGAAAACCTCTAGTGGATCAGTGAGCTCCAAACTGAACATTCTATATGCTGGTACAATGTTGAACGTTTTATATGGGATAAAACAGTCTCCCGGGATAATGACATTAGACAGGCTGACAAAACCTATGAGACCGTCCTATGGAGGATCCTACATTTATATGTGTTGAAGTGGATTGGTTTCTGCCCTTTCAATTAAAATTATTTTGAGGAAGGGTCTGACAGAGGTTCTTGGAGTAGGGGAGGGTCGGCGTGCACATGTCCACGTGGGTTCCTGCACTGTCCTATAAAGGAAGGAATGAATGCCTGCTCACCTTCAATGGGACGTTGGCTGCAGTTGCTGGGAATATGGGAGAAAGTGCCAGAGTCACTACTCTGGCAATGACTGTTTCATAGTTCCCCAGAAACCTCTCTGAACCACTTGAAAACTTGAGCCGTAAAGGGACTGTCTCTCATCCGTACACCCTCCCAGTGTGCTGTACAGAACTGTTTGTATTCAGAACCACGTGATGTGGACTTTGCCAGAAATTGCTTTTCCTGTCACTGAGCATTAAATTACCTTTCATAAAATCGTTTCCTGTCTGCTGCGTGGACAGAGTTTGCCTTCTTTGTGTGTGTGTGTGTGAGTGTGTGTGTCTGTGATTTGTTTCCCTAAATGGGCCTGTCCAAGTGATTCCACACTGCTGGCTGTCGCCCCTGCTTCGGGAACAGCACAGCCCTAGCTAAGCAGGTATCGGTGTTTTCTGCTGCCTGTTACTGCAGCTTTGACGTTCTGTTTTGTTTTGTACAGATCTGACTTAACAGCCAGAGCTGGAAGGAGCTATTAGTGGTCTCCCCGCGTGTCCCCCTTTGCAGGATGCTGATGTTGCACGGAGAGTTTTTCCCTGTCTTCTAGGGAAGACTCGGGGAAACCGTGGGGATCAGAACTGGTGGCGCACGGAGGAGAGGAATGGAGAACCCTCCCACGGCGCAGAATCCCAGTCTCTGTTTCTCCTGTGGTTCATTTTATCTCATTGTCCTAGAACAGTGCCACGAGCCGCATCTTTCCCAAAGTAAATTAAAGATCCTCTTAGGTCCAGATGTCCATCCACACTGTTTGTTGCGTTTCTGGTGTATACATCATCTCCTCTGCTTTTCCCTTTGTGACGGTGATGCAGGCCCAAAGCAGGCCACGTTCCACATGGAAGCGGGGATACCTGTCCTCCGCAGGAGTCCCCCGGCCCAGGAAGTGACCGTTCAGCACACACAGCTGACAGTCACTGCCACAGGATCAGTACGATACCGAGAGTGGCCGTTGGAAGTCAAGTTGTGATCGTTCGTGGGCACCTGTGGAAGAGAATTTGGGAACACGTTGAGGGAAGAGGAGAAAAGCCTGTGTCTTTCACTCATTTGAGTCCAGTATTTGGGTAGGAAGAGGTTTTCCCTGGCCGGTCGGGCTCCTTGCCTGGAATATCTGTCCTGTCCATCATAGTACCAACCCCTTGATTTTTCGGAGGGTAGGAGGTTTAAGACCTGGTAAATGGTCATTTGACCTTCATACGAAGCCACAGAACAAGACCTGGCATTTTGCAGTCAGTCCCCTTTCTTGTTTTGTCTCCTTTTGGACTTGGTAAGGTGACCTGTCTTGTCTCTGAGCTATCTACTCAGCCCCTTTTGAGTGCACCAGGGAAGGGTGATGGTTTCACCATGGCGTGCTGCGGGGATACCCAGTTCGGAAGTTTTGGGGTGACAGTGTGAGAAGGGAAGGGAGCAGGGTGCGGTGCGTAGCCGGGTGGGACCACGTCTGGAGTAAGAGAGACCTGCGTGGTGCCTCGTTTCTCCCAGTTCGCTTGTTCAGAAGCCCCGGCTCTGTGCCCGGCTCTGGCTTCCACTGGGCTCTTCCGTGTGGTGTGGTTCCCTTCCCTGTTGGGACTCACTCTCTGTGCACGTGATCGCCCTTAAGCCTTCTCTGATGAGATTTTCTGCCTGAGTCATGCTGTGCTCAGCTTTGAGAATGTTGCTGTTATGGAGGAGTTAAAATTTTTTTTTAAGGTTTCCTTTTCGTCATGCTGTATTTCTCAGATTATCTGGAGGGACTGTAATCCAATTTTAGGAATCCTTCAGGGCTGAGAGCCTAAACTGTTTTAAGCAATAGCATCTAGTTGCCAGGGACTCAACCGTTTTGAGAGTGTTGGGGTCTAGCAGCAGCCAACTCTCAATTATCTGTGGGAATGAGAGGCCGCTGGGACGTTTTCCATTCTCAGAGTGTGCAAAAGTCTCACTTCAGCGGGTGGTGGTGATCTCATCCCATCGCTGGGTTTAGGAGGGCTTCTCAAGTGGCTGTGCTTTTTCCCCTTTGTTTTTGCTTTTCTTCTCTCTCTCTCTCTCTCTCTCTCTCTTTTGCGTGACTCCTCACCTCTGACGGGGGCACCACACCTTGGACAAGTGTTTTCATTTCCTGAGTTTGTACTTAGTTTCTTTTTCTAAACCATTTGGATTCCCTTATGTCCTGTGTATCGTCATGTATTAAATCTAAGAAACCGCCTCAGTTTTTTTTTTTTTTTTTTTTTTTTTTTTAATAGGTAGGAGCAGTAAAAAATGTAGTTATGTTTTCTTTCTTTGCTTTCTGGGTCAAGTGTTCATGAGAGAGGATATGGCCAAGCAGCTAACCGGGGCACTTGAACGAAAGCTAGGAAAGCTTGACAGAGGTTAGCCTCTGAATAACCGAGAATTGACTGTAGGAAGTGAAGGAAACAGGCACACGTGAACTCCACCTTGGTGCTGAAAATGACGCGAAGACGGCCCTGCTCGGTCGGCCCGGGGCGCTCTTGTCCACGGCCCAGTCGTCTGCGGCGGCAACTGCATGGCCCCGTCGCGGGCTCCTGGCAGACCTTCCGCAGTGCGGTCCTCCCCTGGTTTCGGGAATCCGAGAGATGAGTTCTTTGGACGGACGCGGAGTGCCGTCCCGGTGTCGGTGACGGGGAGCTGCCGTCCTGCGTGATGGCAAAGGTTGCCGTGTGTTTTTAACAGCTTCACTCAGGTTAACTCACGTCCCGGGAAGCTGCGTGGATTAAAAGTACAAGGTCTGACAAGTTTCCGCGTGAGCGTGTACCCGTGAAAGCATGGCCGCCATCGAGCCGGTGGAGAGTTCTCCCCAGATGTTTCCTCGTGTCCTGGATAATCTCTTCCTGCGCCGGCATGGGAGCCCCTGATCTACTTCCTCTCACTCCTGATTATCTTGTATTTTTTACATTTCATATAAATGGAATCACACGAAATACTCTCTTGGGACTCATCTCTCTACCTTAGCGTTGTTATTTTGAGACTTAGTCAAGTTGTCGTGCGTCAGGAGGCCACTGTTGCTCGTTGCTCATGCTCTCCACGGTTTGTTCATCTGTTGATGGACATTGAGTGGTTTCCAGTTTTCAGCTGTAACAGAGCTGATACGAGCATTCTTACGCAGAGCTTTTTTGTGGAAATGTGCTTTAACTTGGGGCGGGGGAGACACCTCGGTGCAGAATGGTCACGTCGTAGGGTAGGTCTGCTTTGAACTTGTAAGGAAGTGGCCAAACTGTTTGCCAGAGTGGCGGGGCCGTTTGTCGTTTGTCATTCCTCCGCGGGACGAGCACTCCTCGCCATCCCTGCCGCCGCGGCTGTCCTGAGGCCTCTTCGTTCTAGCCCTTCTAGTAGGCAGGTAGTGGCGTCCCATTGTGGATTCAATCTGCATTTCCCTGATGACTGCTATTGCTAAACTTCTTTTCACCTGTTACCTGCCACTCATGTATCTTCTTTAGTTAAGTGTTCAAACCCTTTTTTTTTTTTCTAAGACTGTTTAGAACAGTGGGTTGGTTGTTTTTATGTAATTTTGAGGGCTTTTAAAAATATAATCTGGGCGCCTGGGAGGCTCAGTGGGTTGAGCCCCTGCCTTTGGCTTGGGTCGTGGTCTCGGGGTTCTGGGATCGAGTCCTGCATCGGACTCTCTGCTCGGCGGGGGGCCTGCTTCCCCCCCCTCTCTCTGCCTGCCTCTCTGCCTGCTTGTGATCTCTGTCTGTCTGATAAATAAAATATTAAAAAATAATTATATATATACACACACACACATATATATATATAATCTGGATACAAAACTCTTCTCAGTTATGTACACTTTGCAGATAGTTTTCCGTTCTGTGACTTGTCTCTTCATTTTCTCAACAGTGTCTTTTGAAGAGCAGAAGGTTTAATTTTTGATGAGTAATTTATCACTTTGTTCTTTTATGGATTACGCGTTTGGCATCGTGTCTGAGAAATCTTTGCTAAACCCAAGGTCACAGACGTTTTGTCCTCTGTTTTCTTCTGGGAGTTGGATAGTTCTAGGTTCTGCATTTAGGTTTCTGATGCGTGTTTAGTTATTTTTCCTAATTAGACTGAGATGCCAATCAAAAATTTTTGCATATATTTTCATATATATATATATATATATATATATATATAGTGTGTGTGTGTGTGCGTGTATATATTTGTTCCATCAATATTTGTTTAAAAGGTTATTTCTCCACAGAATAGCTTTTGTGTTTTTGCAAAAGCCCAGTTTCCATGCGCATGTGGGTCTATTTCTGTACTCTTATTTTGTCCCATTGATCTACTCTTCTGTCTTCACGGCCACACCGCGCTACAGTCGTGAGGCCGTGTGAGAGGCGGCCGGAGGGATCACCGTAGTGGCTCCTCACCTAACCGGCTCTCCTGTAACGGCTCAGTGATTCGCCTTCTGCACCCCCACTAAGCAGCCTGGGGTCAGGGAACCTTTCTTAGGTATTACTAACAGGTGGCGAAGTGGCTAGCACAGCAAGGTATTTTCAGTTTTGTTTTTAAAAGATGTGAACTTGAGGAATTAATTTTTTTGAATGCCACATTGTTACGCTGTTTGTAAATTGCTACACAGGGTCTCCTGTCCTTACTAAAACGACTAGGTTCTGAGGGTCTGTTCAGAAGTCCAGAATGGGGGCACGTGTGAACGTTGCATGCAGTTCAGTTTCAAAAGAGCTGTGTGTTTTGTTTCTTTCTTAATGTTTCACGTCTTACCATCACTGTAAATGCTTTCACCTCTTTGGCGTTTAAGAAAGGACACAATCACGGTCTGTCAAACCATTCCAAAATAAGTACAAATGCAGTAAAAGAAACCAACAAAGCACCCGGCAAACTAAAATGAGACCACAGCAGCCGTGAAGGCCTTTGGATGCAGACAGTCAGAAGCGCCTTGTCTTACTTCTCCTGGCTTCTCTGTGACTCCATCGCCCGTCCCTAAGATCAGATGGGTTCAGAAGGGTTCTGGTTAAACCGTCCCCCTCTCTCCCACGTGGGCGTCCCCAGGGCCGCACGCAGGCACCCACGCCGCAGATGCTTTGTAAGTGACGGGCTGCTCTCAGGTCGGTTTGGTTCCGAAAATCCGAGGGAGACTCTCCAAAACCTATTTCGCGCAAGGCAGGCGAACTGTGCCTTGCTTTTCTGTGGTCTCCGGCTTCATCTGTAATCAGCAGGTGCAGCCCCGCCGCGGAGACACGTCTGCAGTTTCTCGCTCTCCCTTCGTCTGCACAGCGCCGAACCATCTCGTTTTGAAATTCGGGAGCGGCGGAGGAAGCCTTTGGTAGAGATTATAATTTGAGAGAAGGGGAAGTCAGGAGCGAGAGCACCTATTTTGAAGAAGGCTGGGTGTTCAAGGAAACCATCGTCTCGGAGCCTCTCGGCATGTGTGCTGCTGTGACCCTGTCCTCCATCACCAGTGACCTAAAAATCACATAATTTCAGCTATTCACGAAACCTGGTTCCATCTGGTATGCATGGCTTGTGCACTTACCCCCTCTATTGCCAGCAAATATGTCTAAATCTTTTTCCTTCACAGCCAGCCTTCTGTTGTTGGCGTGCTGGCTTTCTGGCTTTCTTGCTAGCTTCCCCGATTGTCAGATGAATGCCTTAGACAAATATCTATGGTTTTTCCTTTTTCCAGATCTCGTCCTTTTTCTTCTGCCCTCCTGCTTTCCTTCCCAGTGCCTGTTTACTAAATGCTTCCTTTGCCAAGTCTGGGGCACGGTCACCTGATTTTCAGAAAAGCCCTGCAGGTAATTCTCATGGACATAAATTTTCCATGGGAATCACTAGCCTTTATCAGGGAAGACAAGAGTCAACCAGCTTATGAAAATCGTCCTTCGTTGATGGTAAACACTTATTTTATAAATCACACAATTTCCTTCCCATTTTGTAACCGTGGTTTATAGACCGCCTGCCCCCCCCCCCCCCAAGTGTGTTTGAGGAAATTCTTAAACCAGTGGGTCATTGTTGGTTGCTGCATAGATGCAGGCACACACACGTGTGTGTGATCACATGCACAGCTCTCTTGAGTGTTATAAGGTTAGCGATTTATCATCAGTCTTTTTGTCTTTGATTCTTTTTGCTTAGAATGGACAGTTCTTGTCATTTTTCCTCCAACACAGTCAATGAGAAGTTAAATGATTACTTTATACATCGTAGGCGGCCGGGGAGTGTTAGCAGAGGGAACGGATGAACAGTAGCCTGGCTTATTCAGGAATTACACCAAAGTGTCTATGCAGCAATCTCTAAATAAAACTGTATCTTTGAAAGAATAAAGATAATTTCTGGGCTTTGAGAATATAAACCTCTTCTATAATGAAAACCTTTTAAAGACTCTAGATTTTTTTCTTTCCTCTGAAGCCACCACCTCTACATACACTTTGATCCTTTCTCTCTTCCTCTCTCCTCCCCACCCAGCACCCTCCAGAGTTGAAAATCTCAATAATAATTGGACCTAAGATGATTGTACGGCTGCTGCTAAGACTTCGGCAGGTCTCTTATGAGCTAATGTCACGGCATGGGGTCCATTCGCTCTGTGTAGCTATGCGCGGTGCGGTGAGATGCCTTGATTAATATGCTACATGAAAATAAAATGGATCTGGAAGAAATTATACCATCCTCTCATAAATATTAATTCACATTTGTATGGAATCGCTCATAATTTTCAATATACTTTGGAGCACCTTCAGTGTGAGAGGAGATTCGGGCTCCAAAGAGAATGGTGTCATTTTTTAAAAAGCTCGGTTGATACATTATGAAGTATCGTTTGTTTGTTAGTCTGATACTCTACACGCATGTATATACTGGGCCGTGGGTGGGTTGTAGGAAAAAGAGGAGTTCTTTGTTGTTGTTTTTAACCCTGTGGGGATTTCGGATAGTACTCTCGGAAGAGAAGTACAGTTGGTTGCAGTATGTTGACGTGGTCCACGACAGGACTCACTTGGCTGCTTCATGGGTCCTTTTGGTTGCACGCGACGTCAGACACAGAATGGTCAGAACCGAGCAGATGTCTAACAGCAGACCGTGGTGGTGGTGCTGGACGGAGGGTTAAATATAGCGGACATTTACTGAACATTTCATGGGCTAGATCGTCTGTCCACGGTTCTGACAGTGGAGTCGATGGCCGGGCTAGATGTTTTGTCCACGGTTCTGACTCTGGAGTCAATGGCCATGGGAACTCCCTTCGATCTCAGCTCATCCCCTGAACGCTCGCCACCACACATCTCCCTCGCCTCGGGAGAGCTGCCTCTCCAACGGCGGAGGGCAAACCATCAGCACTGATGCAGCTAGACGTTGAACCGGGAGCCAGTCATTTGCTTGATGAGATGGTTATTTTTGATACCTTTTTGCTCTGATAGCTTCTTTCTGCCCTTGCGGGCTTCTTGCTGTTTGTCGTGATCCTGGTTTCTACAGTGCCTGCGGGATTCTGGTTTCCAGTTTTCTAGTTTGCTTCACTCCCTATACCAGTCATACTCCTACTTGATACTATTCAGTCGCTATCGTTGCTCATAGGTTTGGGTACTTTAACTAGTTGCCTCGTTTATTTATTTATCTAGCCTGATTTATTTATCTTTGCCCTTTGCCTGATTCTGCGAAGCGTTGGGGTTACTGAGATGAATTACTCAGTCTGTGCCCTGATTCTTTTAAGAGATCATGCTGCCAGCTGCCTCAGGGCCTTGGCACAAGCTGTTCTCTCTGCTCAGACTTTCAGAACTAGGTCAAATGGCAGTCCTCCCTCAGGACCATCCTGCGCCTGTGGACTAGACCATTTCCCTCGTTTTAGCACCCTTTGCCTTTGGTCAGTTTGCGGTTGGTATGTTTACGTGATTTGACTAATATTTGTCCCTAAATTTTAAGTCTCATGAGGTAAGGAACCCCCCGCCCCCACAGCTGTTCTCCCAGCCCCTGGAGGACAGTGCTGACTTTGTTCTTGGTATGTACTGGGCCCACAGGCAATACTTGCGTTAAAGGAAGGCTTGAAAATAGTGCTTCACATCGTAAGAAAGGTCTTCCTGAGTGGACAGCCCTGCGAAGGGTCCTTCAGCTAGAACAGGGAGTGGTGTGGCAGTTCGGGCTTTGAGGCCTACGCAGATGTAAACATCCAAGCCCCCAAAACGATGGCAACGGCTGGTTTGAAAGACCTCGGGGAGCAGCATGTATGTCAAGTGGGCAGTGCTGGGTACTGGGAAGCAGCGGGATTGAGAACCACTTTGGGACTACGGGATAGTGGGGGACGGGAGATAAAGAAAGAAAGAGGTATTTTAAGGAGAAAATAGGTAAAAGGAAGATTTTGTCTCAGTTTTTATTATTATTATTTTTAAAGATTTTATTTATTATTTATTTGACAGAGAGAGATCACCAGTAGGCAGAGAGGCAGGCAGAGAGAGGGGGGAAGCAGGCTCCCCGCTGAGCAGAGAGCCCGATGCGGGACTCGATCCCAGGACCCTGAGATCATGACCTGAGCTGAAGGCAGCGGCTTAACCCACTGAGCCACTCAGGCACCCAGTTTTTATTATTTGTTTTAATGTGCGTTCATTTAGCAGGATAGAGAACCACCTTGGGACTATGGGATAGTGGGGGAGGGGAGATAAAGAAAGAGAGAGGTATTTTAAGGAGAAAATAGGTAAAAGGAAGATTTTGTCTCAGTTTTTATTATTTGTTTTAATGTGCGTTCATTTAGGACCACAGAAGCAGAATTTTTATGTATGGGGCTTAGGCTCCGCGAAGGAGCATTTTCCGGGTAAACAGGGTCGTGCGCACTCAGGCACCGATGGCCGCGTGCCACAGCTTCTACATTCAGTGCTTCGTGAGCACATTTCTCAGGGTTCGAAGGACATCCACACGTATCTCACCAGTGGGTGCTTCGGGTCTCTTAGTGGATAATGTCAGAGTCAGGCTCTGGACCCGGGGCTTTCGGTGTTTCCGTAGGTGCTGAGCTGCCCGCCGGCTCAGAATGCACTGGGTCTCGTGGCCTGAAATGCCGGCCTGTGGTCTCCACGGCCGCTGCTTCCGACCCCGCGCGGGACGTCCGTGACGTTTCTCCTACCCTGCCCATCCCCCAACCACACACAAAGCGATAAATGACAAGTTGCTGTACATCCTGGTGATAATATTGTTGTTGCATTTTGCACAGACCTGGGAATTAAGGATGCGCAGAGGAACTTGTGGTAAAAACATATAATGCATTAAGGAAACATTTTAATCATATGAATTGATAGTTTCTTGCTTGCTGGCTGGCATCCACCTGGCCCTGGTTTAGTCAGGCTTTTGCCTTTTTTTTTTAAATCATGCCTGCACTTAGGACTACTTTTCTGAGACATAATTGATGCAGCAACTTGGAAAGTGAGTGTCTCGAGCCTCTTTGGGAAATGTCCTTGTGTGCCGCTGCACCTAGCGGAGAACCCGATTGAACGCCACTAAGCAGTGAGATCACTTTTAATGGACAGATGCTTTGTGCTTTGTTGACTTTTCCGCCCGACCAGAATAGAAAGGATGTATTTGTGGTGGCCTTAGGGGTTCAGGAGACTTGAGAGCCGTGGTTCCTAGACTTAGGCGCTCTCCTGTCCCCTTTCTGCTTTCCCCTCCCCCTTCTTGTAACCCCGCTCAGCCCGTATCTCGGGTGCGACCCTGGACACCTGTGTAACCCGCGCTTCCCTCTCCTTCTCTTCCTTTCTGTAGAAAGATGTCGCACTTAAGCCTCAGGAACGTGTGGAGAAACGCCAGACCCCTCTGAGCAAGAAGAAACGAGAAGCACTTACCAACGGCCTGTCCTTTCACTCCAAGAAGAGCCGACTCAGCCACACACACCACTACGGCTCGGATCGAGAGAATGACCGCAACCTCTGCCAGCACCTGGGGAAGAGGAAGAAGATGCCCAAGGGACTCCGGCAGGTGAGGAGGCGCGGGTTCGGGCTTCTCCGGGCTGGAGAAGACCTCCTCGGGGGCTGCTGGAGTGTGGCCCCGCAGAGTCGTGCACTTGCTTCTCATAGAACATGCCAGTCCCCGCTTGGTGTGTCATTACGGTTGAAGCTTTGGCTTCGGTCCCTTTTAGTCAGATGTGCTGTGTGCCGCGGAGCTGGGTGCTGGTGCTGCCGGAGTGGGGGCAGACGGACCAGACTCTCGCAGCTCATCAGCGTAGACTGGCTCGTAGGGCGGCGATCTTCCTCATGGGGACAGACGGACCCGGCAGGTGTGATCGTGTCCATGGTGGACCTCCGGGTTCTGAGGTGCTAAGAATGGTGGTGTGCAGGCAGGCAGCGCCTTGCATAAGATTGCTGTTTTCCAGAGCAGCTCAGATACTGTGGCGTGCGGGAGAAATGAATTCGCCTTTCGATTCTCCAGTTCTCTGTAGTCCATCCTTCAGGACTCTCTTTGCGATCTGCTGATGGGATGAACGTCTGGTAGTAGGGCTCACTGGCCTGTTAATAATTAGGTTTCAGTGATCCACAAGAAAATACAGCTCTTGGCATTTGGGAGCCTTTCTGCCTGTGGAAATCCCCACATGAGATAGATTAATAATGAGAAACGAAGCTGTTTATAGCAATTTCTTTCTGCACAAATCCGGAGGCTTTAGTGCCTGCCGACCTACCTGTGTCGTGGGTGCGTTTGTTGGTTCCTGGCGGGACCACCGGGTGGGAATGACCGTCCCGTGAAGGAAGCGGAGGGAGGGGGGAGAGCGTGTGGGTCACCGAGCAGCTGCTGCTCAGTAGAAGCCGGACAGGGAATTCACAGTTTGCAGGTGTTTCTCTGCAGAAGGGGAGGTCTGGGATCCTACACAACCGTGGATCCAGACGTTCACAGATCGTTCGTAATCCTGCCCTGAGCGTTCTTAAACACAATGTCGACCTTTCCTCAGGACCTAATAAACCAGACCCTTTTGGGGTGAGCCGCAGAACTCCGTGGTCTTAGATTTTCTATTCGAAATGGCTAGGCCAGTTTGGAAATCATTCTTATAAATCATCAAGGGTGTATTTTTGCTGATGATTTTAACCCACTGAGCCACCCAGGTGCCCCATTTGGTGATGATTTTAGAGAGAGGATTGGAAGGACCCAAAACATCAATATGACCTCATCTCTAATAAGATGTGAAGTCTGTGTTTTTTTTTTTTTTAATTAAAAAAACAAAAACCAACCAACCAAACAAACAAATAAAACCTTTTAGGAAAGTGTGGAGGGAGGGAGGGAAGCCGGGTTTGGTTCTATGGAAGGTGATGTTCCTGGGGTGTTGGTGCGACTCCCAGCCCAGGCCACTGTGTCTGAGAGCTGTGAGAAGGTGACCATTACCATGGAGAGAGGCTACAGGGTAACCGCCATCTCTCCCCCAGGCCCTCCCAGCAGCGTAGGAGGAAGGCTTCTACCGTTTCAGGCGAGAAACCGATTTAATTCCGAGTCTGCACTAACGTGCGGTTCCTCATCGTTGACGCTCTTACTCCCTGACCTAGTCTGACTTTCCATTCTCCGTCCTCAAAATTCTTCTCTCTCCTCTGTGCTCTGGTGAAGACAAGAACTTGTCCGTCTCAAATTCAAGTAGCTTTTTGGTTTTTGATGGCCAACCTTCTGGTACAAACGCTATTTGAAATCAAAGCTGTCCTTGTTTTAGGCACAGTGTTTGAAAAGCAATGTTTTTGACTCACAAATCGTGGAGAAGCAAAGAATGAGTCGTACCTTTTTGGTCTGTGTAAGAGTCTTCAAAACAGTGGTGTTTTTCTTATCTTCAGTGTTGATGCCCAAATATACTCCCCTAATCAAGTGTTATCTTTCTAGTAGGAAAGGAAGCAGAAGTGGGAACTGGAATAAAGCTCCACCACTCTCCATTTGTAGTCTTCCTTGACTCACATGTACACTGTTTTGAAACCCTGGGCAAAGCACTGTCCATTGCTGCCCGTCTGGAAAATGAAGGGTTCGGTCAAGGTGATTTTGGTTTGGAGTCTGTAATTGATAGTTTCTGTGAGGACATTTAAGGGAAAGACGTGTGAGCGAGAGACATGGCTCTGTGTGTGTTGCCCGTATGGGTGCCGTCGGGGGTGCGATCATGGGTAAGAGGTGACACACAAGTCTTCAAGGGCCAAGGGCGCGTGAGGACAGTACTGGGTGTGCATTTCCAGTTGTGGCAGATCCGACCTTTCCTCTTATGAGATAAAGTAGCTGAAATCTGACCATCTTAGCCGGGAGGGGGTCTTGAGATGAGAGTGTCCTTGAGGAGAATTTCTAAGTTAATGGTTTGTTGCTTAGTGCTTCTTCTCGAGGGAGGTGTCATGGGAAGAGCCATAGAGGAAAGACCGTAGGAGGTGAGAATTTCGTCTTTATTTTGACTCCATGAGAGTAGATTAGGGTTGAATCTTATTAGGAAATGGTACTTCCTGAGGAGGCATCTTAATGCACAGCTTTCCTGTAATTATGGGAAGATGTTACTCCTTCGTGGAGAGGAAATAATAGGATTTTTTTTTCCTGAGAATCCGTTGAAGGCAACTAATCTTTTTAACGTGAGCGTACAATTATATACTTTGATAGGAGAGATGTGTAGTTCTAACACCAAGCAGCCTTTTACTTCTCTTGCCTGATGGTAAAACCTCAGTTCTCCTGGTTTTTTTTCTCATCCTGGGAAAAGAAAGCTTTTTAACTGGCACTTAACTACCCCGCCCCCCCGTTGGAACTCATTTGTTGGATTATGTTTATAAGTTTAAATATATCCTGACTTAGAAGATGCTGAGCTGGCAGCTGTCTTTTAAAATGGCTGCACATTTTTATTTGGCAGGTTTGAACATTCTCCTTAATTTCCAAAGGGGCTTTTAAAAATGAAGAAAGGAACAAGTTAACTTTAGCAAAGAAGGCATGTCTTTCTGACCCCCAGGCTTCTTGTGTTTGTCTTACACAGAAGTGTTTGCTCACGACGTGAGCATTCAGACATTATGTTTAAAAAGTTGTAGCTTGTACTAAAAAGGATGTGGTAGCCCCCTCCCCCGGCTCCTGCCCCCACTTAGCCTTGGGAGTGGGAAACCAAAACAGAGGCTGCCCAGGCCGTCCCTGCAAGGAGCCTTATTCTTTAACTGTAAGACTGTCTCGGTGCAGCCGCCAGGAGGGCACAGGGACGTGACATGCTGCCAAGCCTTGGAGCCAATGGAGGACTTCCTCAGAAGCATTTTGGAAAACTTAACCCTTCCTAGGGCATTGAGTTTTCTTTCATCATGTCTCAGTTCTAGACCATGGGAGAGGATTTAAAGTTTTACTGCTTCATAGTTGAAATCGCAGAGAGCAAAGGGGTTTTCAAGTTAGAGCGGCAAAGAGGACAAGTTGACGGGGTTCGGAGAACTCTCAGACTGGCTGGGCTTGGGTGTTTCTCAGCCTCCGTGTAGTCCATTAGCCCGACTTTCCTCTCTCTCATAGGGACCCAACCAGAGGACGCAGGCTTCAGCAACATATGAGCATTTCTTAGGCCCTGTGAGCTCTTCCGAGAAGCAGATAATCAGGATGGGTCATCAAATGAAATCCCAGAGCCTGCCTCCTAACTGAATTTTAGTTTCTAAAACTCCATCCAGCTGAGGGCTGGATGTCTCCGAGAAAGAGGCAACCTTCTGACATTGCTTCAAGCCACAGAGGATCCCATCTGAGAGGGAAATAACGGAGTTTGAGATATTTCAGGAGCCCAGCAGGTAGACTCTGACTTTGGCTGGTGAGGATGGCTTTTGTGTGGTTTAAAAATCCTCATACAACTTGCCCTGGGTGGGTATTGCCTGTAAGGAATGGAGATTTGTTCCTGTCCCTGAACTCTGCTGTGGCAGACTCCAGAGTCGCTGGGAGATTGGTAGCTGACATTGTAGATCCCAACAATGGATACTGATGTGCGGGAGGAGGGACTGACCCCAGGGCCACGTCCGTAAAGGGAGAGCTGTTGTTAGAGCTATGCAGTTGTATCTGCCTTGTGTGGTGCCGCTGTGTGTTGGCCTGATTGGGAGGAAGTGGTCGTGTTGGTGGAACGGACGGGCCCAGGTGACCAAGCCACCCGCTGTGCCGGAGCCTTCTCTCTGCTCACGCCTTTCCCCCCGGGACAGCATTTACTACCAGAAGCTGATCCTTTACTTCAGAGGGACTGACTCAGGTTGTCTTGAGGACTTCTCGCTGACGTTGTGAGTAGAAATTAACTTGCAAGGGAGGCTTTGTAATGGACGACTTTGATTAAACAGATCCAGTTCAAGTCATATTTCTGAAGGCCAGCTCATTAGTTTTGGGTAAAAAAATCCAGGCTGAAGTCACACAGGTTTTTATCCAGCTTGACTCTAGAGCCTGCAGATCTCAGCAGATCTCAGAGCATTGTGAACACTAATGCAATTAGGGTTCTCACTTCAGCGGCGGAAAGACATGCGAGCATCAGTACGTTCGTCATCGTGGTTAAGTAATGGAAGGCGCCTCGAGCTGGTCGCAAGAATTGGAGCTGCAGTCACGTCGTTTTTACTTCCTACTTCAGAGTTTCAAGTTTAATGTCTTTGTTGGGATTCCATTCGCCTTTTGCAAAAATTGTGTTGTCAGGTGAAGGTTGCAAACCGAGAGAGTAAATTAGGTCCTCTTCTCTTCCTTCTGATGAATCTAAGTTGCACATTATTTTTTTCCTTTGCCTAAAACTACAGAAATAGAAGTAAAACCAGATGATCAAAGAACGGGAGGGAGAAAGATTGGGTTAATAACTGCTCTTGGAATTTTGATTAACTCAAAATAAGGGTAAGATGCCAGATTTTAACATCTAGTTTTGAGGCACTCACAATCCGGCCTTGTCTCTGTTCTGAATAGTTGTATATTTATTAAATTGGAGATACGGGTTTGGTATTGGGAAACAAGGGACACATTTCAATCACAAGTTTTATGAAGTTTTTTAAATTTTTAAATTTTTTTTTTTCAACTTGGGCATTTGGAGGCAATGACAGTTTAGTTTTTGAGTTTCAGAATTCTTGTTTTGTGTCTCCTGACGACTGAGCTTACTGTCTGGGATAGAGTCCATCAGCCTTGGGTGTTGGTAAGAGCGATAATAAGCATCTCTTGACCTCATCGGGACAGATGTTCGGAGTGATGAGGCCAGTAATAAATCTTATCCCAAGTGACATATGTGTTTTTAATTAGAATTTAGCAAAAATCGACTAGAAGAGGACATAGCACATGACTACCCGTTCAGAAAACAAAACCTACTGAGAGAAAATAGGCTGAATGACAAAAGGAACTGCCACTAAAAAAAGGGACAGTAACTCTGCTTGTGTGATCCTGAGCCCTGTAGAAATTGCTCCATTTAAAAATAGAAACGAAAACACCAAAAAAAAAAAAAAACAAAACCAAAACAAAACCCAGAAACCAGTGGCATTCACTAAATCCCGTGAATACGTTATAGGTATGTGTGCGTGAAACTTTATTAAGGGCCACTTAAGTCATACATATTGTTCGGGACGGACAAAGTGAGAGAAAGGATTCTCGGCTCTGTCCCCCAGAGATCCCGCACTCCGGGTGACCGAAGGCCGAGGGCACGCGCTTTCCCTTCTCACCACATCTTGGACGGCCGGCGGGGTTTGGTGGAACTCCCTTTCTTTATCTAAAACTGCATTTTTTGTTCATGTGGTAAGTCTTCCCTCCTCCGCTGACACGCCGTTCTCTGCGTGCGGCCAGATCTGAGCTGCAGAACGTGAAGCGAGCCCCCGCGTGTTCTGCATCCTAATCCCCGCGCGCGGCACCCCGTCTCCGCACGGGCCCGCAAGTGACAGGTACCGCGTGGGAGGTGGGAGCGAGTGGGTGGCCGGTGGGTTGCCGTGGTGGCGAGGGGGAGCTGAGCAGATGGCGGCGATCGCCACGTGTTGCGAGACTCCCGTGGGAGTTGATGGTGGTGACAGGCGAGTCACAATGTGCTATTTACAGTTTGGGTTTGCAGTCTCTCGGTGACATCTGAATGCTCTTTAGCAACTGCTTTCATGACTGCCTTTCGAGGAGCTGCTAATTGAAAATGAAATTGTGGGTGGGCTTGAAGGCAGGCACAGGCAGCTCCCTATGGTAGATGTTGCTGGAATACTGTCAGATGTCTTGGTGCCCGACTTGTAGTTCTCTTTCCAAGGAGGAAGAGCCAGAGGTGCGTTTGAAGATTCAGTGCGCGCCCCTGGGCCGAGCGGCCTGTCCTCCTGCCCAGAGAGCCAAATGCGCACCCACTGGGCTGGAAACCAGGCCGTCTGCCGCGGCTCACCTTTGCACGGTTCTCGTTCGGTGCGCGTGCCCGTGCGAGGTTCTTATTTTGAGTCTGTTAACATCTTGTGTTCTCTGCTAGTTTTTCGTAGGACGTGATCCTTTTCCCTCCACTGTTCACACAGTTACTGTGCAGGAGGCGACGACGGTCTGATCTCTTGAACTTGAGGGATCAGAGTCCGAGTCTTGCCTATGACTTTTCTTCCTGTACACCATCGGCTGTGCTGGCGTCTGCGGGGCAGGGCAGTTGGGGCCTCCAGGCGCCCTGAGGGGAGGGGAAGGTGCTGGACGGGATGACCCGGCAGTGGTGATGCTCTGGGCCGTGGTGGTGCTCTGGGGCGTGGTGGTGCTCTGGGCCGTGGTGGTGCTCTGGGCCGTGGTGGTGCTCTGGGCCGTGGTGGTGCCTTGGGCCGTGGTGGTGCTCTGGGGCGTGGTGGTGCTCTGGGCCGTGGTGGTGCTCTGGGCCGTGGTGGTGCTCTGGGCCGTGGTGGTGCTCTGGGCCGTGGTGGTGCCTTGGGGCGTGGTGGTGCTCTGGGCCGTGGTGGTGCTCTGGGCCGTGGTGGTGCCTTGGGCCGTGGTGGTGCTCTGGGCCGTGGTGGTGCTCTGGGCCGTGGTGGTGCTCTGGGCCGTGGTGGTGCTCTGGGCCGTGGTGTTGCTCTGGGCTGTGGTGGTGCCTTGGGCCGTGGTGGTGCTCTGGGCCGTGGTGGTGCTCTGGGCCGTGGTGATGCTCTGGGGCGTGGTGATGCTCTGGGCTGTCTTGCAGCCGCCCCCGCCGAGGCACTGTCATCCATACATCGTCTTAGAGCTGTTAGCGGAGCCTCCGCAGCATTTCTGAAATGGTGGCTTTCCTGAGTGTCAACGTGTCGAATTGTTTCATCGCCAGTTCCGAAAGCAGCTCTGCACAGAGCCGTCTAGTGCTGAGCACGGCGTGACCTGCCTCTTGGAAGTACTGTTGGCTTCTCTTTAATTAAATATGAGGAGAGATACAATGCGCCCATTCTTTTCTAGTTTTCCCTTGAACGTTTTCAGGGAACTCTGTCTGAGAGTTCCGTGCTCTGTCTGCTGAGTTCCGTGCTCTGCTTGAGTAGGACTGGTACTTGCTTTTAGGGGGTCCCCGAGGCTGGGGCCGAGGGGGACGTTGATGACACAGCCTTGCTGTTCTTAACCCTCAGTCCCATTAGACCTGCCTCACCGCCGGAGCCCAGCTGTGCTAATGCACCGGCCTTACTGCCGGTCCTAACGCTGTTTAAAGGAACCTGGTCTTGGTATTTCTAAGTGAATTCTAGAGCCTTCCGTGCTGATGCAGGTGGGGGTCATTTTATGGGCAGCAGAGTACTTGCAGGAGCTGGGTCTTTTCACACGTAGTGGTGCGTGTGCGTCCTCGCACTAGTGCTCACGGACACACACGGAGCGGAGGCTGAAGGGGCCCCAGGATGCAGGCAGGTCCTGTCAGGGCCTGCCTGGTGTCTTTCCAGAGCCCTGCTTTGTGGCCCGCCAGACCCTCCCCGCACCCAGCCGTCTCAGCTCTCCGCAGGCTGCCACGGCTCCCGCGCGCCTGCCTCCACGCTGTCACCGCAGGTCCCCCGTGATCTCTGCACCTGCATGAGTGCAGGAAGCGATGTGCCATGTGTCTTGGAATCATGTCACGCAAACCTGGACAGGTCTAATTGCTGGTGATGGTTCTGAGTGGCGGAGATTGCAGTAATTAGGCGGAGGGGCAATTAGCTGTATTTTCTGGATCGGGAACTTGCAGAATGATGTTTCTCAGAGGGTGGTCTTTGGACCACCTGCGTCGGAGCAACTCCTGGGCGTTGGTTCCCAGGCAGGTTCCCAGGCAGCACCTCTGACTCGTGCCACCGGCGTCCGTCTTGGGTGGGGACCGGAATGTGGCACCACCTTCCTCGGTGCCGTGAATGCAGGGACTACAAGACTTACGCTTTGAAAGGAGCTAATGGTATTTTGCTTTTACTTTTAGTAGAGGGAAAAGGGAACAGGACGATGTTGTTTGCAAAACTTGTAACAGATCTTCCAAGTTTTTACATCACATCTTGCATGAAAATAATTTTATCAACACGAGGACCGTATTCACCTTCTGTGTATTTACTAATTGAGTTTTTTTCCCAAACTGGCAAAAATACATGTTTAGAAATAAATGCCATAGACATTATATTACAAAAGTAATGTTTTCAGAATGGTTGCTTTTTAGCAGGAGTTTATTAGAATATAGCTTTGGTAGAACAATTACGTTGTGTTCTTCTCTCCTTAAATCTTCTGGCTCCCTCAGAGAACTCACTTCTTATGCATACGGTAACAGGAGCTTTTTTTCTTTTTTTCCATTTCACGTCTTTCTTTTCTCCTTCAGCACCATGATGACATCGAGCTCTTAAGGTTTGTACGTTCTGTGAATCCTCTGTAGTACAAAAACCAGTGGTACTCGGGGGCGGCACGAGGGAACTCTGAAGACCGTTACCTCTTTCCTTCATCACCAAGAAAGCTTCACTTTCATAAAATGTTACGCTTGAATGACTGCTCTGGGTTCCACGGATTCAAAGGGAAATATTTTCCTTCCAAAACCCAAACAGAATGAAGGCCCTCCAAAGAATCTTTGTTTAAGTAGCAAAACCTACGCTTCCGATTTCCCAGTGAGCCTCCGTGTTGAAGGCGTCGCTGTGAGACCAGAGTTCTGTTCCCGGGAGCGGAGGGCCGACTGATCCGCTGCACGGTCACCGGGGACACGATCACACCGTGTGAGTCACGACTGCGGATTTAACAAAGAAAATGCTGCCCTCCGGTTTCCCTGACTAAGAAGTCACGGGATGATGCGGAAAGGCCCTGCCTCTCCAGCGACATGGAAAGTGAATGACCGCGGAGCGCTTGCCGGCGGGTCGGACGGCACTTCGGAGAGTTGAGCGATTCCGTTGTGCGCGTAGAGCTCTCCCCGGGCACGTCCTGTGCGGCACTGACCCCGCAGCTGCCAGCCCTCGGCAATCCGTTGTCTAATTAAACGGTGGCATCATTAAAAGGAAAAGCTGAGGAGCCCACTTGCATAGTCTGTCCTCACCCGCCCCGTCCCTCCGCACATGACGGCTCTGTTTCTGTCACATGAACGGGGCAGGGGGGCGGACGGGCGGAGGCTTGGAGGGGTGCGGCTGTGCGGTGGGTGTGAACTGCCTGGGGGGTATTTGCCCCGTGCTCTCTCCGTGCTGCAGGCCCGGTGAGGAGACGCCCCGATGGGTGGGAATTTTGGATGGGACTTGGCCCAGCGATTCCCACCCTCCTCGTCTCCACCTCCGCTTCCAAGGGGCCAGGCCCTCTTCTCCCCTTCCCTTCCTGCCTCTGAACCCGCCTGCAGGCTAGACTCTCGGCTCCTTGGTCTTGCTCTCACCCTCTTCTTCCAGACTGTCTGGAGCTCGCTTCCACCGGGCAGCGCTGCGTGGGAAACCACTTAGGTTGTATTCGACGTAACACGCGCCCTTTCCACCCGCTTCCCCGCTCCCTTGACCGCGGTGGCCTTTTCTGCTGGGCGTTTACACGGACCGTCTTCCCTGCGTTCTTAGAGGAGAGCGCGGCTGCCCTCGTGGTCATTGTTCTCCGTTTTCTGTCCGGCGGCAGCAAATGGAACCTGGGCCGGTTAGTGCTTACGCTAGGACGTGGTGGCTCCAGCACAGCGTTCTGGACGCCTGTCCCCACCGCTCTCCAGGAGCGCCGCGCTGCGGCTGTGGTTGCTGCCGGTGGCGTGGCCCCCGCTTTCTCCACACTGTGCCTGCCCCACGCCCCGGGTCTGGAACGGGCTCCTGCGATGTCACGTTTGTCTCTCTGCAGTGACGTCCGATCTCCTTCTGTCTTGAAGCTTTGATGGTCTTTCCCTTCGGAATTACATGCATTTCCTTAAAACTCCCACGATCCTTCGCTTCTAAGTGGGGTGACCCCAGAGTTTATCCCGGTCGTCGGGCGTGTCCGGGAGCGAAGGAGGGTGCCATTAATAATGACCTTGGAACAGTAAGCACCAGTCAGGACTTCCTGGAAATGGGGTCATGGGGTCACTCTGTTTATAATCGGCTTTTGACCTTTCTCGTTTTGTACCCTGTTGGCGAGTTGGCTGGACACCGTCCTTCTCCTCACGCAGAGCCAACTGCCTGAGGACGTTTCTCTGTGACACCGCGCGCGAGGGGCCCAGGCTTGTGGGCAAGTAAAACTCCTGAAATGCTCTGCTGTTGCAGCTTTGGAAAACTGAGATGCAGTTCTTCGTGTTTCCCGTGTCATTCCCAAGCCCCTTCGGCGCCATCTCCATACTGTGGCTCCCAGGGCGGGGGGCTTTGGACGCCGCGTGTGCCCGTCTCACCCTCACGTGGAAGTGCCCTTCGTGGCTTCTCCGTGTGTCCGATGTAAAGTTCTGGCCCCTGCGAGCTGTCGCACTCGGTGCCGCAGGCCACCACCTGTCACCCTCCGTCACCCACTGGCTCCCGCCCTCTGCCCTTCCTGCATCCCTCCGGCACGTCAGGGTCGGCCCCGCGCGGTTCCGTGCTGTTCCCTCCGCCCTTCGCGTCCTGGGCGCGCTCTCACCTTGCCAGCCTGAGCTGAGACGTCCTCTGCTCCGAAGGGCTTCTCCTGGCCATATTGCTCACCCCAGGTTCCGCCCTAGTCCTCTCTCCTTTCCGCCTGTACACCTGCCCTTTCCGTTTCCAACACCTCACGCGGTGACACGTTTTTCCCAGTTGTGCTCCCTTCTGCTGGGATCAGGCTCTCCTGAAGGAAAGTACCCGCTCCGCTTTCTCCGCCCCCACGTTTGTCATGTTTGTCCCACACTGCCTGGCACGTAGAAGGTGCTTCATGATTGAGGTTGAATGACGTCTGGCGTAACTTTTTATCATTTCAGTTGATTATGTTGGTAATCACATAGTCTTGCATTCCGGTGTTTGTTGCTTACAGAAGAAAATAGCCAATACAACGTGACCTCTGTTTTCGCTCTTTGGGGAATATAAATGTAAGAGGAGATACTGATCAACTCGTTCACAGGAGGCAACAACTTATTGCAAGAGGTCTCTGCGCTCCTGGTGGCTGCTGTCTGCCGTCTTCCCACGGAGGCCGTCCGCGTCTGTCTTCCCGGGGTCCCAGCCGGTCGGGATAGCTGCCCCGGGGCTAGTGCGGCCGGAAAACTGACCTGGGGAGACTGCAGCCTTCGACCCTCCGCTGGCGACCTGGAAGCGGCCTGCCCAGCAGCAGGCAGAGAGGAAGCTAGGAGGGCGCGCGGTGGGGTTGCCTGCACACTCTTGGACGTGCACTTATCTGTGTGGAGCTCTGCTTTTTCACCAGCACGCACGAGCTATTTTTAGCATCAAAGCATGAATAACATTCAGTGCCTGTAAATTACTGTCCCACATGCCCTCTTTCTAAAATATTTTGATGTTATAAAACACTTCAATTTTAATAATAATTCCTTTTATTAAGTGCCTAATGAATTCATTCTCCACGTGTTTGCTGCATCGGCAGACATGGACTGAGCGGCCTCTGTGTGCAGGCGCTACAGAGGTGCCACCGACGTAGCGGGAAGGGTGGATAGAGCCGGGTGCCTCGGCCCCTCGGGTGGGCACACTTTGTAGAGCCGTCGTGCCCGGGCGCGGGACTCTTCACGTAAGGGGGGCCGGGACTTCGGGGTTCAGGGTGGTTCGAAGGGAGACACTGTGGAGCATCTCTTAGAGAATGAGCACCTGCAGATGTGTGAACTAAGGTCCTTGAAACCGTCACCTTCTCACCACGCCATTTCTCTTGACCCGCTCTTTGCTTTCCTGAGAAACTCCTGAGAACAATGCCGTCTCCTCCCGAAGGCCCCCGTGTGTGTTGGATACGTGCTGGTTCTCTCTCAGTTCTCTGGGGTTCTTAGTTTTACAGATAAGGGCTTTGGTGGGTCCCATATTTGCACCTTAGCCGCAATTTATTAGGAATTGCCTGACTTAGTTATTTTATTAAAATCCTAGTAGACGTCCATTATTTCCAAAAACTGCCAGTTTTTGGACATGGACCTCGTAATGGGTACATATTTTAGAAATGGTTGTGCTGTTGTGACAAACGCAGCTGTACCTACCTTCTTGCTCTGGGAACTCTTGGTATTGGGGCAGTTCTGTTTCTGTCCAGAGGTAGAGGGGTTTATACTAATCTGTAAAAGCGGGAACAAAAATCTCCCCACTTTCTGTCATTTCTGCTTACTTGGAAGTAGATGTTTCTTTTCTTTTCTTTTTTCTTTTTTAAAGATTTTATTTATTCATTTGACAGAGAGAGATCACAAGTAGGCAGAGAGGCAGGCAGAGAGAGAGAGAGAAGCGGGGGAAGCAGGCTCCCCGCTGAGCAGAGAGCCCGATGTGGGGCTCGATCCCAGGGTCCCGAGATCATGACCTGAGCCGAAGGCAGAGGCTTATTAACCCACTGAGCCACCCAGGGGCCCCTGCATGGTTATTTTCAATCCAAGTAGAACTTCAAATACTTTAAAATACTCAAAAGTAATATTTGAATAGAAATTTAGATTTTTCATATTCAACATGAGGACACGGATGGGGATTGTACAGCTGATGACCCCAGGCTTAGATCATCGATCAGTCCCAAATTGCTAGCAAGTTGTTTTATTTTTATTTGTATTATTATTATTATTTTTGCAAAACATAGTTTGTAAATTGCTCTTTCGGGCTTGGAAGTCCTCACTCGCGCAGCAGCTAAACCGTTTGTCAGGTGTACGGCTCCCTCATGCTCCTCACTCCCCGACACCCAGTCGTTAACTGTTTCTTGACCACGTGCTCCTGTGGGCAGACGTAATTTTAGGTGCATGTAGGAAACCAAATGACAAAAGTCCTGCCGGGGAGGAAGTTACATTCTGGTTGGTTCAGCCCTTTTCGCTGGAGACCCCTTGCACATAAATGCCCAACCCCACCTACCTTCTCCGCTTCCATATTCACAAACCGATGAACTTACCACAATTCTTTTCCCGCCCGGACCGTCCATAAGCTTTTCAAACTCAACATTGAGCTCTGTAGTTGTTGCCCTAGATTTGCTCTTCTTTAACTTCCTCCTGTAGTTGATGTGCGCGCCAGCCCACAAACATCCACGCCGTGAATCCGTGCATCCGTGAATCCGCTCGTGCAGGTCCTGAAGTCCTGCCCCTTCCCCTCACTCCGCATCCTGGCGCCTACTGTAGATCATGTTCCGAGCACTTCTTCCCCGTTTCTCTCCACTTACCGCCTGGCGCTCCTGCACTGGTCAGGCCCACCTTCTCTTGGTTCTGCTGCGGCAGTGGCTTCCGACCCAGCCCTAATCTCACCGTTCATCGACCGTCCTCCTAATGTCGTCTCATAGGATTTGGGCCACATGTAAATGGAGTCACGCTACTTGCTTGAAGAGTTTTCAGTGACCTCTGCACAAGCTGAACTCCATCCTCTCTATATGGTGGGCAAATGCACACACTTTTATGCCTTTGGGAACTCCCCTGTCTTCCTCTTGGCGCCCCCAGCCCCCGGTGCACACCCCTGTCACATCAGCCATATCTACTTTTTAAGACGTTTTTATCCACCCCTGCAAACCTGACTGTCCTTTGTCTTAGTGAGTCATTTTTGTTCCATGTGAGGAGGGCTAGAAATGTCTGATTCTACCTATTACAATAACCTATTTTTTGAAAAGGACACTTTAAAAATGTCAATTAATTAATTAATTTAACAGAGAGGGGGTGCGGCAGGCAGAAGAGGAAGCAGGCTCCCCGCTGAGCAGGGAGCCCGGTGTGGGGCTCGATCCCAGGACGCTGGGATCATGACCGGAACTGAAGGCTGATGCTTGACCAACTGAGCCACCCAGGCATCCCTGCAAAGAAGACCTTTAACTGAGAAAACGTTCAGTTAGGTAAAATTTAACGTGGTGCAGGAAAAGCAAAAAGGAACATTTTGAAGGATCCTGGGAGCAACTGTGGGGTGATAATCCAAAAGCTATAAAAAGACCAGATTTTTTTCATGATAGCGGTTGCTCGGCGGTCATATTGGGTGGCGGAAAACAGGAGGCTTTTTGTTCAGGGAAGTGTTTTCCAGGCTTGCAAGTCAAGGACTGCCTGTACGAAGTTCTTTGGGGCTTTTCATCCCTAGAAGAGGTGACTGTGCTGCTGTGAGAGTGAGTTCTTCAAGGGTTCAAGCCAAGGAACAGTTTATATCAGACATTATCTGAACTTCTCATTCTGACAACTTTCATATTTGATGAAACTTTTATCGATGCAAAGGCATTTTTATTACCAATCAGTTGCATAAACTTAGTGAAGATTTAAAAATGTGATTGATATTGGCTTATTTTTAAACAAGATGCCTGGAAAAGTGACCACAAATGTGCTAAAGGTTTACTTGAAGTAAACACAGGATCATAGCTCCTTGGCACAATTATTCCATATTTTGTCTGGGGGAGTCAAAAAGCAGGGATAATGATGCTGCTGTAGAAAACAGCACTTAGAACTGGTTTCAGGGTCCTCGTATTTTGATTTCGGGCTCTCCTACTTGCCCCAGCTTCATATTCCTTTTCTCAAACTTCCTTGGAAACCTGTTTTATTTATTTATTTTTAGAGCAAGCTGCTTCTTTTATTTCTTTCATACCTAAGTTGTGATATTCCAGGTTAAAATAGTCTTTAGGTACTTTTACAGCACAGGCGAACCATTTTAGCGGAATGAAACAGGCATTTTTAAAATAAGTTCTAGGGGCGCCTGCGGGGCTCAGTTGGATAAGCGTCTGCCTTCGGCTCAGGTCATGATCCCGGGCTTCGAGGATCGAGCCCCGCTTCGGGCTCCTTGCTGGGTGGGGAGCCTGCTTCTCCCTCTGCCCGCTGTTCCCCCTGCTCATGCTTTTTCTCGGTGTCAAATAAATAAATAAAATCTTTAAAATGAATTAAGCTCTGTTTCCCTGCCTGCTTTCACATTCCTTCTGAAAGGCGGCCCTTGGAGGCAGAGCTGCAGCTGTTGGTCAAAAGGCCGAGACAAGGAAGAGTTTTCTCGTACACTCCGGGGCGTGCGTCTTGCTTGTTCTCATGCAGGACGACTGCGCACATCTTCCTTCCTTGACAGTCGGGTCCGGGGCCAGAGCCGTGGTGCAGACGGAGACACAGCCGGAAAGTACACTGAACACTTTCACAGTATCAGCGACGAGTTGGACATCAGTGTTCGCTCTTGTGCTGAGGCCGTGTAAGTGCTTTGTCGGAGAAAGAGCGTGAGGGTCAGGACCTTGGGTTACAGATTCTGACTGGCACTGTCCTTCGCTGAAGTTCTGATGGCCTTTGACTCTCCGTTTCTGGGGTCGAACCAGTGTCAACAGGGGATGCTTCTAGTTCCGGGAAGCGATCGATACGTGTGAAGAAAGTTCCAGGTTCTGGAATGCTTAGAATCCCCTTTTGCTTAAATGTGTTAAAAAGTGGATTTCAGGGGCGCCGGGGTGGCTCAGTGGGATAAAGCCTCTGCCTTCGGCTCAGATCATGATCCCAGGGTCCTGGGATCGAGCCCCACATCAGGCTCTGTGCTCAGCTGGGAGCCTGCTTCCTCCTCTCTCTCTCTCTGCCTGCCTCTCTGCCTACTTGTGATCTCTCTCTGTCAAATAAATAATAAAACCCTTTTAAAAAATTTTAAAAATGGATTTCAAAAATCATGAATTACCTGGGCGTTGATAGTGTGACTAGTTTCAGGGGACCAGCGCAGAAGTATGTAATAGGTACAGAGAACAAGACGTCCGGTGTCTGCTTTGTACAGTGACTGACTTTGGTAAAATTATGAAGTGTGTGTGGTTATGAGTCTACCGTAGATCCCACGGCTACATGAGATTGAAAAACCTTCCGCGGGCTGGGCTTGTGCTCACGGATTTTAGCAGATGATAAAAGCCTTTCACCAAGAGCAGGTTAGTATGGAATGGTCACACCTCTTTATTTGGGGGCCATACCTGTTGGCAGCTCCCTGGGAATTGTAATTTTTGGTCTTTCAAATTGAAATCATGGAAATCTGTTTCTTAAGAATAGTTTTTGGCAAAGGAATGTAATGAAATGATTTCTCTCTCTCTCCCTTTTTAAAATATTTATTTATTTATTTATATTAGATAGAGCGAGCCCAAGTGGGAGAGGCAGAGAGAGGGGGAGAGGAATAGGAAACAGACTCTGTGCTGAGCAGGGAGCCCCACGTGGGGCACAGTCCCATAGCCCTGAGATCATCACCTGAGCCGAAACCTGGGATCAGCTGCTTAAATGATCCTGTGCCACCCAGGCGCCCCGTAATGAGATGACTTCTCATTTTTCTCCCCCATCCATTAGCTCATGACCTTGGACATGTCAGTTTTTAGTTTTCTGATTTTGCAGAAAGTAAATTTTGGGGCAAATGTGTTGAGTCTTCTGGTTTGGGAAGAACCTTCTCCGCATGTCATTTATATAGAGTAAGTGATATTCCTGAGAAGCAGGTGTCCCTTCCTGGGACTGCTCAGCAGTGGGCATGAAGCAGTCTCTGCACCGGTGTCCCGGCCTCTTCTGGATGAACTCTCTTCCATTGTAGAGGTTTTATGTGCTTTCCATATGTCCCAAACCCTGATGGGATTATAGAGACATAAGAAGAGTTTGAGAGATGGGTCTCTATTTTCCAGGGCTTCACCCTCGGGTTACCTAATGACTTTGGAACAGTTTAAGGTAAATAAACTGTGAGAAATACTCTTTGAAAAGTTGTTGAATGATAGATAGGCTCTTAGTTTTTCAATAATCTCCCTTGTGGTTTTTCTAATGCCATATATTTTTCTTGGGAGAGTTTTCTTGCAGTTGTATTTGTGGTCTGGGGCTAGGATTTATGAGCTGCCACCATTAAGGTCTCCCTCTGGCTTTGTCATAAGAGATGGAGGGTTGTGTGTGGTTTGTTTTCTTATTGTTAATATGTGAGAATTTTTCTTAATCAAAATAAATGCACAAGTGTTTTTCTTGACTTTGTCTTTTGTGGACTGACTTATTAAGATAAATGTGTGAATTCTGAAAATTTCTTCCCGACATTAAAGACAAAATTTCCAAAGCAGTATGGATTGTGTTTGTCTCAAGAAACGTATGTCTTCTGGTTGCAGCATTAGAATTGGGATTTTTTTTTTTTTTTTTAAATCTAGGACAAGTGGAAACGTAGAATGAAACAAAAAAGCATTGCGGTGGGAAGTAGAAGGGAGAAATCAGGACATGTAAGAAACCACTCTGGATCTCGCTGGTGATGTTGAGAGTTGAGTAAATGTTGGCCGTCCCCGAGGAGTTTGAGTGGCCTTCTGCAGGTTACCCTTCGTTTGTAGAATCCATACACATCAGACTGTATCATCTTTGGCTTTTGGACCTTACACACTTAGTGTTGAAAGGATTGGCTCTCTGGCTGAGTTAGCTTGTGGTCAAATATAAACTAGAGTTGACCCTTGGGCAACACAGGTCTGAGCTCTGTGTGTCCACATGTGCACAGAATTTTTTGATGAATACAATATAGTACTACGAATGCACTTTTCCTTGCTTATGGTTATCCTAATAACATTTTTTTCTCTAGCATACTTTATGGTAAGAATATAGTATATAACGTATATGATTTTCAAAACATGTGTTAATCAACTGTTGATAGAATCGGTAAGGCTTCTGGTGGGCTGCTAGTGGTTAACTGTTTGGGGGAGTCAAAAGTTCTAGGTGGGGTTTTGACTGTGCGGGATGGCAGTGCCCCTCATCCCCACCTTGTTCAAGGGTCAGCTGCAGTACCAAATAGCTCTGCCCTCTTCCTACTGCTGGAGAGAGGGATTGGGGCAGTTCGAACCATTTTGGATTCATTCTTCATTATTCATTATTCACCTATGCGGTGTTGCTTTAGTTCCCTGTTTTTAAGAAGGATGTTTTTGTTATCTGGTAACAAGTAGCGCAAGATCGACGTGACTAGTAACTCAGCCTCTTTTAAAACTCGAGAAATGACTTAACTGTTTTCACTTCCCCTTTTCCTTGGTACTTTTACCACACCGGCCCTGGAATGCAGCCTTGACATGTATCGTAAGCGTTCATGTGGGAAGAAAAACCACATGTCATGCTCTTATATAACCCAGCACTGTTTCGCTTCTAGTGGTGATTTTTGGTTGTGGCCAGCCAGACGCTCCTGATTTAATTAAGATTGTAGCGTTATATGCCAGAAAAAAGTTCTTTCCTCCTTAGGAATTTCCCCACATCTTAATGAAGACCATTGACTTAGAGACCGGATGCTGTGTTAGGGTACCACCTGGGTATCCCCAGCCTTGTGGACAAGGGTATTGGCAGCATGTTGTCTCTCAGTTGACTTTGTATGGTGTTTTCAATATTTTTATGTGTATTTCCTTCCCTCAGGTATTGATTTCTTTTTCTTGCAGTAAAGGGAAACCAGTGTTGATGTTATTTCCCTGAGGATTTATACAGCAAGCAAAATCTATGTCAAAGAAGTAAATTTTTATTTTCTTAAAGAATAAATTAATCAGCATGTTTGAAAGTGCTTGAGCAGTTGTTCGACTACCAGTTATTACTAGTTAGTACACGTGGGCCTGTACTGTTTGTCTAATCAACCCTATGAGTAGCTAGCCAAGCCACTCTCTCTTCCAGCCTGTCCTATCTTTTTTTTTTTTTTTTTTTTCTTAAGAGGCATAGTTAATTATTTACAGTAGCCGACTATGGAAGCAGCCCAAATGTCCATTGATAGACTGATGGATAAAGAAGATGCGAGACATATCTATCACGGAATATTATTCAAGCATCAAAAAGAACAAAGTCTTGCCATTTGCAAAGATCTGGCCGGCACTAGAAAGTGTGATGCTAAGCGAAGTAAGTCAGAGAAACACAAATACCATATGGTTTATTCATATGTGGAATTTAAGAAACAGAACAAAGGAGCAAAATGGAAAAAGAGCGAGACAGACCAAGCAATAGACTTTTAACTACAGAGAACAGACTGATGGTTCCCGGAGGGGAGGCGGGCAGGGAGGAAGGGCTGAGTGGGTGGTGAGCTTAGAGAGTGCCGTGGTCCTGACCAGCACTGGCTGCCGGGTGGGATGCTTGAATCACTGCATCACACACTGTTGGTTAGCTGTACTGCAATTAAAACAAGATAATAAGAAACATAAAAAGGCATTGTTATCATAACCTGGATGGTAAATGGTCCATTTTGAGTTAACTTGTAACTGTGATGGGACGTATATATCACAATTCTTTTTTGTACATGAACATCAGGTATTTTCCAAAATCAGTTTTGAAGAAGCTGTCCATTCCCCATTGCTTGACTTTTACGATATTTTTAAAAGATTATTTATTAATTTATTTGAAAGCGTGGGGGCCTGCTAACTGGCTAGAGAGCACAAGCAAGGGGACTGGCAGAGGGAGAGAGAGAAGCAGGCTCCCCACAAGCAGGAAGCCTGATGCGGGGCTTGATCCCATGACCCTGGGATCATGACCTAAGCCAAAGGCAGAACCTCAATGGACTGAGCCGCCCAGGTGCTCCATATTTACATTTACATTTTTATAAAAAAATCAGGGGACGCCTGGCTGGGTCACTCAGTAGAGCATGGGACTCTTGATCTCAGGGTTGTGAGTTCAAGCCCCCCATTGGGTGTGAAGCCACTTAAAAATTCAAAAAAAATTATAAACAAATCAGTCATCCATTTATTTGTGGACTTATTTCTTCATTGTCTGTTGTGTTGCCTTGATTTATTTATCTTTTAGCCAGGCACGTAGCTTTATGGTAAGTTGTGAAATCAGGGGGTTTGAGCCTTCCAGCTTTGTCCTTCTTTTCCAGAGTTGTTTTGGCTTTTCTAAGTCCAAACTATTTGGGTATGAGTTTTGGAGGCAGCTTGTCAGTTTCTACAATGAATCCGGCTGGGATGCTGGTCGAGATTATGTGGATGCTATAGATCTGTTTGGGGAGAGCGAACAGTTTAAAAATATTGAGTTTCCAGCTCTTGAATAATGTATATAGCTCTGTTTATTGAGGTCTTATTTAATTTTTCTCGGCAATATTTAGTTGTTTTTGGGCTACAGATCTTTTACATCTTTTGTCAGATTTATTCCTGAGCATTTCATATTTTTGATGTAATGATAAATGGTCTCATGTTTAAGCTTCCGTTTCCTTTTACTCATTTTTAGTACAGAGAAATACACTGACTTTTTGTATATTCAGCTTGTATCTTGCAATCTTATTAAGTCACTTATTAGTTTTAATAGGGTTTTTTTAGGTTGCATCTGATTTTCACATGGATGGTAATAATTTTAGTGAATAAAGACAGTTTGTTTTTTCTTCCCAATATGGATGCCTTCCTTTTCTTTCCTGAGTGCACTGTCTTAAAACGGCCCCCATCGTGTTTGACAGAAGTGTGAGAGCATCCTCGCCTCATATCTGCTATCAGGGGAGGGAAGTATCTGATCTTTTACCATTGCGCATGGTGTTAGCTATAGGTGTTTCACAGTGTCCTTTATTAGGTTTAAAATGTTCCACTCTATTCTTAGTTTGTCGGAGGTTTTATCAGGAATGTATGTTAAATTTCTTCAAATGCCTTTTCAGTGTCTATCAAGGCGATCATGTGATTTTTCTGTTTTAGTTTGTTAATACAATGATTGACATGGATTTATTTTTGAATGTTAAAGCTCATATTCCTGGGTAAAACTCTACTTGGCCATGATATATTACTTTTGAAACATATTGTTGGATTGGGCTTGCTAATTTTTAAAAATGAGTCTTTACATCTATGTTCATGAAAAAAGTCATTCTCAGTTTTCTTCTTTTGTGATATCATTGTCTGGTTTTGGTATCAGGTTGATGTTGGCCTCAAAGGATGGATAGGGAAGTATTTCTCCCTCATCAATTTCTTGAACAAGTTCATTTAGAGTTGTTATTATTTCTTTATTAAATTTAAGGTAGAATTTATCAGTGAAATCATCTTTTTGTGAGAAGATTTTTAATTAAATATTCAATTTCTTTTTCTTTTTCTTTTTTCCTGGTATGTGTATGTGTCCATAGTAATTTATTATTGAATTTTTTAAAATTTTAACATCACTGAAATCAGGATTTTTTGCAGTATTTTTTAAATTAACTTTTTAATTTTAATTCCAGTATAGTTCCAAGGAAGAGTGAGATCATATGCTACCTGTCTTTTTCTGACTGACTTATGTCACTTAGTATTATACTCTCTAGCTCCATCCACATCAATGACGTGGCAAGATTTCACTCTTTCTTATGGCTGAATAATACTTTCTCCATATATATATATATATATATATATACCACATCTTCTTTACCTATTGATGGACACTTGGGCTGCTTCCATAATCTGGCTGTTAGTAAATAATGCTGCAGTATACCTAGGGGTCACGTATCTTTTTCAAATTAGTGTTTTTGTATTCCTTGGGTGATGCTGGATTGTAGGGTATTTCTATTTTTAACTTTTTGAGGAACCTCCATACCGTTTGCCAAGGGGCTGCCCCAGCTTGCATGCCCGCCAGCAGTGCGAGAGGGTTCCTTTTTCTCTAGATCCTCACCAGCACCTGTTGCTTCTTTCTTATGCTGTTGGTTTTAGCTGTTCTGACATGTGTGAGAGAGGATATGTCATTGTGGTTTTGATTTGCATTTGACAAGGGGTGTTGAGCATCTTTTCATGTGTCTGTTGGCCATCTGGATGTCTTCTCTAGAGAAATGTCTGCTTATGTCCTCTGCCCCTTTCTAAATTGGATGATTGGTTTTTGGGCATTGAGTTGTATTGAGTTCTTTGTGAATTTTGGGTACTGACCCTTATTATATATGCCATTTGCAAATCTCCTCTCTCATCCGGTAGGTTGTCTTACAGTTTTGTTGATCGTTTCCTTTGCTGTGCAGAACCTTTCTGTTGAAAAGTCAGCTCATAGCCTTATGTGGTTTCTCTTATATGTAACTGCTTTCCTTTCTCTTGCTGCTTTAAAAATTCTTTTTATCATTACTTTTTATCATTACTTTTTGCCATTTAAATTACTGTGTGTTCTAATGTGGACCTCCTTGGGTTGATTTTGTTTTAGGATCTCTGTGCCTCCTAGATCTGAATTTCTGTTTTCTTTTCAGTTTTGGGATGTTTTTGGCTATTTTTTCAAGTAGATTTTTCTGCCATCTTTTCTCATTCTCCTACTAGGATCCTTATAATGTGAATGTTACTACGCTTGATGGTGTGGCTGAGTTCCCAAGTGTATTTTTCTTTTCTTTTTTTTTTTTAAAGATTATTTATTTATTTATTTGACAGAGAGAGATCACAAGTAGGCAGAGAGGCAGGCAGAGAGAGAGAGAGAGAGGAGGAAGCAGGCTCCCTGCTGAGCAGAGAGCCCGATGCGGGACTCCATCCCAGGACCCTGAGATCATGACCTGAGCCGAAGGCAGCGGCTTAACCCACTGAGCCACCCAGGCGCCCCCCAAGTGTATTTTTCTTTTGCATAATTTTTTTTCTTTTGTCTGCCTAGTTAGATTTCTTTCCATCACTTGGTCTTCCAGGTTGCTGATTCATTCTTTCGCATCATCTAGTTTGCCATTTATTCAGTTTAGTATATTTTTAATTTCATTTATTATAGAATTCATCTCTGATTGGTTCTTTTCTATTTCACTGTTAAGGGTCTTCCTGATGTCCTCCACTCTTTGTTCAAGTTCAGTGAGTATTTTTAGATTATTACTTTCAGTACTCTGTAAGGGATATTATTTATCTCTGTTTCTCTTAGGTCTCTTACTGTGGCTTGTGTTTTCATTTGGGACATACTCCTCTATCTCCCATTTTGTCTAGCTCGGTGTCTGTCTTTTTTGTTGTTGTTATTAGGAAAGAAAGCTAAATCTTCTGAACTTGAAAGTAATGGCCTTATGAAGAAGAATTCCTGTAGCGTTTTGCTGGGCAGTTTCCCCTGTTCACCAGAGCCTGTCCCTTCAGGGGTGTCTTTTATATATGATGTGTGCACCTTTCTGTTGTAGTTGAGCTGCTTTTTACCCAAGAAGTCCAGTTGTCTACAAGGGCTCTCTGCCTGTTGCGGGCGGTTTTTCATCCCTGTGTTGTTAGTAAAGCAGACTGGAGACACCTTAGGCTTGAGTTGAGTCAGATCAGGTGTTTTCCAGGGATGAAGTTGCACCAGTCTGTAGGGTGCTTTCCCTGTGTTGCCCCCGAGAAGCTTCTGTTGGTGGGCAGGGCCTGCAGTCAGATGAGTTGTCTGCCTCCAGCTTACAGCTGAGGCTTGTGTCTATTATGTGTGTTTATCTTTCCCTCTCTCTGGGGAAAGAGTCCCTTTGGAATGGTGCTGGCCTCTGTAGGGGCTGCTTGCACAGTCAGGCCTGTGGTACTGCCCTGGGTTTTGTACAAGAGCAAATTAGAGAGGTTGGATTCGTGGAAGCCGACGGTTGGGGGTTGGGTTGGTGCAGCAGGATGGCAGTGCTAGCTTTGAGTACCTCTCTGCCCAGTCCTCTGCAGCAGGGAGGCCATCTGGAGAGGTAGATTGGGGGAAGTACAGTGTGGGATTGAGGCAGGGGAAGGGTTGGGAGTGCCAGCAGGTTAGGTAGTCAGTCCTGCAGGTGGTCCTACGTTTATATTGGGGGTTGGGGGAGGGAAGGGGCTCCTGCCAGTTCCTTTCTTCCTGGAGGATTTTCTCAGCGACTTCTGTCCTTCCAGGAAATGCTCTGAGATTAGTAAATAACTTTGAGCTTCAGGTGCTTTCAAACTGCTGCTTCTATGCAGTTTGTCTATGGGCTGTTTGTTGAGCTGTCTCTTTAAGCGCAGGGACTCAGTTTTGTGCTGCCAGCTGGCTGAGAGCCAAAGTCTGCTGCTTTTTAAAATTCCAGATTTTATGTCCCTCTTGTTGAGAACTCATGAAATTCAGACCCTCTGTTTTTCAAATCAAATGTTACGTGGGTTCCTCTGCCTTGTGTGATAGATTCTCACCCTTCTTGCCCATGACCTTGCCTGCTACTCCCACTGTCCGCTGGCGGTGGTCCGTTTTTCTCCAGATGTGTCTGCCCTTCCTACCCTCTTCGATATGGTCCCTTTTCTACCTTTAATTGTGGAGTCTGGTCTGCCAGTCGTCAGGTCTTTTTCTGTGCTATTTACATTGATGTGAGTGTTACATAGTTTTCTCTGTGGGACAGGGTGAGCCTAGGGTCCTCCTACTCTACCATCTTCCCCAGAAGTTAAAAATTCACTTTCTTAACAGACATTAGACTATTCGTGTTGTTTGTTTCTTTTTGAGACAGCTTTTGTTACTTAAGCTTCTTTAAGAAATATTTTGATTTCATCTAAGTTGTTGAATTTATGGCATTCAGTTGTTTATATAATATTTCCTTAATTATTTTAAATGTCTGTTTAACCTGTGATGATTCTACATCATTTTTTTGGTGGTATCTTGCCCTCTCTCTCTCTCATTTACTGACCTTCTTAAAGAGCTGGCTTTGGTTGTATTGATTTTCACTGTTGATTTTTGTTTATATTTCACTGATTCCTTTCTTTCTGCTTACTCTGGGTTTACTTTGCTTGTTTTTGTAGTTTCTGGGTGAAAGCTGAGGTTCATTGGTTTAAGATTTTCTTTTCTGATATTGGCATTTAATGTTTTAAATTTCCCTGTAGGTACTATTATAACAGCACCTGTAATTCTGATGTGTTTTCATTTATTCAGAAATACTTTTTATTTTTATTTTATTTCTATTTCCTTTGTGATTTCTTTATTAAATACATGATTTGTTGAGAAGTATGTTATTTACTTTCCAAATATTTGGGGATTTTCTAAAGATCTTTATGGTATTAATTTCTAGTTTAGTTCTATTGTTTAAAAAAATTCTTTGTATTACTTAAATTCTTAAAAAAGAATTTTTCACGTGTTTTGTATCTCAGAATCTAGTCTATTTTTGTGCACTTGTGAAGAATGCAGTTCTCTTCAGTAATTGGGTAGAATGTTCTGTAAATATCCATCAGGTTTGGTTGGTTTATGGTAATTTTTAGTTCTATTATATCCTTGTGTTTTTTGGTCTTTTGTTTTGCCTGCTTGTTCTAGAGTGACATGTTGAAATCTTAGTACAATTGTGTTTTTGTCTCTTTCTACTTATTTTATTGCTATTGTAGCTCTGTTAGTGGATGCATAAACATTTAGGTTTGTTACATTTTTTTTAAAGATTTTATTTATTTATTTGACAGAGATCACAAGTAGGGAGAGAAGCAGGCAGAAAGATGGGGGGGGGAACAGGCTCCCCGCTGAGCAGAGAGCCCTATGTGGGGCTCGATCCCAGATCCCTGAGACCATGACCTGAGCCTAAGGCAGAGGCTTGACACACTGAGCCACCCAGGTGCCCAGTTTGTTATATTTTTTTGATTGATCACTTTATTATTATGAAATAGACTATTTCTATATCTGATAATAGTTTTTGCTATTAATATATATATTTCAGTTTGCTTTTGAGTAGTGTTAGGGATCTTTGTTTTATTTTTTTCCCCATCTGCTTGCATTCAGTCTATTGTATCTATATCTTTAACATGCATTTCTTAGAGGACACATGTCCATGGGCCTTGTTTTTTAAATTCAACCTGATAATGTCTGCATTTTCATTGGGATATTCACCATTTACATGGTTTTCTTTAAGTCTGTCATGTTACCATTTGGGGTCTGTTTTTATACCTTGTTTCCTTTTCCCTCTTTTCCTGCCCTCTTTTAGAATATTAAATTTTAACAAATAATCCATTTTTATATCCTTTGTTAGCTTTTTAGATACATAATTCTTCATTTTATTTTGTAGTGGTTATTTTATTTTGTAGTGGTTTTAGAGTTAATACTACATATCTGCAGTTTATCACAATCTAATTCAAGTGATACATCATTTTATGTTTAGTGTAAGAATGTTACAATTACTGTTCCATTTATTTGTTTCCTCCTTTCCAGCCTTTATAGTGATGATGACGAGTTTTAATTTTACATGCTAAAAATGCTACAGTACTTTTTGGTTGTTTCATTGGGAAATTGTCTTTAAAAGAGATTTGAATGATTAAATGATCTTATACTGTATGACCATGTGGTTACCATTTCCAGTGGCTCAGTTTCTCGTACCCCTCATTTCTTTGTGTAGATCTAGTTTACATGTCAGTATTCTCCTTTTGCCTGAAGGATCCCCCTTTAACATTTCTTGTTCATGGAGGGCTCTTGGTATTAATCTTTTTGTTTTTGTATGCCTTTATTTTGCCTTTGTTTTTGAAAGATCATCCTTTGCTGGCTATAGATTTTTAGGTGTCTAGTTTTTGCTTTTTCAGTAGTTTTAGTGTTCTACTCTTCTCTCATTGTTTGCCGTGAGGAATGTAATATTGGTAACTTACTTCCTTGTAGTGTCTTATGTGTTTTCTTTGAGCGTTTTTAAGATTTCTGTTTATCATTGTTTTTCAATATTTGATTTTGTTGTGCCTTGGTATGGTTTACTACATGTCTTTTTTGCTTTAGATTTGTTGAGTTTCCTTGATGTTTGGGTTTATCCTTTTCATCAAGTTTAGAAATTTGGGATTATTTTTTTTACAATGTTTTTGTTATTGTTTTGTTTTGGTTTTGTTTTGTTTGGTGTTTTTGTTTGTTTGCTTTTTGGTCACCTGTCCCTTTTTGGGGGACTCCAGTTACTGAGATAATAGGTTGTTTGAAATCTTTCCACAGCTCACTCATGCTTTTTTCATTTTCTGTCATTCTTTTTTTGTGTGTGTATGTTTCATTTCGATTGGTAGGTAATGCTGTGCCTTCAGGTTTATCTGTTTTCTTCTGCTATGTCTAGTCTGTTTTTTATCCCACTCAGTATATTTTTTTTCATCTTAGATATGGTTTCATTTCTAGAAGTTCGATTTAAGTATTTCCATGTCTCCCCTTAACTATTTGAACATCATAATTGTTTTAAAGCTCTTGTTTGCAATTAACTTCTGTGCCAGTTCTGGTTCAATTCCAGTTTTTCTTTTTGTGTGGTTAATTTTTGATTGGATGCTATATATTGTGTATTTTACTTTGTTGGCTGGTAGATATTTTTGAATTTTTATAAGTCTTCTTGGGAAGGCTTATTCTGTGATGCAGTAAATAACTTAGAAAACAGTTTGATCCTTCTGAGTTTTTCTGTTATGATTTGTCAAGCAGAAATCTGGAAAAGAGCGCAATCTAGGGTTCATTATTCCCCATTGCTCTTGCAACACTGTCCAGAACATTCTCTTCAGTATTTCATGAAGTATGAACTTTCCAGTATTGCTGATGGGAGCAGGCACTCGTCACAGTCTGTGTGAATGCCAGGAAATGTGCCTTCTTATCCCTCGGTGTGTTTTTTCCCCCAGCCTCCTGAAGTCTCCAGTACTTAAGTGTTGATCTCTCCTCTGCTGCATCCTCGGGGGAACTCTGTAGGTCTCCAGGGGTCTTACTCTGTGTAATCCTCTCTCATGTGAATTCTATCCGCCTTGGTCTCCCCAGACATTCAACTCCCGGAGTCTGCCTGGTTCTGCCTCAGTTTTCCTTCCTTGCATTACACTGTGAACACTTCACACAGTAAATGGGGGAGGTGTAGGGGTTTCCTCATTTGTTTCTTGTTTCTTGGGGATTATGTTTTTAGTTGCCTCACAGCCAGGGTCTGGAAAAGCATTGTTTCGTATATTTTGATGGGTGTTTTTTGTTGTTTCAGGCAAGGGGGTCAGTCTGGGGTCTGTTAAAATACCTTGGCCGGAAATGGCCAGTCCCTTATTTCTTTTTAAGATATCATCATCTCTTTTCAGCCAAGGTTAAGACTATAATTCATTGTTTCCTGCTTTGTCTTTTTGGTGAAATGACTCTTCTTCCAAGTCCTTTCTTGCTTTCTAATATATTTGACAGTTGTTTTCTATTTGATAGTAAAAATTTTGAGAGTGATACCATTATCATTAACCTTTACCAAACACTAAGAAACATAATTGAAATGGAGGGAATATTGTCAGAATAGTCAGAAATTCTGGTACCCTAGTACCATGCCCTCTGTTAATTCACTGTAAAATTTGCATGTTTTCAATGTTGATAGAGCTGAAATATTTCATAATGACTGTGTGTACTTAAATATTTAATTAATATATATTTTTTTGGTACTTAAATATTTTAAAGAAAATAATAATTTTGGGAGGATTTGTACTTTTTTAGACTGAGCCTTAATGTCCCTACTACATTTTGGATTTTGGTTCTAACTCTGTTCTACTCTACTTCCTCGTATTTTGTGTGTGTGTATGTGTGTGTATATGTGTGTGTGTGTGTGTGTATGTATATATCTATCTATCTATATATATATATGTATGTATTTTTTGCTCTTACTGTTTGCCCCACCACTTGGTATGCTGCTTGAAATGAGATTTGTCATTCTTTGACCTAATAGAACCTCATATCGTCCCTGGGATGGGCATATTCACTTCATATTTGATGGTCTGGACTGAGTAGGCTGGTGTTTACGGCGTTAAGTGCCTTGTTAAGGCTTTACCTAGAATCTCGATATTATACAGGTTCTTAACTATGTCCTGTATTATGCTCCTGTACCACATTATAAAGCATCTACATCCTTGTAGCTTGTTATTACAGGTCTTTGGTATGTTGTGAAAAAGCTGTCAGGAAATGAATTCTTAGAATTACTTGGAATTACTTAGAATCTAAGAATGCTTAGAATTACTAGGTAGCTGTTGTTTCGCCATTGATGAGAATATCTTTTTCATTCTGCTGTGTTTGTCATGGTATTTTTTCTGGTAATTGAAGGTATTCTCGATATGCAAGGCTTGTTGGCTCTCCCTTTGTGACCTTGTGGTAACATCACTGATTTGGGCAGGGATCAGCCAGGGAGGTCTTATTTCCACTTTGGTCGATAGTCTTACCCTTTGAAAGTATTTGCTCCCTTCTCTTCCCCGCCTCTCCATCCCCTCCATCTGCACCCCGACCCAGTCTCTCATTTTAGAGGAAAAGAACACAGAAGTCAGCTTCTATTTAACTCTGTTCGGAAAAATTGAGTAAAGAGCTCTTGAAGATAAAAAGACTCTACCCCCTTGTCTGCCTGCCTGCCGACTTGAGAGTGTTGATTACTTACCGTGGTTGAGGAATCTTGGAACTGATGACTCCCTTTAAATCCATTCTCTTTTCACTTGATGGAACAAAATAGCTTTATTTTCCTTTTATTGTTCACCTCCCCCTCGTAGAATCAATCGTGTGATGTTTCCTCTCTGCATGCACAAAGTATTGTTTCAGAATCTCTTCGGGCCTGAGGTCTAGATGGGCGTGTGTGTGCCCTGAGCGTCTGGTACGGGAGAGGTGTGTGTGTGTGTTTCTATTTTCTTCCATCCTTGGGTTCCTCCAGTTCTGGGAACACTTACAGCTTGCTCGCATTGCATGGTTCTGGCTCCCTCTGCAGCCCCAAATGGAAAAGTGCTTTGTTGTCTTTTGTTCCTGGGAAATCTAGCTCTTGGCCTTCTTGCTTTGAACAGAGCATCCCAGCTGGTCTGCAAGTACCCGCTGAGACTCCAGATTCAGGAATGCATTTTTTTTGTTGTTTCCCTGTAAGGCTTGCTGAAGACTGAGGACACACTTCTGAGAGCGCCCAGAGGTGAGCCGGTGTAGACAGGGGGATGGAGGGGAGTAAAGGCACAGCGGGGGCACGCACGACCGAAAAGTTCATTTAGTAATTAGAAGGGCAATTTACTTACAGGAATTTGCTATAAACTGTTGTTACTATCAGGGAGTTGCCGAGGAGAAGGCTGCAGCTGTTGTAGGATCCCCAGGCCCGGTTCCCTGGGTTACACACGTGGGACATGGATGCGCCGCTCCCGGTGATGAGCCAGGTCACGTGGCCTTCTGGGCTGGCTTGGCTCTTGGATGTTTAGGGTGACTTTGGCTAGGGCTCGACATCCTAACCTTAAATTATTGATTTTTAAGATACTGTTGAGAGTTCAGTTCTCCCCATAAACCTAGAGCTGCTGTTAAATGCAGCACAAGGATCCGTGGGTTCCAGAGTAGAAGTTCTTCAAGCCGCCGTGACCCTGGTTGACCTGTAATGATTTCAGGGTACATAAGGGCAGAATTTCTAGACACATTTTGCCTCAGCAAAATCAAGCTCTGAACATTCAAAAGTGGCTTTTGGGGTGCTGTTCTGTTCTGTTTGTTGATGTGGGTGCTGGTTACATAAATCTACTTAATGTGCAAACATGACACTTGCATGTGCCTTTTTTTGTTTGTGTGTTATACACAAATCTCGTATGTGAAATGCCTCTTGAGCATTCGCCAAAGAACTGTTCATGGAAGTGCTGGCAAGAGGGGTCCGGTCCTGCTGCCGTGTGAGCTCACCCTGTTCTCAGACCTCAGGAAGTCTCGTCTCCTTTACAGGGTAAGTACGTGTACAGCGTTACGTGATGTGAGATGACTCTTCTTTAATCAATAATTAAAACATTAATATAAATCCATGCCTTTAGAGTTATTTCATCTTCATAAAGCAAGTTTTGGACCTTTGAAATGTGGCCTTTTTTATTTAATAAGTCAACATCGCTAGCTTTGTAGGGTTTTTTCTCCTCCCCTCCCTTTAGGTGATCTTTGCCAGGACTTAGGATCCCTATGAACTGTTAACCTGTGTTTTTGTGAAACCGAATAACACTCATTAACTTTCTAAGAAGATCAGGGTGATGTTTGTTCTGTTTGAAATTAAGTATTGGAAATTTTTAGACTCAGAGACGTGGGGAAGCTGAATACGCAACCTCGTTCTCCGCTTCTGACTTTCCCGTCCCGTGTTCTGTGCTTGGCTTGTATAGATCGCATCTTTGCTTTCTTGAGACCTTTGTAGCTGACCCCTGTATTGTCATTAAACCTGTTGCACACTTAGAAGAATTAAGCTTGATATTCTTACTTGAAAACTCAGTGAATAGTTGTTAAGAGTCCGCACCGGTTTGTGCCACTTTCTGATTTGGCTTGAAAGATCTAGTTTTCAGATTTGCTGTATTTGTTGCTAGCTGCAGAATCTAGTTTTCATCCTGGAGTGAAATGCACATGACCTTGTTGATTTTGGTGGAAATTAACAAGCTCCAGCTGTTCCCTCAAGGCCTCCAAAACCCGTTTCCCTGGCTTGGTGTGGACAGGACTGTGATGCACGGAAGCAGACGTGACAGTGAGGACAGTTTGTTCTCAGAGGAGTGCTCGCGTCGATCTGTGCACAGAGAGTACGAAAGGTCATGGTGGCATGTTTCTGTCCCAGACCCGGAACCCAAGCACTGCGTTCCTATTTGGAGCAGACATTGACCTCTTTTTTTCTGGGCTGAAAACAGTGAAGTGTATCAGTTTTGGTAGCTTGGGTTATAAGAAACTTCAATTAGTTTGAAGTGGAATTACCCTGATGAAAGGGCAGTTGAAAGCCCTTGACACTGGACAGAGGATTGTGTAGTGTCTGATCTTGGCGCAGACCGCACCAGACACACTGAGAGTCACTATGAACCGCCGGTCTCCTAGCTCTCCCTCCGCAGGCCCTATTAGACTTGCAAAAATAGCAGACACTGTGTGTGCTTGGCTTGGTGCCCGCTGTGGACTAGAAAAAGAAAGCGTACCTTGTTTGCTCTCCAACCAGATACTGGTGCATCGTGTTACGGCTCCGCTCGGTTCTGCACTCCTGTGTTCAGTCTCCTCCTGACAGATGCCGTCGCCGCCGCCCCTGAGCAAGACGAATGCGGCCACTCCGCCGGAGTTGGCTTTCGCCCAGCTGTGCTTGCCAGTACCCCAAGCGGATGTGCTTGCACACCTGCGGGAAGGTAGCTGCCTGCAGACCTGTTCTCTGCCGTGATGGGCATTGCCTTTTGAGGTTTTGCTATTTCTGAAGGAGAAGTTGTCATTCTGTTTGGCTGACCAGATAAGTTGTGAGTCCTGAACTTCTCCTCCTTTTTATGTATTTATTTGTTTATTTTTAAAAAAACATTTGATTTATTTATTTGACAGAGAACACAAGTAGGCAGAGAGGCAGGCAGAGAGAGAGGAGGAAGCAGGCTCCCGCCTGAGCAGAGAGCCTGATGCAGGACTCGATCCCAGGACTCGATCCCAGGACTCTATCTCAGGACTCGACCCTGAGATCATGACCTGAGCCGAAGGCAGCGGCTTAACCCACTGAGCGCCCCCAGGTGCCCCTCTCTCCCTCCTTTTTAAACAACAGATGTTTCTTTGTTGAGTACCCGCTGGACATGTCCAAGGAGGATCCCTGCCCTGTGGGAAGGAGCCCGCAGTGCTTCAGGCAGGAAGCTAAGCAGGTTGCTGGGACCTCGGTGGTTGTGCGCCGGACGGCCTGCAGGAGGGAAGAGAGGGAGGAGGGGCTCTCACACGGCTGGAGGTGAAGTGGAGCTTAGGGCACGGGGCCCGTGTGCCCACGCTGGCCGTGAAAGAGAGCGAGCCTGATGGGCCTGGGCTGGGCCTGGCTTGGAGGCCGCAGGCGATGCGGAATCCACACAGGAGTTTCACACAGTGCAGGTGGCGCTCCTTCAAGACGCATTGCTCTGGCAGCCGCTTGAAGGCTGGGGGGTCCTAAACGAGGTGCGAGCTGGGGACTGTTCAGTTGGGAGGTGGGAGGCATAGAAAGGTTTTGAACTGAAGAAGAAGGAAAAAAAAAAAAAAAAACACGAGGTCCCAAGTTCCGATAGAAGGAAAGAGAGCACGCGGGTAGGGCAGGAAGGATCGCGAGGGATGCAGGAGTCTACAGCGAGGCAGGTAGGACTTTTCCCCAGGTGAGGCCAGTCATGGAACTTTTCTAGAAAGGAACTCGTTCCTCCCCGGAGCTCTGCCCTCTTCTCTCTTGGCTCCTCTCTGTGGGCCTCCGGCCTGCCTGGCCCCTGCCTGGCCCCTCAGCCTGCTTTTCGGCTGGGTCTGCACCGTCCCTAGCATCCGTCCTCCGAGACCCACGGCTGTGTTTTGATGAGATGTATTTCAGACCCGCTGCTGTTTCCTAGGCGACCGCGGGGTCAACGTGAACATGATTGTGTCCAGCAGCAAATTAACCATTTGGACAATAAGTGTCAGCGGTGAAGATACTATTAGGAAAGTCTAGTCCGTGAGTCAAGTTCCCTTTAAAAGATTTAAATGCAGATTATTTTCGTAAACTTGAGAATTACCGATTGTCTTTTCCTTCCCCTCCCTTCGGTTCTTCCTCCCTCGCTGCTCTTCCCTTTTCCTCTCTCTCCTCCTCCTCTGCCTCCTCTGCCCTTCCTTTTCTCTTTCCTTCTCTTTTCTTTCTCCGTTTCTCCCTCCAGCCTTGGTTCCTTCCCCTGCTCTGCACCCCCGTGCGCAACTGAGAGAGTCGCGCATAATGGTGAGGCTCCTGGCGGCCGTGTGTGCCGCCGAGTAACCGGTGACTGTGTGAGGAGGCCGGAGGGACTCTAGGGAGACTCTCAAAGGGCCAGTCCCCCCCCCCCCCCCCCCCAGCTCGTTCCCGACACGGAGGAAGCTGTTCTTTCCCGCTGGGATTGCCGCGAGGCTGGGGCGCTGTCCGGAAGCTAGAGATCGAAGGCCGCTCCTTCAACTACTTTGCCCACAGATGAGTCTAGTACAGACGGGGAGTCAGAAGTAGCCTTGTATTTTTGGTCTGGGAGAGAGGCTTGGTCAGGGAGGCAGGGGCCTGTTTGCCCAGTGTCTCCTGCTGCTGAGGACCGACGGGCCTTGTCTTCGTGGCACGGACTCTTGGAACGGAGCGGTCGGCTGCCTTCTGAGTCTGTGTGGGCAGGGGTGTCTGCGAGGACGTGACGGGCTGCCTGAAGGGAACGGACACGAGAGCACATGCTCCATCTGGACACCGACGTAGATCAGGGTTGGTATAATCTCAGAGCCGGAAGAAGCCCTGGAGGCCGCTTGAAATGGGCAAGTTCTGGAAATTCTGCGGGGGATCAGGAGTACGGGTTCTTCCACGTCGAGAGATCAGGAGGGTTCATTCCTTCATTGATTCTCCTGTTCAGTGTAATTTTCACTACTTTAGGGCTGATCTTTCTGAAGCCCTTCTAGAACTCTTGAGCCTTCGAAGTGACTGCCCATTCCTTCTAGATCTGAATTCTGGAATCCAAGACCTGATTCGTGTAATCACAAAAGGCCTTTTCGTCTCATCCAGTAGGGCCCGTTCTCCCCAGCGTCCTCGTTCCTAGGGCTCCCTGCTTTCGTCTTCCCGTGTGCCCCTTCCACTGCTCTCTCCGGTCTCCTGTGAAGCTCCAGAGTCACTGGGCTCTCGCTGCCGTGTTCCCGAAGCTTCCCTGCCGCTAATGGGGGCATAGAGGCGTCTTCCTGTTTTTGTTTCCGTGGCTGCAGGAGGAAAGTAGGCTTTTTAAAAGAGCATTTTTCCCTTTGTACTTTTATTTTTACTTATTGTATTTATTTTTATTTTTATTATTATTATTTTTTAAAGAGCAGCAGGCAGAGCAGGCAGAGGGAGAAGCAGGCTCCTTGCTGAGCAGAGGGCCCAGTGTGGGACTCGATTCCAGGACCCTGGGATCATGACCTGAGCTGAAGGCAGAGGCTTGACCGACTGAACCACCCAGCGTCCTTCCTTTGTGTTTTTACAGAAAGATACAGGTTGGGAAGTCCTACGTTGGCTGCCTGCTTGTACTTAGCACTGTGGTAATAGACATACATCTGTCATCATGACCTTGCCCTGGAAGAGGCTACCGCACAGTGACCAGCCCCAGACGAAACATGATGGAGAGGGAAGGTCACAGAATGACCTCTGTGACCGGGAGGACATGGGGTCACAGAGAGGGAGCAGTACAGGATGACCAGTGCCAGGAGCAGGGAGCGAGTGCAGGGACAGAGGGCGGCCCGCTGTGGGAAAGCGGAAGGCCCAGCAGAGCAGAGCAGAGGGACGGCGTCCAGGGACGATGGTCTCGGAGGCCTGGGTTGGAAGCAAGTTGCGCAGGGTGTTGGAGGCCAGCGAAGGGAGCTCCGGCCAGGAAACTGAAGTCGGTGACAGTAGCTGAGTCGCTGAGTAAGACAGAAACCTGTGGGATGGCAGGAAGGGAGAGTCGCACCGACCAGCCCGACCAGCCCGCGGACACTGCGGACATGCGCGGGCTGTGCGCACAGTGGGGGCAGCGGAGGCGGGAGGACGGTTCGGAGAAGGGAAGGACGGGCCTGCTGACAGATCAGGGCAGGCCTGGGGGCCTGCAGATCCTGGTGCAGACTGTAGTGCTCCAGCATGGTAGTGTGTATTGACGGAAGTCAGTCCGTTAGCAAGATTGAGATTTCACAGTGATTCCTTACACTGTGTTTGCACAGCAAAGGCGACTTTGCACACCACTGGTATAAGTACCACCGCCTTTGTTCTGCAACGTCTGTAGCAGCTTTCCTACTTATGACTGTAGGTGACCCCCACGCACTCTCCAGGCTTAATGTGCTGAAGGTTCAGCCCCTGAACGGTGCATCCGGTGGACAAGTCAAGGACTAAATCTGCTCACGGTGCATCCGGTGGACAAGTCAAGGACTAAATCTGTTCGTCTCTTTTCCCATTCGTTTTGAGGGAGAGGAATCTGCTTTACAGAAACATTCTGGAAGGCGTCTCTTCGGTGTCAGGTTGTCTTTTGGCTTAAACTATGTGTGTTTCCAAAAAATCAATGTAAGATCACACTTCAGGGACTTTTCCAACCTAGTTAGATCTCCTGAGCCTAACACACACCCTCCCCGTGTTGCCTGAGTCTCCCCGTCTTGCTGCGGGTTTGGGAGCAGGTCCAGCCCGCAGGCACCCTGCCAGGGGATGAACTTGATACCGCTGCCTTCTGAAACACTATCTGCGTGAAGTGAGCTCTTTGATCCATTGTCTTCCCTGGTGAGACCAAGGGAACGTGAAGGAATACCTTTGAGTCGATGAATATTAGATGAGGGGTATATAATTTAAACTCACAGCCCTGCTAACCCTCTCGCTCAGGGGGGACACAAGAGGAACATGGACAGTCATGGCTCCTACCAGGCTCGTGTCTTGTCTGGGTGCATCCTTCTCATTCACGTAGCACAGACCTCGGGAATAAGCAAATGGTGACTGGTGATTGTCATTTCTTTTAGCTTCAGAATCTCTCGATGTTTTTTTAAAGATTTTATTTATTTGACAGATAGAGATCACAAGCAGGCAGAGCTACAGCCAGAGGGAGAGGGAGTAGCAGGCTCCCCGCTGAGCAGAGAGCCCGATGCAGGGCTCGATCCCAGGACCCTGGAATCATGACCCGATCCGAAGGCAGCCACTTAACCGGCTAAGCCACCCAGGCGCCCCTAAAACCTCTAGATTTTGAACGACATATACTGAAGTGGAATCGGCATCAGTATCTGTGTATAGAGCCATCAGGGTTTTAGTGGCAAACCCTGCTGATACCCACTTCATAAACTGTAGCAGTAACAGTAATGATACCATCAGCCAAGATTTCTTGAGTGTATACTATGTGGAAGGTTGTATTCGAAACCCTACAACCCCTTTCATTCTCTTAATAAACGTATCAGTAGGTATTCTTATCATCCCGGTGTTAGAGATGAGGAAATCAAGGCACAGAGGGGCCACGTGACTTCCCCGAGATCTCACAGTCGACGTAGTAGATGGAGTCGGGATTTGAACCCGAGGAGGCAGGCCCCGGTTCCCAGCTTCTCTCTAGACCCTTCAAGGTGAGAAAGGCAGCTAATAGATCCTTTCCAGTGTCCTTAATTTTGTGGGAGTCTGGTACGGGGTGCATTACCCTGGAGCGGGGGAGGCTGGGAAGGCTTTCCTGAGAAAATGCCCGTCAGGACGACACGGAAAGAAAGCTCAGAGGCTCTCTGGTGAGGCGTAGTGGATGGGGAGGTCCCAGCATGCGCCGTGGCTGTAACCCTGATGAGAATAAGGCCGTGGGAGGAACACCGAGGAAGCCCCTTGGAAGGGGGAGATGAGAGAAGGTGTGTGCTAGAGGGAGGCCAGCACCTACCAGGCCAGGAAGGGCTTTGCAGGCCTATTGCAAGGATGTATGGGACCGCAAACGCCAAGGATTAAGGACAATGGTGACTCAGAATGCGATTTGTAATTGTGATTTGTAATAAGTGTGTAGTTGGTCTTTGTCCCATTCCTGGCATAGAAGTTCCTCAAGTGCTTGGAATTTTCTAAGTCATGAGATCTGGGTGTTGAGAGCCAGAAAAGCTCTTTTGTGATGTTAATGGGTGACTTGACAAGCCCCTCTGGGACTGGGGGGTGGAGGCCTTTGCCCTGGAAACCAGTCACAGGATCAGAGGCTTGGAACTTTCCATCCCATCCCAGAACCTCAAGGGAGGGCAGAGGGAGGCTGGAAGTAGGGTCCAGTCACCAGTGGCCAGTGCTTTCATCGGTCCCGTCTGTGTAACAGAGCCGCCCTGAAAACCCTAAAGGATGGGGTTCAGAGGGCTTCTGGGTGGGTGAGCCTGGGGAGACTGGGGGAGACTGGTGTTCCCACAGAGTATGGACACTCCCCACCCCCTCCCACACTCTTTGCTCTAAGCCTTCCTCTGGCTCTCCCTCTGTATTCCTCATAAGACTCTGCCAATCAGCTGGTCAACCTAAGAAACGTTTCTCTGAGTTCCGTGCGCCTCTCCAGCAAATCCGTCAAACCTGGGGGGACGTTGTGGGAATCTGACTTGTGGGTCCGTCAGAAGCACAGCTGCCAGCATCACTTGAGACTGGTGTCCGTGTTGCTTGGCCGTACTGGAAAAAAGGGAACATGCTAGAAGGACATTAAATGTTAAGAGTTAGAGTCAAGGCAGACCCGAGAGGGATGGAACCATGGGCATGACGCGATGCGCTGTGAGTCAGCGAAGTTGTTTCTGACCACGGACGTGGCCGATGAGTCGTAGAGGCACGTGTGGGTGTAGAACAGTCAGGAAGCAGTTGCTTTTGTCCAGGTGAGCCCTGGTGGTGGCCTAGGCCGGGGTAGTAGCAGTGAGGACGGAGAAGCCCAGCAGCGGCTTGGAGGTGGAGGACGGGCGATTCGGATGCGGGTGGTGAGGGTGTGGAAGAATTCGCGCCTAAATGAGGAGTGAGAAGAAACATGCCAGCTAGCCAGATGGGACCGTGTGGAAACGTTCCTCAGTGGACCTTACTCGGTCAGGAGAAGGGTTGTGTGAGAGGAGGTGGACGGCAGAGTGACTCCTGCCACGGCCTGGGCGAACACGCTCATGTACGTGTGTGTGTGTGCGCGCGCGCGCCACAGCCTGGATCTCCTGCTGTGGGGGTCAGAGCACCCGGATGAAGTGATCTTTAGAACAGAGGCTGTGTCTTTGGTGCCTCTGGCCCTCTGGGTGTTGTGGTGTCAGTGACCCAGCACCACGGTTCCTCCGCTGTCAGAGTTTCTCCTAGAAAGAGTCGGAGCACAGAGGGATGCCCGTGCGTGGCCCAGCGCGGGGAGAGGCAGAGGCATCGACATCTCTGCAGACCTCCTGGCCGGGCTCGGGAGAAGCGTTGTCCCCCGGGGTATCCAGTCCAGCCTTCTCCCTGCCTTGGCCTAATGCTGTTCACCTCAAAACGTCTTCCTGTCTCCGGCTAGAAAACCTCCAGAAGCTTCGTGCTGATCGCCGCCACGTCCGACGAGGTGTCTCTCGCCGAGCATGCCCGCCGGGTCGGGTGGGATGAAGTCCCCGCAGATGGGGAGTTTCTCAGTTGCCACCTGGTCTAGAGCAGAGCTGCCCTCCTGCCCTGTCCACCTTCCAGAAGTCTGTGCCGCACGGCAGACGGCTGAGGAACTTCGGTCTTGCTGTCTCATCAGACTTTTCCAGCCCGGGTTCTAGCAGCCTCGGGAGTGGTCATGCCTGAGGGCGCGGCCTTGCCGGTGGTGGGGAGTCAGCCTCAGTGGTGGGGGCGGCTGTTTTGGGAGGAGTTAAATGCGATGTTTAAAAAACTGGGACGTGAACGCTGCGGAAATGAACTTCCACAACACGGGGACTTTGGTTGGACCCGACGGGATGAGCTGGCTTGACTAAATGCTGTGTCTCACTCCCGATTCAGGTTTCTGATTTAACTTTGATGATTACAGGATTGTTTTTAATCTCTGGAACGTGCTGCATTGAGGCAATGACGTAAAAGAATGACGTGAAAGAAACAGGAAATGTGCAGCTTCGCATCAGGGATCTGAAGAACTGGTAGTTACTGAGAACACATGGGACATTTATACCTGCTCATCGTACTGGGCCTCATGCCTCCGCGGTTCCCAGAACCCTGATGCAGTACCCGGGCTTCCTCAGCTCAGAGCCTGCCTGTTTGATGGACTGATTGATTGACTGGTTGACTGATTGATTGATTTAACTGTGTACAGTCTGCCCCTCCCACTGCGTCCTGAGAGCACAGACAGACTCTGTACTGTTTCCCGGCATCTGGACTAGCCCCGACACAGAGTACGCACTTCGTAAAGTTTTGTCATTTAGGTAAATGACCGAAAAATTTTTTTATCTTATAAGCATCCGTCATAATTCTATAAAACAGGCCGGCACGCTGCCGTACAGACATCGGATTGTGCTTCGTGACGGGGTTTCACTCAGGTTTTAGAATCGTCGGTTGTCCTGGGAGAAGCCGGTGGGCTCTCTTGCTCTTTAAAGAGCATGAACGCTGGCATAATTAAGTTGCGTCTACAGGGGAACGCATGTACCTGTTCTGCATCAAGGCGGAATTTACATTTTTTCTTTAAATTAGAAAACCCACTAGTCAGTAGTTATCAGTCCCACGTCTGAGGGAGACTCTCCAGCACCTGCGAGGGTTTGGCGGGGATCCTGGGCTCTCGCCAGGAGAAGCGCTTTGTTCCCCTTGGGCTACGATCCCAGCAGCGGAGGAGGCTAGATTGTGGTACCGAGTTGTCTTGGCAGAGGCGACTGTAACATATTTCAGCTGGTGATTTCTGCACGATTTGTATGAATTTCTGTCTGACAGGAGTCACAACAAAACCGTTATGTGACTTGTGTCTAAAGCGATCAGTCAGTGGGAGCTGCGGAAATCCGTTTGCATATGTCAACAGTTTAATCTTCTAATAAACTTGCCAATGGAAAACTGACACTAGAATTAGGTTTCTGTATTTACTGACTAGGAAGATGTGGTTATCGAGTGTACTGATGGGAAAAATCTTTAGAATCCCAGTCTTTAAATTGGGACCATATGTGTGTTTTCTTTCTCCGGCCAAATCTATTTGTACATTTACCCACACGTGTACACACACACACGCACACGCAAGCGGCGTGCAGTTACATGGATGTGTGTTTGTGTTTTGTACGTATGTGTTCACACAGAGCACACATGTGGTTCATGCATACGCACGTGCTTTAGTATGCGTATAGATTGAAATGGAAGTTTCCTCCTGTGTTCACGGAACAACACAGTTCTCTCTATCGTGGGCTCCTCATATGTCTTGAGTTGGTTAGTGTGTGTATAGTCCTTAAGAACATGGCCTAGCACAGAAGTCTTCCATAAATACCGACTTTCCTTATTATAGAGTGTATCGTCATCTGTCAGCCTCAGCATAGGACTGTGGTCTGTCACTGCTTCTCGTACCAGTTTCGCTCCAAAGACAGGCTGGTCTCCCTCCAAAATTACTCCGTAAAGGGAACAACATTCGGTGAACGTGCTATTACTCTAAAATGCCCGCAGCTAATTTCTGTGCCATATAGCAAATATTAGTAGCTGTATTTTCAAATGAAAACCATCTATTAATTACCTTCGTAATACTGATTCCTGTTAAAGGAAACTGTTTCTCTAAGTCATCATCACCCCCTAGAGTCCGTTTTGATTGTCAAAGTAACACTGTCTTTGCTGAGAATTTTAATTACAGGTTTGAAAGAGAGCCGTCCATTTATTAGGAAAAAAAATAGATATGCTGTGGTCTGAATGTGGTTGTCCCCCGCCATACATATACTGAGATCTTAACCCCAAAGGTGCTTAAGTCATGATGGTGGAACCCTAGGGGCGAGACCAGTGCCTCCTAAGAGGGGCTCCAGAGAGATCCCAGGCTGCTTCTGCCACGGGAGCATGCGGTGATGAGTGTGCAACCTAAAAGAGGCCCCCCCCCCCCCCCAATACTACCACGCTGCCTCCTTGATCCTGGACATCCCAGCTTTTAGAACTATGAGAAACACATTTTATTGTTTATCATCTACCCTGTTTGTGGTATTCTGTTGGAGCAGCATGAACAGACTCACAGACAGTATTTAAGTGACCAAGAGGAGAGAAAACCATGTGAAAGGAACGTAGAAGAATTTGGGAACATTGGTAGGTTAGCGTTTAGGTACAAACACACCTTGAAGGATGATGCCAAGGGCACATACGATTTTGAGACGGGCTGCAGTAAGTCATTGTAGTCAAAATGAGTATATGAACTGGCGATGTGAAAGTGTTGAATAATTGGGATTTTGTTGGAATAGGTAAGTAGCTTGTTCTGGACAAAAGATTCACAGCAAGGGATTGCATTGCTTCTGTAATTTTACAGAATACAAACGAAGTCGCAGATGGTCAAAGGAAAGACCACAGAGTCGGTTACTAGCAGTGCGGGGACCGAGCCGGACTGTGATGTGCTGGGAAATAATGGCCGCCTGGCCGCGGTCGGACAGAGATACTGTGGAAATGGAACAAATGAACTTGAAATGTTGACCTCAACTCTCGAAGAATGATTCGAGCCCTGGACTGTGCTATATACAGAGTCTATAGATGATTCTTAATAAAATGCCTTTCTTGTTTTATTATGGGTAAAGAAACTCGACTTTACATTTCTCCTTTGGGTCAGGTTTGTTTGAACGTGTTCAAAAAGACAGCATGTTTCTCAGATCCCGGCCACTGGAGTGTGTTCTGGGCCTCGTTCAGCGCGGCTGCTTTTGTGATGGGAGTCATGTGCGTTATGATAATAGTATTTTATCTGTGTAGAAGACCGTTGAGGCATTTGTATTTAGGGTATTATATTGGTTTTTAAAAACTGTCTGGGTAGGGTATATTGTGTTTGAGTTTTGGAGCAGAACCTGAGCTAAAAGGGGGGGGCCTGGGTCTGCGGGGGGAGGGGGCTGAGAACACTGAGTTAGATGGTCGCCTTTGTGAAGGTCGCCTCCCTTTTTCTTTTTAATCAGTTGGGAGAAAGATTATCTTTGGGTAGCCTTTTAGGCTTTGAAATTCAGAGAGGCCGTGTTTGTTGGGCGAAACTTTTTGTGCAGAGCCATGCTTTCTTTTAACGTTTCTTAAGTATGCTCTGTTGTACCCTTTAAAGATCAGATTTTATGATACCCAACTAGAAATAAGTATTCAACAGAGCGGGTATTGGTAGCGAGGGGGGAGTTTGAGGACAGGAGAGCGACCTATTTGTTGAAAGGGTCAGATGGATTTTAGATCTGCACCCTTAAGATCCTGAGTATTTTGAGGGGCAGGAGGGTATAGCTTTAAAAAATAGGAAAAGTTGGTATTTGGGGACAGCTGACCTGGTTTTCTGAATCTCTGCTCTGCTGGTTGGGTGTCTGTGAGGTCTGCTTCCCTTGTCTGGGAAATAAAGCTAATGATACCTGCTCCACAGTTTTTTTTATTGAGGTATAATTGATACAACATTTTAGTTTGAGATATGCATTGTAGTGGTTTGGTATTTGTATATATTGCAAAATGATCATCACAGTAAGTCTGGTTAACGTCTGTCACCGTACAGGGTTGCAATATTTTCTTCTTGTGATGAGAACTTTCAAGATCACTTCCTTAGCGATTCTCAAATACGCAACACAGTGTTATTGACTGTTACCGCCGTGCTGTGCGTTACCTCCCGTGACTTCTAACTGGAAATTTGTACCTTTTAACCCTTTTCACCCATCTTGCCCCCCTCTGACACTCTGCCTACGGTAACCACCAGTCTGTTTTCTCTAGCCACGTGAGTTCTTTTTTTGTTAGCTTGTTTTTGGTTTTGTTTCTAGATTCCACATAAAGTGAGACCATTTGGGTATTTATCTTTTTCTGACTCACTTTACTTAGCTTAATGCCCTCAAAGTCCATTTGCCCAAATGGCAAGACTTCATTGTTTTGTGGCTGAGTAATACCCGTGTGTGTGTGTGTGTGTGTGTGTGTGTGTGTGTGTGTGTAACATTTTCTTTATCCGGTCATGGACATTCAGGTTTGGCTGCATGTCTTGAGTATTGTAAATAATGCTGTAGTGAACGTGGGGGTGTGTGTGCATCATTTCGTTGTGTGTGTGTGTGCGTTTTAAGTAAACTGCACCAAATGTGGGGCTCACAAACCAAGATCAAGGGTCACGTGCTTTACCCACTGAGCCAGCCAGGTGCTCCTGCACATAATTTTTTGAATCAGCGTTTTCATTTTCTCTAGATAAATACCCAGAATTGGAATTACTGGATCCTAGTTCTATTTTTAATTTGTTGAGGAACCTTTGTGCAGGCGTCCACAGGGGCCGCACCGATTCACATTCCCACCGGGAGTACACAGGGTTCCCCTTTCTCCACATCTTTGCCAACATTTGTTGTTTCCTACAGCTGTTCCAGCAGGCGTGAGATGATAGCTTATTACAGTTCTGACCTCTGTCCCCCCATTGATTACTTGTGTTCGAGGATATTTTCATGCACCTGCTGGCCATCGTATATTGTCTTTGGAGAAATGTCTGTTTGGAGCCTCTGTCCATTTATTTTTAATTGGATTGTTTTATTTTTCTGCTTTTGAGTTGTAGGAGTTCTCCATGTATTTTGGGTATTGACTTCTTATCAGATGTACGATATGCAAGCATTTTTTTTTTCCTATTTGTTTTGTCAAAGGTCTCCTTCGCTGTGCAAACATTTTTCAGCTTGACACAGTTCCACGCGTCTGTTCTTGTTTTCGCTGCCTTTGCTTTTGGTGTCAAATCCGAAAACTCCTTGTTAAGACTGGTATCAAGGAGCTAATCGCCCCTGCTTTCTTCTAGGAGGTTTATGTTTGAGCCTTCCCTCCAAGTCTGTAATTCGTGTTGAACTAACATTGCTCGTGATGCGAGATTGTGGTACATGTTCCCTGCATTGTGTGTGCTTGCCCAGCTTTCCCAGCACCGTTCGTGGAAGACGGGTCCTTCCCCCACGGTGTCTTCTTGGCTCCCCTCTTCTTCTCAGTAACTTCACTGACCATATATGCATCAGTTTAGCTCTGGGCTCTGCTCCACGGATGTGTGTCTCCTTCCCAGGCCAGTGCTGCGCCGTGTTCATCCCCACAGCCTTGCCACGGGGCCTGAAGTCAGGGAGCTCGATGCCTCCAACTCTGTTCCTCCTCCAAACGGCTGTGATCATTCCGGGTCTTTTTTGGGTTCCATACAAATGTTAGGATTGTTTGTTGCATTTCTGAGCGATATACCATGGGAACTTTAATAGGGCTTGCTTTGGGTAGTGTGGACATTTTAACAGTGTTAATTCTTCCAGTCTGTGAGCTTGGAGTCTTTTTTCATTTATTTGTATTTGCTTCAGTTTCTTCCATTAATGTCTTACAGTTTTCAGTGTATAGGCTTTCACTTCCTTTTGAAATTTGCTCCTAGGTATTTCATTCTTCTTGATGTGATTATGAGTGGGACTGTTTTCTTAATTTCTTTCTGATTGTTATTGGTGTATAGGAATCCAACACATTTCTGGGTGTAGATTTTGGGTCCTGTAAATTTACTGAACTTAGTACTAACAGTTTTGTAGAGTCTTTAGAGTTTTCTATCTACAGTATCATGTTATCTGCAAATAGGGATAGTTGTGGTTTTTCCTTTCCAATTTGAATGCATTTTATTTTGTTTTCTGGCTAGGAATTCAGCGTACTGTGTGGACTAAAAGTGGTGAGTGTGGCTATCTGTGTCTTGAAAGTTTCCAGCTTTTCACCACTGAGGATGAAGTTAGCTTCTGGATAGTCTCTGAGATGTACTTCCCTTGTCTGCAAAGTAAAGCGAATGCCACCTGCTCCACCATCTTTAAATAGCATTTTTGATGCATACTTCACAATCCATGAAACTCACCAATATTCAAGGGTACAGTTTGGCAGTTTTAGAACCAGTTATGAACCCTCCCCACCATCAATTACAGACCAGATTCTCACCCCGGAAAGGGACCCTGAACCTCTACCAGTCCCTTCCCATTTCCTCCCAAAGTTCCTCAACTCTTGGCAACCGCTAGTTTGCTTTTCGTCTCTCTGGATTTGCCTTTTCTGGACATTACGTGTAAATGGAGTCATTCAGGATGTCATGCTTTGTGTGTAATGTTGTTGAAGTCCATCCGTGCCGTGGCATGGGTGAGGAGTAGATGATGTTTTTTATTCTCAAAGTGCTCCATTGCATGGATATACCACAGTCTGTTTCTCTGGCCATCCGCTGGTGGACACGATGTTTTTGTGAGATCTGAGCACGACAAGAAGTCAGTCGTGTTTAACAAAAGCAACATATATTTTTGTTGTTTGTTTTTACCGAGTTTGGACAGGCGTCTTGCGTGCGTTAGCAGCAGCGTGTCTTGTTCGTGGAGCAAGGAAAGCAGTCTGAGCGAGCGGACCATCTGTCTGTCAGTTGTCTCACGTGGGCTCCTGGTTCCTTGAAGATGCCGGGTGGGCACTGCAGTCGGATGCTACGATTCACACTGCTTTTCTCAGCAGCCAGAAGTGTTCAAGTGTTAGCAGCGGCACTTGTCATCACAGACGCTCCGTGTGTAGCTGTAAATGCCGGGTCCGGGAGGATGCAGGGAGGGAGCCACTGAGCTTGCACCGATGTCAGCTGATCTCGTGCTGATCCTTCATTCCGAGCCGGAGCACTGACTCCGGTATCCAGCTGAGGGTCAGTCACGTTGTGCGCATGGACGGGGGACAGGGGGCTTGGGTAGTTCTGCGCTTGCTCACGTGACGGAACACAGAAAATTGCTGGGGGCTGCTGCGACGGTAGACAAGAAGTTTGCGTTATGTATATGGGCCTTTTGCCAAGAAAAGCCCCTGATTGTCCCAGTGTAAGAATCTGGACTGTGAAATTCTAGGTGATTATTAAACAATAAGTAAAATTCCAGTCGGAGTAGATTGTTGCTAATGGCCAAAAAGGTTATCTAAAAGCATGGATTTCGACTTTGCTGGCTGTGGGTATACCATAGAACTCAATTATTCAGTGTAGTGTTTCTGAATTTCTAGTTAGGGTACTATAGCTTAAAAATAGAGTTCTAGACGAGGCCCAGTCGTTAGTCACTAAGCAAATGCTATTTTTGTGTCTGCTATAGGCCTATCACTGTTAACAGTACATACGGAAAAACAGAATATATATTCTTTGACTGTAAGCGCTCTTCTGTCCAAATTTCCATTTGAGACCATGAAACAAGTTGTTAAATTTGAAATCTCTACCGTTTGCCATCTTACCGGTAAAATGTGTTGTGTAGGCTTTCTGCACTTGCTTGCTGCACTCTGCAGAGAGCAAACAGGACTGATAGCTTGCACGTATTAGCAGTTAATTTGTACGAAGGCATCTGCTCACCGCTTTATTTGCATTATCGTACTGATCTGAGGTAGGCACAGTTATTATCCCTGATGTACAGGTGAGGAAACTGAGGCATGGAGAGATTAATAAGTTCCTGGTTCAAGGATACATAGCTCGGAAGCGGCAGTACTCTTCATGGCTTCCCATTTTATAAGGTTTTACATTCTCAAAAGTTTCAGAATTTCAGGTTTTACTCTGATACCCTTTCTCGAAATCCCATGTCTATGAACAAATCAAAGCAAATCTGTGGTTTATTTCTTAGGGAGTTCTGTGTGGGAATAAAATAGCTGTAGGCTGTGATTACATTATGCATGGCTTCTTTATTAATAGGGACCAGCAGTGGCTCAGCTACTCATCTTTACCCCTGGAGTAGTCAAGCAGTTAGGAAGTGGATTCGCAGGTGAAGTGGTGGCCGTCAAGCGAGCCTCCCCCAGAGTGATTCCGAGGAAGTTTGTAGCCGGAGCTGCAGCGCGCTCCGGCCGTTTCTCTAGACTGCGTCGTTCAGACGCTCTCACTCCGTTACCTCCTTGCTGGCAAGCATTCTCGAGAGAGCTTACGCCTGTTTCCTGTGGATCAGACATTTTCTCAAATACTGAGAATTTTGCTGCTAGCTGAAATTAAGCACCTGGAAAAGACAGCTCCATAATGTAGCCAAACTAATTTAAAACACCCTAGTGTGGTAGTGTTGTGCGTCTCCGAGTTTCCCTGGGGAGCTTCATGAGGCACGCAGGCATTTTTGACAACAGGAAAGGGAGAGGGTTATTATTTTCCATCTCCTACGACACCTGCGCGATCTCTTACTGTAATCGCTTCAACTCCTCTGCGCTTTTTTTTTTTTTTTTTTTTTTCTTTTTAAAGGAGGGGGTGGGGCCGGTCGTGGGGGGGGGAGAGAGAGGATCTGAAGCCGACTCCATGCCCAGCTCAGAGCCCAGGCAGTGCGGGGTTTCAGATCGTGACCCGAGCGGAAACCGAGAGTCGGGCGCTTAACCAGCCGAGCCACCCGGCGCTCCGCTCTTCTTTCTCCACTTAGAAAACAAGGACATCGAGACTCAGTGAAACGAAATACTTGACGTGGCTACATCACTTCCATGTCACGATGACGTGAAAGGAAAAGGGAAGCACTTATAGTATGAGCTGACTTGACCTTTTACGGGTCACCTGACCTTACTGTAGTTTGGACTACATCCCAAACCAAGCAGAAAATAGAATGGATATAAACTAGTGTATGTATTTAATGTATGTAAGGTGACATATAGAAGGACTGATGGAAAATTCCTGAAAGATTATTGCTCTTCTGTGCCATGCCTTAGTAGGAATAACACGTCCTGCTTACGGGGTCCCATTACTGTGTCACACATTTTTCATGCTTCATCTCCTCTAGTTCCCACAGCACCAATCTGGGAGAGGTGGGTGCTGTTTTAGTCTGCAGTTTTATAGATAAGATGGCTGAGACTTAGAACTAAGTTAAAACCATTTGCCGGAGGTCCTGAAGCTAGCAATTAGCAAAGCCATCGGTTTTTTCTTTTTTTTTTTTTTTTTTAAACCACTGTGCAATTTTCCATGCCCACTAAACTATGGGGAAAGGTTTACTTTAGTTTTTTTCTACCTCTCAGTTCAAGCTCCCACCAGATACACATTCTAAACCCAGATGGGAGTCTGCTTAAAAATATGATATACTTAATATTTGATTCTTTATAAAACCATTTTGTTTGATGGTTTCTGATGTTATCAGGAAAGTTGCTATTCCTTTCTCAAGATCTGAGTTCGACGTTCTGTTTCCTGCGAACCGTCTCTGATTATGTTCCTCTCTGTGTCCCTCAGGCTCCTCGTAGGCTAGCCCTTGGGATTTCCCCGCTTACTTCACTCTGGCCTTTTTTAAGAGCAAGTTGTCTGGTTCAGTTATTAGCCTTTCTTTGTATTGCGAGCACCTTGTTGGTGCCTGGTGCACAGCAGATGGTAATAGATGTTTGTTGAATTGAATTAGATATTTAATAACTGTTTGGATTTAATTATGATATTTACTTTCTGGTGTGCACTTGAGGCATTTCAGGAAGGTCATTGCAGCACTAGGTGCCTGTGGAGACCCTCCAGTTTTCAGGCTGGGAATTCATGATTTGCCATTCCTGTAAGAGAGCAATGGAATGCATGATTGGGGCTGATTTTTTTCTAAATACTGCTTAGAACACATAGTCTTATTTTTCTTCTTTAAAGGGTGTCAGTGGTACTGCCATGCTGAATAAAATCATTTTAGTTTAATAAAATAAAAACCTTTTTAAAGGTATTGCAAGGTTTCAGCAGCATACTTTGTGAGAAGCAACATATATCCCAATGTTCAGAAAATCTGATTTTCAAAGCTTCGCTTTATTGATTTATATCCTATTGAAAGTAGCATGAGGAAGTGGAAAGAATGTGGATTTCAGAATGAGGTCCCTGAATCAAATTTGTGGTTCAGTCACTTCCTAGCTTTTGACTTGGACACAATTGTTATCTTTTTTTTTTTTTTTTTTAAAGATTTTATTTATTTATTTGACAGGCGGAGATCACAAGTAGGCAGAGAGGCAGAGAGAGAGGAGGAAGCAGGCTCCCCGCTGAGCAGAGACGCAGGGCTCGATCCCAGGACCTTGGGATCATGACCGGAGCCGAAGGCTCAGTAGAAGGACTGATGGAAAATTCCTGAAAGATTATTGCCCTTCTGTGCCATGCCTTAGTAGGAAGAACACGTCCTGCTTACGGGGGTCCCATTACTGTGTTCTGAAGGCCTCAACCCACTGAGCCATTCAGGCTTTAAACATAGTTTACTTGTAAAATGGGAAGGGTACACCTTGGCAGATTTTAGGATGAAATATATCGGAAGGAAATGTGTCATATCATTTCTCAAAGAGATCTATGAGTTCTCTGTGGTAGCTTTTGGTATATTTTTATTTTAATTGAATAGTTTTATTCTAATTATGTTCTAATTACATTCTTAAAAATAGTGTAAGCATAAATATATATATGCACACACACATATATGTATGAATATCCAATATAATTAATATATAGTATTATATGAGTTTTAGGTGTACAATATAGTGATTCAGCAATTCTGCACATGACCCAGTGCTAATTAAGATAATATACAGTTAATCCCCTTCATCTGTTTTCACCCATCCCCATCCACCTCCCCCCGGGTAGCCACCGATTTGTTCTCTGTAGTTAAGATTCTGGTTTTCTGTTTGTCTCTTTTCCTCTTTGTTCATTTATACGGTTTCTTAAATTCCACGTATGAGTGAAATCATATGGTGTTTGTCTTTCTCTGACTGATTTATTTCACGGAGCGTTACACCCTCTAGACTCCTCCGTGTCGTTGCAAAGAGCAGGATTTCATTCTTCTCTACGGCTGGTGTTCCAGTGGGCACGTACACGGCATCTCTGCGTATTCATCTGCTCTTGAACACAATCTGCAGTAAAGAAAGGGCATATATACTTTTTGAATTTGTTTTTTCATATTCTTTAGGTAAATACCTTGTGAAGGAATTACTGGAGAGTATGGTAATTCTACTTTGAAGTTTTTGAGGAAACTCCATACTGGTTTTCACCGTGGCCACACGGGTTTGCACTCTCGCGAACACAGCATGTGAGTCTCTTTTTCTCCACATGCCGGCCAACACCTGTTTCTTACGCTGTTGATTTTAGCCATTCTGACAGGTGAGGGGTGATAGATCGTTGTGGTTTTGATTTGTATTTCCCCGAGGATAAGCGGTGACGTGCATCTTTTCATGTATCTGCCGACAATCTGTCTATCTTCTTTGGAGAAAGGTCTGTTCATGTTTTCTGCCCATTTTTAATTGGATGGACTATTTATTTATTTATGGTGGTTAGTTATCTAAGTTCTTTATATATTTTGGATACTAACTCATGTTGGGTATGTCATTTGCAGATATCTTTACCCATTCAGTAGGTTTTCTTGGGTTTTGTTAGTTGTCGATTTGTTTTATTGATTATCTTTGCTGTGCAGAACTTATTTTCATGCACTCACAGTAGTCTGTTTTTGCTTATTTCTTTGGCCTCAGGGGACATATCTAGAAACACATTGCTAAGGTTTATGTCAGCAACATTATTGCTTATGATCTCTTCTAAGATTTTTATGGTTTTAGGTCTCACATTTAGATCCTTATTCCGTGTGTGTGTGTGTGTGTTACAAGAAAGTGGTCCAGTTTCATTCTTTTGCGTATAGCTGTCTCGTTTCCCCAGTGCCACTTGCCATTTTTCCATTGCATGTTTTGCCTTTTTTGGTGCAGATTAATTGACCACATAATTATTATTTTTTTTTCTGGGCCCTCTCTTCTGTTAAGTTGATCTACGTGTCTATTTTTTGCCAGCACCATACTGTTTTAATTACTACAGCTTTGTCGTGTATCTTGAAATCTGGGATTGTGATACCTCCAGTTCTTCTTTTTCTGGTGTAAACATACTGGGAATTATTTCTCTAATCACCTCATAATCAAGCACTGCCACAGAATTTCTGGTCTAAAGTTCCAAATTTAGATCAAATAACATCAAGTTCTGCTCTAGACAGATTTTGTATGACATTTAATAAAGAAGAGGGATAGAGTCATCCACAGATAGCAGTTATGCCGTAACAGTAAGTACTATATTCACATACTTAGCACAAATTCTAGCTTAGAAAGGACAGGTTTGTAGAAGATAGTAACAGTGAATATGGCAGTAAATGTGCAAAAAAGAATTTTTCTCAGTTCCAGCAATAATTGCCCTGGTACCTATTTTAGTGAGAGTTCAATATTGTTTCATTTTTACTTATTTTTAACTCAGCCAGAACAGTTTCACAATAACACCAGGAGAAATCTCTTTAACATAACATCCTAAATTTGCTCATCGGTGCTTACAGCCGATGATAAGTTCTGATTATCTGGCCCTCCTCAAATCACTGGTCCACACATTTTAATTTTTCAGAATGTGGCTTTTGGTTTGTTCTTAGGTTCTTTTATTTATTTATTTATTTTTAAGATTTATGTATTTGAGAGGTTGGGCATGAGTGTTGGGGGAGGGGCAGAGGGAGGGAGAACTCCAAGCAGACTCCCTGCTGAGCATGATCCTGACTCAGGGCTTGATCTTATGACCCTGAGGTCACAACCTGAGGTGAAACCAAGAGTTGGACACACAACCGACTCTGCCACACAGGCACCCCACGTTCTTGGGTTCTTTGAGCTGCTACCATGGAACTAGACGTCCAGAAGCTTCTTTTTACTTGATCTGATGTTAGGGCTTTTGCTAGAACATCTTGATTTTGAGAACCTTGATCATATTTACTTCCAGTATTTCTTGATTGAGCCAAGTTAGATGTTGAGAATACCATGTGATCACATTTCTTGTGTATTTAGGCCTTTTTGATTCCAAATTGCACTGTAGTTCTTCACTGTGTAGAAAACGGGAGGACTGTAGTTTCTGAGTTTCTGTAGTTCACCTTCTGATTAAAATTGCATTTTTCATTTCATCAATCTCTGCACTGAAATTGCAGAGCTATGTAGAGCCTGTGCTGCTTGATAGTGTACCTACAGCCTTCGAGAGCTAAGACTGGGTACAGTAAGGCCCTCTGCTCATAGAGAGTGGAGAGTAGCCATCGCTTCTTTACTTTGAGGACTCACTAAATCCACACAGTGAATTAACTAAGGCTGTGTGAGAAACAGCCAGTGGGATAATGAACACTTATATGCTTTTTAAAATGACTGTGGGAAGAACGATCAGAAGAGGCGATTCCAAAATGGCAGCTGGGTTTTCATTGTTCCTCTGGGACTTACACTGAGGAGTGCGCTTTTAGCTGATTTCCCCTTTAATGGGGATTCATTCGGGATATCCATTAGCCAATGAATAGTAAGAAAAAGGAGCAGGTTAGTTATTTTACAGAGGAAAAATGTGACTTTAAACTTTTAGCTAATTATATTTGGGTGTATTACGAGAGCTGCCCCTTCTCCAAATCTGGAAAATGGATTTAAAGACCTTGGATTTTATTTATAAAGAAGGAGAAGCAGACTGAGTGTCTGCTTAGATTGATCCAAAGAGACAGTGTTAAGATTTTAATTTCTAGGTACCTTACTAGTAAATTGTCTTTTCTAGACTTTTATGGAAGTTCTTTATTTCTAAGGATTGAGACCTTTTATGTTGATAGTATTTACATTTTTTTCTCTTCTAAAAACTGTTAAAGTGTGGAAGTATAAATTTATACTTGTGGTGTTTGCTTTATTAATTTTTTTATTTTTTATTTTTATGTTTTTCAGTATTTTTGTGCTACTCATACTTCTTGGTGTAAAGATAAAAAATGATACTAAATTTAAAAAATCAAAGTCATAAATGCTGAGTGCTCATTAAATTATTCAGATGTTAATGTGATGATGGGGCGCCTGGGTGACTTCGTTGGTTAAGCATCCAACTCTTGAGTCTGGCCAGGGTCATGATCTCAGGGTCCTGGGATGGAGCCCCGCATGGGGCTCCCTGCTCAGTGGGGAGCCTGTGTCTCCCCCTCTCCCTCTGCCCCACCCTGTGCTCTCTCACTCTATCTCAAATAAAATTAAAAAAATAAAAAAGAAGAAGTTGTTAATGTGACATCAGATGGAGCTAGTTGACAGGCAGCAGCACGTGGACTGGCTCTTCCCAGCAACTCTCTTCAGGGTTTGGACACTTTGGAGAGAGGTGATGTATTTTTGAGTAGCTAGTGTTTTTGTCTACTTTTGCTTTTTAAATCCTCAGTGCAGAGAAACACTGTCCGTGCATAGTTGCCCTGTACTTAACTGGAACCGTCATGGTGGCTTCGTTATGTAACTCCTGTGACCTTGGGTATGAGATTTTGCCTCTCCGGGTCACAGTTGCCGATCATCAGAATCGTACTGTTGGACCAGATCACGGTTCTCCGTCATGTGTTGTGATGGGAAATGTGGCAGCGTGTTAGGAGCCGGGTACAGTCTCCTGTAAACTCACCAGGCATGTCTTCCTGCCTTCTTTCCGCTTCTGTTGTACCTGAGGTTTTTGCCACTGAAACATTATACATTTAAGGAAACATATTGAGGACTAAAAGGAATTCAGGTGTACATACGTGGTGATGAGATGTAACGCCTTTTCTGCTCACTGTTCTCTGTCATTTCGGGTGCTCTGACGACCAGTTTGAGGGTCAGTGCGTGAGCCAACAACTACAGTCTTTCTATTGAAAGTTATGTAACTGCGAGAACATTGGTATTTTTGTATTTCCCTCGTCCCCGTCCTGAATCTGTGGCCTTTTCTAAAGAAGAGCTCATGTATTTTATTTACACGAAGCCGACCATGATGTAGTTGGATAGCAACTTAGTGCTGGCCCCGGAGGGTGGTGGGGTGACAGCAGTGTGGTCACCACCTAGTTCCTTCTGGCGCCCCCTGCCCCCCTTCAAGCCCCCGCCTCTCTGTTCCAGTGCCGTTTCTTGTCGTGTTCCTTTTTCCTTCCAGCTGAGTCTGGATCCTGGCAGAATGGAAATCCGTGTCTCTGAATTTAGTATCGCCTCCCTCCCACCTCCGTCTTATCTTCAGCAACAATAGGATGCTCCAATGGCAGCTGCTGTATTAAGCCCAAGAGCTTAAAAGATTAAAGATTAAAGAAACCACGAACAGCGGTCAGGTGGAGGTTCAAGGGCCTGTTTCTCTGAAGGTTTGCGTTTTCATTCTGGTGGTTGAGTAGAAAATTGCAGACAGGCTGTGTTCAGCAGCTGGGCTGCTCTTGCACATCTGGGCAGACTCCGCCTGCTGTCGTATCCCGTTCACTGGGAGGGCAGCAGCCGGAGATGCTAGAATGCTTGGTGCCCACAGTCCTTGGAGCTTCTTGGAGGACGTGTTTTCACAGAAATGTCAGCTTGTCCTCTGTTCTCCTCTAGCTTTACTAAGTACCTGGCTTTGAGTCAGTTGCTGAAGAGAGGCCTAAGGAAGTTAATCAATTCCTCCCCAAGACTTACCCCCAAGACAGGAGTTGTTGCGGCTCTCTGTAAATTCCTGCTTCGGAGCCCAGAGCTGGGGCCGCGCCTCCGGCCCTCTCACGAATCTCGCAGGCTCTTATGCTTGGGGATTTGGGCTGTGGTTGCTAGAACCCAGGAGGGCCTGCCTCCTGCGTGCGCGGTTCGCCTCTGTTACGCGTCTGCGGCTGCTTGCTTCGGACGGACGCTTCACAGAGCGAGTCGCGGGAAATCCAGAGCGACTGCTGATTTGCACAGTTTTAAAGTCAGATGTGGGTCGCTTCATTCTTCCTCTTCCTTTTACCGTCATTTTCCCATTGGAATTAGAATTTCACAGCTGGATGGCGAGCCCCGCTGTGTCCTCCGGTGTTGAGGGCATAACGATGACATAATTGTGCGGCTCTTCCTTCTGACGGGATAGCGCAGGGCGGACCTAGGGCCAGCTGCAGGGCTTGTCCCTGTCGGCAATAAAAACCATTTTTTAAAAAGGAGATGTGCTGGTCAAGTAAAGCAGGACTGCCCTTTCAGTTGCTATTTTTGGACAACTTCCTTGTTTTATAGATGGGGAAAGAGAAGCCGAGAGAGTGTTGCTTTTTTCAAGGTCACAGAGCTGGTCCGTGGCCGGATGAGGTCTAGACCCTGTTCTTCATAGGCTCTTTGAGAAAATCAAGTTGTCCAGCTTCTATCATTAGTGGCACTTTGGGTCCTAAGTATGCACAGACCAAGGCTTTCATGTTTGGACTCTAGTATTTTAGGATTATTAAGACTGATGTGCTTTTAGATGAACCAGGTGGATTTTGGAGATTGTGAAGGACCCATTGTGATGGCTAGAACAGCTCTCCGGCGTGCTGCCAGACAGTTCGATTTGCAGTTGTTCTGTAACACCATATGGATTCCCAAGTAAATACATTTTGCATATTGCTTACAAATTATCTTCATGAATAATGAAAGCTGTGCTACAGGAAGCTAGAGATTATGAGAGGCTGTTTCCTTTTTCCCCCCTTCTAAACTCTATTTCATTTCTTTGTTTCTTTTGCTTTTATTTTCTGTGCCCTCAGGGGTATGTATTTGAGTTGGAGGGTGATTGGGAGGGAGAGTGCTATTATAGGTTTTTCAACATCTGTGTTTCTTTATGAAAGATCGTCTCCTTCGCTACCAACGAGGGCTTGCCAGTTCAGTACCATACACCCTGGACCACACTTTCTCCGATGCTTATTGTGTTGTATTTTGTTTAATTTCATCTCATTCAACTGAGATTCCCTCACAGGGTTCTGTGCTCCTCTCAGGGAAGAGTCCTCTGCCGTTAGGATCTCCTCTGGGCCAGGTTCTCTCTAGGAGCCCCCGTGATTCCCACTAGCTCTCCTCACCCCCTCGTAAGATAGGTATTGTTACTTTCACATTTTAGGTGCAGAAAAGCAAAGGCCAGGAGATTGTCTCTTCCGTAATCATGCACCTGGGGGGTAGAGAACAGCCTTCAGATGTGGACCTGATGTCGCCCGAGCGAGCTCTCCACAGTGCCGGCCCGCGTTCCTCGTCTTCTCTCTCCTCCTCCACCTAGCCGTTCGGCGGCACGCGCTGCGCTGGCGTCTCCAGGGGCTCCAGACTCTGTGTCTAGAGTATAGCTTACAGGTCCTTTTGTCTCAGCCCACACAGTTAGAAATCAGCTCATGCCGTGATCAAGTGTACGTGCTTACATACGCACACGAGAAATGCATGAACACACCCATGCTCACATATAAAACCAGGACAGAGTTTTTCCAAGTGGGAACTTACTACATGCAGTACCCTGTCACGTTTCCTTGTCTCTTCTCTTCCACTAACACACACACACTCGCACATACACGTGCATACTTATGTGGCGGTGATCACCCACTACATTGATTTTATGACCTGGGACACCTGATCTGGAAAGGAGCTGTCCAAGGTGGGGTTCATGCCTCCCCCGACCCCCGTAGGATTTGGGGGAATGATCCATTGGCATACGGGACAAAATAGCAGAAATTGTGTTTAGATTCATAATCTTTAAGGAAGATACATGGAACATTATCGATGAATGATTGTATTGATTGGCTTGAGCTGGCGGTCTGCTATCTGTGGGACAGTCAGTGCTCCATAAGGGTGTGGCAGGTGTCCTCTGGGGGGAGCGGAAGTTTCACAAAACGGCAGATTCCTTCAGCCTTTACACTTTTGTTCTCCCCACGTTCTGGGACATGTTCCCGTTTGTGTGGGTCAGAAAGTGCCTTACCAGGTTACACTCTTTACTTTAACAATTACAAAAAGGACAAGCTTTTTTTAAAACTTCCTTCAGATGACCTGTGGAATGAGGTAGCATAAGCATCGGGGAACAGCAGGAGCGTTGTAGAGCTTATAGTGCCGTTATTTTTACGAGCGCCTTATCGACCGTGTTACTAAGGACAGACAACAGCTACGGAATCCTATCTAGTCAGGACATGGACAGAAGATTTAAATTATAAAAACAGTTGGGACCTGAGCTTTATATCCATGATCATTAATGACTTTCTTTGCCCTCCGTGGAGGTTGTACCTTGAAATAACAGCACCATTAGGTTGGGTAAAACATTAAAAATTATGGTCATTTTATCTGTATATTTTCCTGAGATTTACTTGTATGTTTTGTAATATGTACGATCCGCCGGTGCCATAGAAGTAGCTCCATACGTACCGGCGGAATGTGCTCAAGAATTTTGATAAGGGTTTAAAATTGGCATTATGTGGAGATTACTCATGGTCTCAAGAACTTCCAGCAGGAGTGTCCAGTAATTATCAATACGTATCTTGGGGTCCCGATGAAGAACGAAAAAAGAGTAGGAGATGGGGGACATTTATGTATAAATGAGAGATCAGCCCTCCCCAAATGGATTCGGTTCTTTGGCTCATGGTTCGGTGTGCGCCGTGTGCCATTGTGTGCGTCACAGAGGTCCCGTTTCTCCTGACGGAGGAACAACCCTGCGCTAGGGCTGTGACTTGGCAAGAGGCATGGCCGATGCCCCCCCCCCCCCAAGTCTTCCATCCTGTTGCAGGTGCAGCCTGCACGAGCAGGTGCAGGGCCCCGTCCTGATGCTGAGATGGGAAAAGAAGAGTGGCCCTAGGCGCTGCTGA